>NC_060119.1:201445179-201752679 GCF_021461395.2 Schistocerca americana
ACCTTTGTCCTACCGAATTCAGACTTTTCCAAGTTAACTGTAATTCCAGATTCTGCAAAAATACGTAACAAACTGTTGAGGATGCGATTATGTTGTTCCCATGAAGCTTCTGCTATCAGAGTATCGTCCACATATAAGGTGATGTGACGTTTTAAGAACTCAGGTAATATGGAATTTAACCCACGAATGAATGCTGCCGAAGAAATGTTCAAACCAAAAGGAAGTTTCCGAAACTGATAGCAAACGCCGAAACAAAGGAAAGCTGTGTATTTTCTACATTCTGGATGAAGTTCGATCTGATAAAAGCTGGATCTGAGATCAATGGAAGACAACACTTTTACACCATTAAAATTTTGAAGAAGTTCTTCTAACGTTTGCGGCCTGTCTGTTTCAGGAATAATGATCGTATTGATTTGTCTCGAATCTAAGACAAGCCTGATCGATCCATTTTTCTTCTCAACAACATGTAATGGATTGTTGTATGAGCTTACTGCAGGCTCAATAATGCCCTCATTAAGCATAGATTGTATTTCTGTTCTAACACGGTCCCTATAATGCGCCGGAATTACGTATGGTCTAACACAAAATTTAGTATGCTCACGAACACGAAATTGGTATTGAAATCCCTTGATTGTTCCTGTTTTATGAGTAAAAACTGTGGAATGTGCTTGTAAAATCTCAAAAAGGTCCTGCCTATCAGTGTCATTACAATTCTCAATTGTTTGAATTTTATTCTGAATTAACTTATTAGTGTCAAATGCTCCGTCGATATCATCCCTGTCAGTACTTGCAGAGTGATTGTTAGTGTCTAGTTCCGTAGAAAAGTCCGAACTGTTGTCTAACAGAAGGTAAAGCCGATTAACTTCCTCGTCATGGTTTGAGAGCCAATCTTCAAATTTCAAAGCTATTGACTTTCCTTCTTTCTCTAAACTTATTTCAGCATCGTGAAAGTTTAAGATTGCTTTGTATTCATTCAAAAAGTCTACTCCCAATATAATTTCTGTCGACAATAATGGAACAATGAGAAAGTTCATAGAGAAGCTGTGGCTTTGACAAAAGAATTCTAAATTGGTTTGTTGGCGTACATCTACACTTTTTCCAAAGATTGCACCTTGTAATTTAATCTTACGTAACGGAAGTGTGGGGCAATCGTTCGATTTGTTGCATTTGCTAAAGGCTGTTTCACTGATTACTGAAATGGGACTGCCAGAGTCAAGTACTGCCGTAAATTTTACGTCATTTACAGTAATGTGAATCACAGGATATGCAATGTTGTTATGTTTTACGTCGTGTTCATGGAGTAAGATGTCCCTAATGTCTTCCATTTTTACGTAATTACTAGCTTTGGCAGCTGCGTCGTTAGTGTCATAAGAACGTTTTGTGGCTGCCAGCGGTGTGAGTCATTGCCTATTGTCTCTTTGTTGGCGCGCGTCGTTATTGGGATTTGGAGGCCTAACTTCTACAAATTCACCTCCTCGAGAGGGCCCTGCTCTGTTTGAATCCCGCCAGTTCTGATGCAATTCAGGTCTGTCGTTACGATCACATCGTCTGTCGTCATGTCGGTAGTTCCTGTAGTTTCTTTCTTGTCGGTTAAGTGGTGGAGAATTTCTCCCTGAATCGTAACTGCGCGCTGAACTGTTGCGTCTGAAGTTATTCTGTCTCCCTTGATAATAATTATTTTGATTCCCATATTGTCTGTTTCTCTGATTGTCTCTGTGATAGTCACTACCGCCGAGAGGTGATCTTTCCCTGTAATTATTACTACTCTGCCAACGGTTGTCGTACGGGTGGTGTCTATTTTGGTCACGATTTGCGTTGTAAGAATAGACCAGTCGTGTCCGGTTATTGTTTCTGTCGTCACGGAATTGTGACGGATGTGACCTGTAATTGTTGTGTCCTTGTTTTCGCGTTCCGCGATTATCAGTGTCAATTTCTAGTTCTTGTAACAGTCCCTGAAAAGCTTCAATGTCGTCTTTGCAACGTCCTGCTAAAATAATATGCCGTAAATGTTCAGGTAATTTGATTAAGCAAATGCGGATGAGTTCTGAGGGGCTGCATACAGATGTTTGATAGGTACTGATTCTTGTACAACATGTCTTCAAAATATTTCACAAGACTGGAGAATTCAGATTGTTCGAAATGTTTCATCATTATGATACCATGTTTTACTCGGTCTTGTGTGGCTTGAGACCAATATGCTGAGAGGAAGGCATGGTAAAATTCTCCTTCACTGTGGCAATCGTGAATGACCGATCGCATTCTTACAGCTGGTTCATTCTCTAAGTAGCCACACATAAATTCTAATCTGTGTTCCAACGACCAGTTGGGAGGAAAACAATGAGAGAATTGATGGAGCCATGCTTGTGGATGAATGTCGTTGCCAGAATTCTTAAATGTTTTGAATTTACGTGTAGTAATGAACAGCTTATAGTCAAAATCATCATGTCGGCGAGTCGCATATCGGTCATTGTTAGGTCGTGTCGGCCGTTCCATCTCAAAATTCGGTGCACATTGCCAATTTCTTTCATAACTTCCGAAATGCCCTGTGTTATTATTTTGCGGCTTTTCCGTGTTTCTAAGTCCCTCTTCCCGTGTTGGAGCGCCAGTGTCCTCTGAAATACGTAATTCTTGTATTACCTGTGTCAGCTGATCTTGTACGTCCCGGATTTCTCTTTGGTGTTGTGTATTAATTTGATTCTGATTTTGTTTGAATTTTCTTATTTGTTCATACTCTTCTGTGTCAGTGAAGGCTACGGGTCTTGTGTCATTCAGATCATCATCTACCTTTGTAGATAAGTTAGTGACCTGATCCGAAAGTTCGGCTACTTTCTCCGATAGTGTACTTATTTCTTCAGTGTGTTTTTCTGAACCAAGTTTCGGAGTATCTACTGTGTCCTTAAAGTTTTCCTGAGTTTTTGCAAGTTGCGTAACCGAATCGGTAGATGCAACTGAGTCAAATTTAGCTTGCAAGGTCTCATGATTTTCATGAACAATAATTTGCAGTTCTTTTATGGCTGCTTCGTGATTCTGTAATGCATTTTCATGCTGCGAAAAAATAGGTTGAAAATGCTCACAAATTTGTGTTTTTACGTCATTACAGACTTTTTGACATTTCGATTCAATGTTATGTAACTCAGTAGTTAAATCTTCACGTGTTTGTTCAAGTGTTTGTTCCAATGAGTCTAACTTTTTAAGATTTTGTTCCACTGTGTCTAACTTTTGAAGCTTTTGCTGTGTTTGTCTCTGATTTTGTTCCATTGTGTCTAACTTTTCAAGCTTTTGTCCCATTTGTTGCATTAATTGTAATAACAATGCACTGGTGTCTGAAACATGTTCCTCAGTGCTTTTCGGCAGTGAAGTTGCACCGGCAACATTCACATTTTGACAGGTGGAAAATGTGTCTTGACTCATTTGAGAAAACGGTGGGAACCCAAAACCTGAGTCTGCAGTATTTGCAATATTGTGTTCTGTCATTCCCGATTCCTGAGGCGAGCTGTTGCCGACCAATCGATCGATAACGCTTCCCTGTTCACTACCTGTTTCACTGTCTACACCATTGTTTGCTGCCCGCTCCATTTCCCTATGCGCAATTACCAAATTACTACTTTGAACATTAGTTAATTCATTACTCTGCGGCGCTAACACACTGCTTTCGTCTTCACTGTCATTTCTCAGTTTACTTTGGAGCCTAGTATTACGTTTTCCACACGCCATTATTGTCACAATATTTCACTCGACAACACAGAAAAGCACAATTTGAAGATCAAAAATAAGAGAACACATTAACATAGCACTGAAATTAATATCTAGTTAATTGCAGCTGCGAAATACTTGATGCAAATCTACATGCGTGCCACACCTGTTTTACTGTACAACAATGAAAGACTCCAACTACAAAGGAAATTCTCTCTATAATTACGCGCTAGCAATAAACAATAGATACACTAATTACACAAACTACAAGAAAAAAATCAGAAGATTCCAGTGAGGTATCCTCGGCTAAGGGTCGACATATGAAACGTCACCTTTGAACAATTATACACGACTGTCCTTAAACTGACACACAATATTTTGTTAGCGCAACGCAATCTGACTTTCAAAATTCCCTACAAAAGAATGGCCCTGACTAACATTAAACTATACCTTTCACAAATCACTTACCTCACAAAAATCTTCGCTGCTCAAGCTACTGCAATACAGCGAGCGCCACTACTGCCAGCTAAATAATAGATTCAAACTACTGAAGTCACTAACTACTGACAGGGATAGTTAGCAAATGAAAGATATTAATAGAGAACAAACAATGTATTTACCTTGATATCATCATGTATAAATATAGCAGTTCATGACAAATTACAAATCTCCGCCATCTCTCTCCCCACATCCACCACTGCTGGCGGCTCACCTCCAACTGCGCAATGCTACGCGCTGTTCACAGCCAGCTGCCTAACACTACAATGGCGAGTATTACAACAATGCAAAGCAGCCACAGACTGCACACAGCACAGCCAGTGATTTTCATACAGAGGTGGCGTTACCAATAAAAAAACCTAAACAGCCTACTTACACATGCCAGTTCCTGCCCGTCGTCATCGATTGGTACTGAATGGCTACAGTTGTAGCATGTCGCAATCTGCCATGTGGGAAAGCATGACGATTCGTCCTCAGAAACGTCGTCGTCCATATCATTTATGTGCTCCTTATTGCTACGAGATTCTACTTAGCCTAGTCCTTCCATCAACCTTAGTCAGCTTCTTGTTAGGATTCATGCATTACTGGCATGTCACCACAAGACAAAAAAAAACTGTTTCGCAACAAAATTCACCTGAACGGCTTTTCTGCTACATGTGTAGGCATTGTCCGCCCCGATAGCTGAGTGGTCAGTGCGACAGATTGCCGTCCTACCGGCCCGGGTTCGATTCCCGGCTAGGTCGGGCATTTTCTCCGCTCAGGGTGTTGTGTTGTCTTCATCGTCATTTCATCCCCATCCGGCGCGCAGATCGTCCAATGTGGCATCGAATGTAACAAAACCTGCACCAAGGCGGCCGGACCTGCCGCGGAAGGGGCCTCCCAGCCAATGACGCGAAACGCTCATTTCCATTTCTTTTAGTCGGCATTAACACTAAATTACACCCCGCCACGAACAAATGTTAGCAACACTGGTAAAACAATGATATGTAAATTCATGGATGTGGTTCAGAAACCATAACACCAGTACATAAACTCACATAAACAATACGCTAGAATAAGATGAAGGTGCATGGATTAGACAGAGTGAAAATAAAAAAAAAAAACTCTCCAGCTCTAAAATACTATCACAAAACTAAAAGAAAATATAAAACTCCTAAGTGTGGTACATCTGAGTAACAGGTATTAGAAGACACTGAGGGGAGTTCCATCCCAGCAGGGCCGCCAATTATGGAAGTTAGCCTGTGGTCGGTCCTAATTAGGTCTGACTGATTTACATTATAAACGGAAGAATTTTATTAATTGCCACCCTCAAGAGAATGCTCGCTCATACTGTGGCACAAGGTTTACCTAACGCTAATTTACTTTGGTCTCTGGCTATTATCTCTTAAATATAGTTGCTACAGAAATTATGTGATAGCTCCTCCAAAATATGCCAGCTGGAAAAGGAAGCTAAGTTATTATCATGAACCAAGAAGACAAAGTGGTAAGCTGTAACTAATAGGTTTTGTCCCGGCGTAACCACAAGCGCCGGCACGAAGATGGAGAACGCAAGAGCGGGGAAGGCTGCGAGACGACCTCAGCCAGTAGCTCACTGACTAGGACCGCACCACCACAGAAGAAGAGAATATAAGGGCCGCCCCTGCCAGCCTCGGCCGCACAGTACTAGACCGGCACTAGGAGAGCACTACTAAAAACTAAACTAAACTCCTCGTGAGGAGGCCATAAAGGCCCAACGGTACTGACCTGCCGCCGTGTCATCCTCAGCCCATAGGCGTCACTGGATGCGGATATGAAGAGACAAGTGGTCAGCACACTGCTCTCCGGGCTGTATGTCATTTTCCGAGACCGGAGCCGCTACTTCTCAATCACGTAGCTCCTCAGTTTGCCTCATAAGGGCTGAGTGCACCCCGATTGCCAACAGCTCTCGGCAGACCGGCTGGTCACCCATCCAAGTGCTAGCCCAACCCGACAGCGCTTAACTTCCGTTATCTGACCTGAACCGGTGTTACCACTGCGGCAAGGCCGTTAGCAGGACAGCACTACGATAGCAGTTATTAGTGATTCACATCCTTTGCTTGTATGGACATAGTATATAGAGAAAGACACTGACTGTTTGCCTGTCGGGCATAGCTTGTGACACGTTTTTTCAGTACAAAGTTAAGTATTGTATATCTTCTTTATTGTAATAAATACTATTAAAGTGATTTGCTTGAACTGTTGTATAGCATTCCGAGAACGCAGCATCCTTTAGTCACCCTATACGAGACCCCACATCGGCGACCTATTCTATGCTCAACCTAGTGCCTGACGGCCACGGAATTTTGTTTGCCGGCGCCTGGGTGAGGAAGATGATGGGAGATGGCCACGTCAGCCAACGTCGTCGCCCTGGATGTCCACGGACAGCCACGGAGGATCAAGACAACAATATACTCTACTGCAGTGATGAAGGCCCTTTCAGGACTAGCTCAGAAATTACGAGCATGCTCCAGCTAAGTGTGAGCAGGTCGATCATTCGTTGTCGCCTCACAGGGAAAGGAACGTATGCACGGAAATCGGCGGTTAGAGCAATGTTGAAGTAATAACATAATACAGATTAAACTTTACACTCGCGTACGGAAGGTAAATGATTTAGTACTGGAAGCAAGTTATACAGGGTGTTACAAAAAGGTACGGCCAAACTTTCAGTAATCATTCCTCACACACAAATAAAGAAAAGATGTTATGTGGACATGTGTCCGGAAACGCTTAATTTCCATGTTAGAGCTCATTTTAGTTTCGTCAGTATGTACTGTACTTCCTCGATTCACCGCCAGTTGGCCCAATTGAAGGAAGGTAATGTTGACTTCGGTGCTTGTGCTGACATGCGACTCATTGCTCTACAGTACCAGCATCAAGCACATCAGTACGTAGCATCAACAGGTTAGTGTTCATCACGAACGTCGTTTCGCAGTCACTGCAATGTTTACAAATGCAGAGTTGGCAGATGCCCATTTGATGTATGGATTAGCACGGGGCAATAGCCGTGGCCCGGTAAGTTTGTATCGAGACAGATTTCCAGAACGAAGGTGTCCCGACAGGAAGACGTTCGAAGCAATTGATCGGCGCCTTAGGGAGCACGGAACATTCCAGCCTATGACTCGCGACTGGGGAAGACCTAGAACGACGAGGACACCTGCAATGGACGGGGCAATTCTTCCTGCAGTTGACGATAACCCTAATGTCAGCGTCAGAGAAGTTGCTGTTGTACAAGGTAACGCTGACCACGTCACTGTATGGAGAGTGCTACGGGAGAACCATTTGTTTCCGTACCATGTACAGCGTGTGCAGGCACTATCAGCAGCTGACTGGCCTCCACGGGTACATTTCCGCGAATGGTTCACCCAACAATGTGTCAATCCTCATTTCAGTGCAAATGTTCTCTTTGCGGATGAGACTTCATTCCAACGTGATCAAATTGTAAATTTTCACAATCAACATGTGTGGGCTGACGAGAATCTTCACGCAATTGTGCAATCACGTCATCAACACAGATTTTCTGTGAACATTTGGGCAGGCATTGGCAATTGAGCGTTCTGCGTACAAGCGCCCTATGTTGTCCGTCTTGAGCAGTTTTCGCTAACGTTGACTGTATCGGAGTTACAGTGTGACTTCGTTTGTTGAAATCAATCACTGTACCGTCAGTGATTGTGTGGCGACCCTTCTTCGTCTCCCTCAGAGGCGCATTTGTATTGCTAGGAAGTCTTTAGTCTGGAATACCAGACCAGGATAATTTGTTTCGGGCTATACTCGCGACATTATCATCACCACGAAGGGACGTCGAAGCAACCAGCTATCGCCTCCGGTACGCCAGATCGTGTCTTTGCAGTTAAGAAGACACCTCGGTAATGTATGTCCACAGCAACGACAGTTTAGGGAATTTTGCTATGAGATAATCAGAGCTCAGCAAAGAGCGCCTGTTCCCACCTTTTTTAACGTGGTTCTGTCTTGAGTGTTCATGAGTTCTCACTACTGTAGCAGTAATTAATGTTGGATTGGCTGGGTGTTTCTCTTAAGATTTGGGTTGCAAGGAATTGGCTCCACATACCAAAAATGGTCCAAATGGCTCTGAGCATTATGAGACTTAACTTCTGAGGTCATCAGTCCCCTAGTACTTAAAACTACTTAAACCTAAGTAACCTAAGGACATCACACACATCCATGCCCGCGGCAGGATTCAAACCTGTGACCGTAGCGGTCGCGCGGGTCCAGACTGAAACGCCTAGAACAGCTCGGCCACCCTGGCCGGCGCTCCACATACCACTTGGTCATAAATTTCACAAGCTAGTTTATGAACAACTTCACTTTCACAGCATTTATTTGAGTATCCAATTTGACTATTATAAATGTTACATGTGTTTTGTTTATTATTTTGAGTTTAGTCATAATAAATCAAACTGTTATTTTGGACAGAACTTTCATTCCGTAGATCGGTAGAGCAACACTTTCATTTCTCACTACGTTAATGAAACACTCCTGTATCAAATTAATTTCTATCAAATTAAATTATTGCAGGTGACAGACTCTTTTCTACTCCATTTGCAGGGTCGATTACAGTCAGTTCGCGTTTCTTCTTAATCCATGTGCAACAGCGAAAGTCGGAGTTAGAGAAAAGGGGGGGGGGGATTAGAGCATAATTTCCGTGTGAAGATTCTAGAAGAATTTGCTACACTGATAATTTTACCGCTCTCTTCGTTTACACGAAGAAAATGATAAGAAAAAATAAATAAAACTGAACAAACATGGAATCCTATGCTCTACCATGAGTGTGAAATTGAATAAATATAGCCACATAGGCGGCTACTGTACTAAGGAAAGTCTTAAAGAGCTGAAGGTTGATATCACAAAACCCCATAGCGGAAACGCGCAATCTTCCCACTGGAAGTTGCAGAACGCCCACTGCTGGCCTGGAACGCAGCAGCAGCTGCATTCTGGACAGCAACAGACCAGCTCTGTCGGAGCACTCGGCTGCCGAGGAACACACCCTGCAGACCATCAGCTGGCGAGACAGGATGATAGTCACCACACAGTAACACTGGAGCTGATCCACAACATTCTTTTCTGAGCGATCAGCAATATTTAATAGGATTGTCAGCCAATAAATCTAAAGAGTCGTGACAAAGAAATCTTCTAAGACGTCCAGTAGCAGAGCGGGTCCGAAATGGAGACCGCAGAGGCAGACGCAGCAGTGTAGAGCCAGCCTGGCACGCTCCTGCCACTTCACGTCCGCCTCCACCGCCTCTGGCGCCCCTGGCTGCCCAGCGTGCGTCACCAGATCCTCCTGTCCGCATTCGCTACCCATGGGTGGCCGGGTACTCGTCAACAGCTGTCCACAGATGATGCCCATCCAGTCGCATACCACCAGCACTATTCCAAAGAACTGAAAGTGCCAGAGTGTGATAGGTTTGGCAACTAATAAAAAAAAGCTGACAGAGGACGGTACAAGACTTAAAAGGCTGCGAGCTAGCTTAATGGTCTGAGAAATAAAACCAGAAAAGCAATCCATTGTACAACTGCTGTACGACTTGTTTTGCGGTGAAGTTTCTTTCTGTCAGTATGATCCGACATCGTGAATGAGGCATCTACGAGATCACTTATCTCCTTTACGAATTGGTATCCAGAGAATAGACATTTGCTTAAAATTGTAGCCGGTTTGCAAGATCCCCTCGCTTCTAAACTGATACTGTTATTACTCAGCTGAGCCGCGAGTCTGTAGAGGGTGGTAAATGTGACGTACCGTAAAACTGGTCAGCATTTCAACCCGTAATTTGCGAGTGTAAGTCGAACCTTCCTTGATCCGCCATGGTGGGTCGTGTCCTCGGATTTCCTCCTATCTGTGCGCAGTGAAGCTCTCGTAAATGTCGTCCCGTGCAGATTCCTCTTTGGCGCATTGGATTTCTCTGTCGGTGGAAGCTAATTATCTGAAATTCCTGTCGATCAACTTTGGGGTATCTATTTACTCGAAATTAACATTCAGAATGCCGTAATATCACTTTTATTCCTATTAGATCAATAATGAAACACTCATGTCACAAACTACTCGTAACCGAGAGCATGGCCACCACCGAACAAGACAGGAAGAGCTCTTAACGCCGACTGCCGACTTTGGAGCGCAGTCCGTATCTCTTACTACCTTCGCCACAGTTCATGGATTTCCGGTCAAGTTCGTACTCACTAAGATATGCATTTGTTAATGAACGGGTGTGAATTTTAACGAGGTAAAATTATGATAGATAGTTTTAAACATCCAGAGGCTCCTCCTAGTATTCATGTTGTTATAAGTGACTTTAATTATTAAATATAAATAAACAAAATCGGTGACCTTGACGCCAAGATGGCGGTACTTCCCGTCATGTATATTTCCCAGGCTGACGCTTGTTGCTACGGTCCGGTGCCGAGTTCCACCCCACTATGCGCGACATATGGTCGCTTCGTCACCTAGCCAGCCAGCGTGGGAAATGCTCTCCGACTCATGGCCGACTACGGACTACAGCACTTCTTAACTACCGTGAATACATCAATAACAGACAATAATTTATTAAAACTGGTAAAAATGTCTTCCTCACGTAAGAGGCATCTTACAGGTTCCAGGAAACCCAGTAAAGGATGTAGCAAATTTACGGCATACATTTGTACTGTGATGCCCTCTGAACGTACAACTGATCGTATTTCCACGCAGCTACAGCAAAGACCAGCGGGGACTATGCATGTAAGCCATATTAGAGATGAGAGATAGCCAGAACGTCTCTTTGAAGAGAGGCTAATATCGCACGGCGCTATATTTTTGCTGTCACTGACGACTGGAGTCAGGCCAAAGCCTCGCAACACGAGAGATAGCGGCCTAACTGCGTTCTGAAAGTTGTAACTACTCATCTGAGAACAGTAATGCTAATCACTGAAAAATCTTTTACGGTATACAATTGGGCTTCTGAGGATATAACGAGACTGAGCTGTCATGCAGAACACACCATCACAGCTCCAGTTTTCTTAATAGAACATCGATCGAAACCGCTCTAAACGCACGAAGGACATTAGTTATTCCTTAACGCTAAGACAGGTAAACTTCGATCCATGTGCCTTCCCCTGTTGAAGAGCTGACCTAGGTGCCTTACAATCAATACTGTAAGAGACGAGTATTGGGAGGGCGTAAATATAGTTGAGGAGGCACTCTCCCAGTTCGCTCCTTGCCAGTTTCCCAGGGAGGATGGTAGTGATCTGTGGTCGCCAGCAGGCGCAGTGAAAGAATATTCAGAAATAGTTATTTATTTATTTCCATAAAAATACAGATAGCTTCTTGACTCTTGGTTGGCACCGTCTGTCAGTCCCTGCTGACGAATCGCGTCGAAAGCGGCCTTCAGCCCGTTCGAGGCAGCTGACACCACGCACTTCGTTCCAGCTGGCTGCTGCACCGGCGGTTCGTCGCTTAACGTGGCCCCGGCACTGTTTTTACCGCGACGCCACGGCAGTGAGTGATGTATTGAACTTATACACGCTGGCTCTGGAGGTGCTCAGTCACCTCCTGCTCGACGCCCTTCTTCGTCATCTGCCATACCACGACGACAGTTGCCATGTATCCATGGGCGGCCGTAGTGGCCGAGCGGTTCTAGGCGCTTCAGTCTGGAACCGCGCGACCGCTACGGTCGCAGGTTCGAATCCTGCATCGGGCATGGATGTGTGCGATGTCCTTAGATTAGGTAGTTTTAAGTTGTTCTAAGTTCTAGGGGATTGATGACCACAGATGTTGAGGCCCTTAGTGCTCAGAGCCATTTGAACCATGTAGCCATGAAGTTCGACGATATTGGCCTGCCGTCCAGTTAGGTCCAGTTCAGTCCGTCGAAATGTCAGAATGTGTTACAGAAGGTGTTACAGAAGGACCTCTAGTCCTCCCATCTGTGACAGTGGCAGACTGTGGCCTTAAACCCTGCAACTGGTGATTATGGCGCGGTAGCGATCTCTCCCAGTAGTCGCTGCTGTTGTCCGTTGACCGACTGCCTTACGAGATAAACTGCTGGGGTATTTATGGAGAGAAGTAGTGGCCAATGTTTATCCTACGTTATTCGTCATGACGACATTCGTCTTGCTATTACGAAGCTATCAGATGTTTTCCTTCTGCCTTGCTTACTTCACGAGTTTTTTGCAGTGTAGACCTGGTTCGTAAAAGCTCTTGGTACCATTTGTTGCATTCGTCTTAGCCTTTCTTTCTTCACATAACGAAGGTGACGTGACCCTACTTGGTTTCACTGACCCACTACGATCTGCTAAAGTCTTCTGCCTTGCTCGCCCAAAACGCGAAATATTTTCATTGCGGCCACCTCGTGCTGACAGTGCCCTAACGGAGTGAGATAACTTCGCACTGGGACTTTGAAAATTTTACGCGTTTTACTGCCCCTTAAAAGATTGGCGTGCAACATACCCCTCTTCTCTAAAAAAAATAAAAATAAAACAAAAATAAAAAAAATCGTCCCGAGTTCTTAGAAAAAACAAAAGAAGTCTTAACCTTCAATATAATGATCTTACTCTACTTATAACATTCTTTGTCAGCTTAACCTATGCTACAATTTCTCTTCTCGTTTCTGGTACAACACATTCAAGAGAGATCCCGAGTGCGGGTTTCAATTATGCTTTCGTTATTTTGCTCCTTCGGATAGGACAAACTGCGTAAATGACTACTACTGCCCCGATTAAGCTAGTGGTTCCTACGCCGATGGTAATTGTGTTGTGCTTTCACCCACGGTGATGTTGCTGGACACGTCTTAACATTTGATCACAACAATTTACTGCTTTTCTGGAATCAATCACTTTATCTATGGTCTGTAGCACAGTAACATCTAGTGTGTAACTTAGGGTGAAAGTTTTCTGAATAGGTAAAATGCTGAAGGGATTTTCTGGCCAACACAATGTCGATTGTACACTAGTAATTACTTACGTACACGTGATGGTTGCTGGTAGATGAAAGTCTACCAACGCTATATCACATTCAGTTCCATTGTTTAATAAATCACTAAGCTCTATCTTTACTCTTCTTATTCCTGTAAAAGTCTTGTTTTTATAACAGGTCACGATTATCATTTGTGGCGCGCATACTGAATAAATTCAGTGATTTCCAATTCGCTGACAATTTGTTCATGGCTTCATAACTACCTTCATACACTCTGGTGCATTCATGTTTCTCAAGGATAGTTGTACATCACAGGATCGGTTATCCGTTTGAACTACTCTTGTAGGACAAATAGTAATAATTTTATTAATATACTTACCAAGATCTTCTACTGATAGAACTACGTGCATTTCGCGTTGTTTAGAGACAAGTTATACTTCATTAACTGAAAATTTAATCCATCTGCTAATCATATTCCATCCAGTTGGATATGCATGAATCGTATAACGCTCAAATTGTGACTTATGGCTAGTTACGGGGATATATAGAGAGGTTTTACCAGAATAAACTTTAATTATAGGATCACGAGAGTAAAATGTTACACTGCTTTAATTTACGGAAATAACATGCTGTAGATCCGTAGGAAATTCTTTTTTGCTTGCAATAACCCCTGCAAACCATTTTCCGGTATTAACAGTGTATTGCTTAATTGTTTATGAATAGCATTGCGGATAGCTTCTTTAATTCTTTCCAATTCTATTCTAGCGTCACTTACACTGTTTATAATTCCCTCACCAGCCTAGCTATGGCTACATTGCTGTGCAGTACTTTTAGATCATTCTTTATTGTACCTAAATCCTTATTTACAGTAACCATTGTATCATTCCAGTATTATTTTATGCATTTTTTCAGTTATGTTTCACAATCCTTTCTCCATACTCATAATTTGCATCGTATGCCAATGCACTGTTCTTTCTGCATGCCTCGCTACTTCTTGAAATTGGCCTGTGGTTCTGTTCAAACTTGAAATATCATCACTATCTGCTGTCCCAGTTTTTAGGAGATTCCCAGCAGCATTCAGCCATCTCTTCTTGCTCCATGCAAAAGAATACAGAGTTGTAAATGTCGCCGGCCGGAGTGGCCGAGCGGTTCTAGGCGCTACAGTCTGGCACCGGGCGACCGCTACGGTCGCAGGTTCGAATCCTGCCTCGGGCATGGATGTGTGTGATGTCCTTAGGTTAGTTAGGTTTAAGTAGTTCTAATTTCTAGGGGACTGATGAACTCAGAAGTTAAGTCCCATAGTGCTCAGAGCCATATGAACCTTCTGCAACTGCTCTCTCAGCTTATCATAGAACTTAAGTTCACAATATTCATTTCTTATATCCCCTATCATACTGACCTGTTTCGTTTTCTTCAGTACTTCTAATAACGTATTTTCCATCTTCTCACTTCGTTCCGTACCTACCAGATGTATAATATCAGCCTCAACGACCACCTGTGATTCGTAAAGACTACATCTGGCTGCTGCAGGAAGAAAATTCCATTCTGTAAAAGCTGGTTGACAATCCCTTCCGCTCCAACAATGAGCAAGATCATAACGTTCGCTGTACTCCTTCTAGGCGTCATCCGCGTCATCGCCTAGAGCAAATAATTTATATGTATTCCCTTTCTCCTTAGAAAAAATTGGGAATACAATAAAATACTTACATTCCTAAGTAAACTACACGAATAAATGAAAAGAAAGGAAAACATCCTGTTATTACCCACGTATCTCCACACCCACAACTACCTATTCCTTGGTCTCAACCCATATAGTCTTATTCTGGAGTATTTCTTTACTCTTTTTCTTCTTCATTTCTAGTATGTGGTATCTCTGCTGGCACTTGAGGAAAGGACTCTTGGTCCCTTCAAAAGATTTAATCCTACTGATATGGACGACTGAAGTTCGTCCTGGTAATTTCAGCTTTACATTTACAGGCGACTTTAGCTCACCTGCTGAAGACCCCGAAACTTCGTCAAGAAACTTTTTTGTCTTTCGTTTGGGAGTGTAAGGGTTTGCAAATAATACCCATTGACCTACCCAATACTGTTGTAAATTTCTCTTACCTAACCCCACATGCTCTTGACTTTCTAGTGCATTTGTTATAGCCCAATTTTACATTTTGCCAGACTTTCTTTAGAGTTTTTGAGAATACTTAACGTGTTCACCCTCTTTTCTCAACTTGGGTTGGACCGCATCAAACAGAGAAGGCATTTTGCGTCCATGTACCACCTCGTAAGGCGTTAACCCTGTTCCTGTACGAGTTTTTGAATTATAGGCACGAATTACTAAATCTAAATACACGTCCCAGTCTTGGCATTAAGAATTCACGTAATGGGTTAGCATCTTAGATATAATAAGGGCCGGCCTTAGCCATCCAGGTGCCCCGGGCGAGTCGTCCAGCTGGCGCCCTTTATTGTATAAATAGCGAACCTGGCAGTGCTTTGCAACACGGTATTTGACTGTTTTCTAGAAATCGTCTTAAGTGGTTAATGGCGTCATCTTATGATCATAACATGGTTTTTTCCATCGTAAATTTGAACATTTTATTTTTTTAAATGGAAATGAAATCCAAATGATCTGAAAGACCGCTAAGACGCTCCATGTGGATGTGAGTCTTGTGTAGCCTGTGACGTCAGTCCAGCATGCTGCTGTCGCTGCCGTAACAGTCAGTATAGCAGTGATATATTGTTTGGGCATTCACGTTTTGGGAAATTGTCTAAAAATATTGCGTAGTACTGCACTGTACATCTACAACAACTCCAGAAAATTGTTTTTGCGTGTTCCAAACAAAGAAAAGATGCGTAAAATGTGGTTGAAACAGGCTCGTATATCCCAAATATTTCTTTTCTTTTCTGAAGCACCCCTGTACTAAAGCGAACAAAACAAAACAAAAATTACTCAAATTGGTCAAGCCATTTCTTTGTTTTGGTGAGACTAACACACAACAATTGGTTTTTATATACAGGAGGTAATATGTATAACGAAAAAACACTAATTTTGAATTGGGTACCATATTTTTATTGAATTTAATATAACTGTAAGCCATAAACCTATATTTTCTGTCAGTCATCTGAACACAAAACATATTACGCCTAATGAAAAACAATAATAAACGACTAAAATTTTACTTTTCTCGCTTTTCTGTCGGCAAAGTCTCTGATCAGATTAGCAAAGTCCAGGTTTTCTGCAACTTCATTTTCAATGGACAGTGAGGCCAAACTGGTTAGTCTTGTTTGAGACATTGTAGACCGCAAGTACGTTTTTATCAACTTCAGTTTGGAAAAACTGCGTTCGCCGCTTGCGACAGTCACTGGTATTGTTAGCAAAATACGTAACGTTATCCAGATGTTGGGATATAACTCTTGAAGATTATGCTTTTTTATGAAGTTTAAGGCTTCAATAGGCGTTGCCTGGCTGTCTTCGAGACTAAAATTTCGTCGCACAGCAAATTTCCATCAATATCTGACTTCATGTTGACAGTTAACTTTTCTTGTAATTTAGAACAGCATTGTATTAGTTCTTCTTTATTTTGATTTTTTTTAATGTCAAACAAGAAACTCCACGTCGCAGAAAATTCTTGCATCTGTTCAAATCTTTCTTTCATGGATATGTGCACGGTGTCCAACAGTGCATTGAAAAACTCTACTTTAAACTTCTTTTTTGGGTCAGTTATTTGATCATCAACAGCCTCTTCACCCGGCCTGCGTTTAATACGTCTTAATCGCATTTGTGGTTTAAATAATGACTGCGTATCAAGATCCGAAGCCAGTTCAGTTGCTGTTACAATAGCTTGTTCGAAACCTGTTTGTCTATATGTTTCCAAATAAGAGCAACATTTGTCAAGGATTCCCATAAACTCGACAAAGTTGATTGTGGGTGACTGACTTGCTTTACTCACAACGTTAATTAGAAACAGAACATCATACCATGTCACGAGAGAAACAATGAAGCTGAAGTCTTTTAATTGTCCTCCTAGTGCTGTCGCTTCGTGTGACACCGCAGCATCGCTTTGTTCAGTAGCATCGGCCAAGGAAACCAAAGCGTCATGTATTTCGCATAATTGATAACGAACCGCTTTGACGCTATCAATTCGAGCTTCCCAGCGTGTGTCACTTACATTTTTCAGGGTGTATATCTTCAAATGGTCGGTCAAAATTTTCCATCTATTTACCGATCCAGCAAATAGATTAAACATTTTTTGTAACATTCCGAACAGTGTCACGGATTTTACTGATGATTTTGCCGCATCACACAATACCAAATTATAACTATGGCATCCACATGGCACAAAAAAAGCTAGTGGATTTAACTTCTTAATTCTGTTCTGGACGCCTTTATTTTTCCCCTTCATGTTCGCGCCGTTATCGTAGCCCTGTCCTCTGCAGTCATTAATGTTAAGGTCAAAATCACTCAATGTTTTTAAAATGCTTTCTGTGAGGCCTTCACCGGTTGTATCATCTATTTGCAGAAATGAGATGAAATGTTCTTTTACACTTACGCCATCCTCTGTTATGTCGGCGCATCATAAAGTTATCGAAAGTTGTTCTTTGTGGCTTATATCTGGAGTACAGTCAGCTATGATTGCATAATACTTTGAACCCTTTATGCGGGATACGATTGTAGACATAACGTGTGATGCCATGAGTTCTATTAATTCATTTTGTATATTTTTGCCGCAATAATGGTCAGCCAAATCACCATTCAATGCCGGTCTGACGTGCTCTTCCATGATTGGATCAAACTTTGCCAAGAACTGTACAAGACCTAAGAATTTTCCATTATTTGGGGTAAATAATTTATCTGATAACCCTCTGAATGCCATATTATTTTCAGCCAAATGCAAAGTAATGTGCATCAATCTTTGAAGCACATTGCTCCATCGTAAACTTTCTTTAGAAATTAGCTTTTGTTCTTCCTTGTCAATAGTTAATCCAGCTTTAAACCTGATTTCAGCTTCAGTCCATTGAGTAAATGCTTTTTTGTGTTTAGGACTATTTTCATGCAGTTTCAGAGCTTCACTTAAATGTTTCCAATTTCTGAAACCCACAGTGATAGTCAAATTAGTAGTTGACTTTAAATCAAACAGTCGACAACAAAAGCAAAAGACACTGTCGTTTGATACAGAATAAACTAGCCACCGTCGTTTGATAGTTTCTTCGTTTGATAGTTTTCTTGTGTAACGAGTTGAAGAGAAATGACGCCCATTTTCACCTTTTGGAAAGTTATTTAGACATACTTGTGAGGGACCCCATATTATAATGCGACCTATATCTCTAGCATTAAGTACTTTTGGCCACGTACCTACATCAGAAACATTGTATTCTTTTATTGCAAGAACGTTGATACTTTCATCGACCACAGATGTCATGTGTTGATTTTGACTTGGAGAAATATCAGAGGATTCATGCAAAGATGTACTGCGCTGGTCAATTTGGTCACCTTCAACAGGTGATTGTATATTTTTTGTGTGTAATTGTTCACAGTCTGAAGAAATATTTGCTGATACATGGACTTTTGATTCAATATCTGAAGTATTTGCCTTAGAATTTCCTTTAAGGTACTTATAAATATTCATGTGCTTTTTAGTTTCTTCAAGAACTTTTTCTTTTTCAGCTTTTCTTTTCCGATTTTCTGAACCAGAAAGCTTTTTTTTAATCATTTCCTTCTCTTCTGGCATGATTTAATAATTGGACAAATTATTGCTTGGACACTGCTCTATTTCGCGACCACAATATTCGATCTATAACAAATAAATAAATTCACCTATCAGTAGACGTAACTAGAAAAAAACCTGAACTGAAAGATAAAAATGTTTTTCGCACCTACCAGAAAATTAAAATGTTGACACAGTCACGACACTCGTTTCACTCACAATTATTCAGCCACGAAAACATGACCGCTGCCTCCGACTCTTACTGACAATTACTGACATGCGGGTGCAAATCGTAGCGCTGCCAACATATGCAGTCTAACAAACATTGTGTGGCGCTGTATTATTTCAGTAAGTTAGGGGAGAATTCTCTATGAATGCAGTGCACGCATTGCATGATCTATTAATTAATGTACATGAGTCATTAAGTCACAAATATTCGATATAAATACATTCGTATTAATTAAATCATAATGTAATGTATATTTCACAGTCTGTATTTTTTTTTTATTTGGAGCGACCGGTAGTTTCTGTTGTAAACGAGAGATGGTGCGGCTGCATGGGCTCTTCCTTGTTGCAGTTCTTGAAACAAATAAGAGAGGCGCTTTGGTAGAACCCGTGCTAGCCCGCGTCAAACATGGATGGTTGCAGACAATACGAAGATTGCATTCAGCATGATTTCTCTTCTGCTACCCCGAATTCATCGCGCATTCGTGAGATTAGCGACGTATTTCGAATGAGACTGAATAATATTTTAGTTTCGCGAAATGGGTGATTGTAAATTGTAATTTTTTTTTTTACATGCGTTTAGTACGTGGCGCCCTGGGCGACCGCCCGAGTCGCCCCACCCTAAAGCCGGCGCTGGATATAATCCTATGAATTCTTTCTGTACGACCATTTACCTTTGAGTGAAACTGACTTATACGTAATGTCTTAACTTTAAGTCAGCAACACAACTGCTCAATGAGATTGGGCATGAAATTTGACCTGTGTATAGTAATAATCGTTGGTAGCGCACCAAATTTAAGTATCCAGTGATTTACCTTAATGTGAGCTACTGAGTTTGCTTACTGATCTTGTATTCCTACCATTACAAGATACCTTGAGAAGTGATCAGTAATTGTTAACACATACTTGTTATCCGGTTGACTTCAGTTGTAATGGATAGTCAAACACTGATAGCCATTCTAGATATTTCCTTTTATCGCATAAATCAGCACGTTGTGCACACAGAATACAGTTCTTGATCAATTGTTGAACACTATCACGTCTTGTTCTCCACCAGAATCTTTCTGCTACTCTCCCGTCTGTTATTCTCTTACCCCCATGACCCAATAATATATTATCATGTGCTTGTCGTAGTACTTCCATCTGCAAAGCTGCTGGAACTACAACATACGGTCCATACTTCGTTGATCTACACAAAACCCCATCTTGTGTGACAGACTGTGGCTGTCTGCCATACACCTGATACTCTTTATTATTTGCTTGTGCTTTCTCCAGATCTTATAGATCAAATTCATAAACCCGCAGTACCCCAATCTTCCTACTAAGTGTGTCTGCATTTGCGTGTTTAACAGCTGATTTTGTAAACACATTGTATTGAAATTTACCTAGCTTCAAATTTTCCCCCATTAGACGACATGAACGACCTTTTAGCCCTAGTAGCCATTTTAAAGCATGATCAATAATCACTGTGAACCTACGCCCATATAGATAAAATCTAAAATAAGAAATACCATATATTAATGCTAACATTTCCTTTCCAGTGAGCCGCGCAGTATTAGCCGAGCAGTCTAAGGCGCTGGTTTCGGCGGAGGTTCGAGTCCTCCCTCGGGCATGGGTATGTGTGTTTGTCCTTAGGATAATTTAGATTAAGTAGTGTGTAAGCTTAGCGACTGATGACCTTAGCAGTTAAGTCCCATAAGATTTCACACACATTTGAACATTTCCTTTTCAGTGGTGGAATAATTTTGTTCAGCGTTGTTATGCTGAAAAGATGCATATGCAACTGGGTGTTCTTTCTCATCAATGATTTGCCCTAAAGAAGCTCCCAATGCTGTAACACTAAAATCACACGACAATATGAATTCTTTTGTGAAATCTGGAAAAATGAAACCTGGAATCTGAAGTTAATATATCTTTTTAAATTTTGAAATGCTATCTGATACTTAGATGCCCAGCTAAACATGATACCTTTCCGCAATAAGTTTCTTTTGTTCAGCAAATCACTTAGCGAATTTTCTATAGTAGTTTGTTAAGTCAAGAGAAGTTTGTAATTATTTAACTGTCTGTGGAACGAAAAAGTCATGTTCTGCTGATTTAAGGCGTGGATCTGTCCTCACTCTATCTTGGCTAATTATATGTCCTAGAGAGTGCCAAGTGACATTTATCTATTTAAGCGTAAGTCGAGCCTTTCTCAACCTCTCAGACACCATCCCCTAACGCTGAACATGCTCTTCCAGGCTTTTTGCTTATATAAGTGTATTGTAGAAGTGCACTGTGGATTTGTTTGGTTTTAAACCTCCCAAATATTTTTTTTTCGTTTAGAAATATACATGGACAGCTGGGATATGTAAGTTAATTACTTAGACTGTTAATGTAGAACATAAAGCAAACTTACGACTGGTTTACATCATTACGAGGGCTGATCAACGAAAGCTTGAGAGTGATTTTTTCGTGTAGCTTCCGTGATAATTTCCTGTCTGTGCCATGAATATTTGAGAAGAACGGGTTTTCGTGTATGAGCTCATAGGCAGCTTCATTCTCGTATGGGCAGCATCGTAGTAATCTTCTTTTTTGTAGAGGCTCTTTGCATTTCGCAAACCAAATTATGGAGTTGACCGGAGAGGAGCAGTAGGAGCAATAAAATTCTGAGTTCGTTTAAACCATAAGGCCACTGAAGCTTACGAAAAAATGCAGCAATCGTACGATGAAGATGGACTACCTCGTGCAGCAGTGTTTAGGTTGTTCACAAAATTTCAAAGAAGGTCCATTTGTCTGTGAGAAACAAGGTGGGCCTGGTGTTCGGTTACGATTGTAGACGGGGCCGTAATCAGTTACTATTGGTTGCCTTTTACAATTACACATAATTTATTTTAAACCACTAATTCCAGATAGGCTTCTGCTGTGACTGAAATCAAAGTCAACACAGCTGCTGTGATTGTCCGTGTAGTGCCGAGGATTTCATACGGCAGTGTCTTTAGGATTATCCATGAAATTCTTCATATGGCCTGTGATTGTGACCGTTGGGCGCTACGTCTGTTCACTCCCGAACAGAAGGCTGTGCGAAAGGAGACAAGCCATGAGGAGCAGTGTATCTTTGTTGAAGGAGGGTTTACGTTTCTGGAATCGGTTATCACCGGTGATGAGCCATGGCTGTATCATTATGATCCAAAAGGAAGTGTGGAAATCGTCAGGATGTCCAACAACAAAAAAGGCGAAAGTTGTTGCACCTGCAGCGAAAGTGAT
Source organism: Schistocerca americana (assembly GCF_021461395.2). NCBI lineage: Eukaryota > Metazoa > Arthropoda > Insecta > Orthoptera > Acrididae > Schistocerca > Schistocerca americana. The sequence continues at coordinate 201,467,449 of NC_060119.1, forward strand.
GGTAATAACATTTCTTGACTGTCATGGAATGATTTGCCTGCATTCAGCTCCCACCCACACTACTATTACAGCAGCACACTACATGTCAGTATTGGATAAACTGGGGAAACACATTGCAAGGAAACAGGGCGGCGACTTCATCATGACAATGGGCGGCCTCACGTCGCTAATCAAGTCACGTGGTTTCTGGCTCAAGTCATTACTATCTGTGTATCGTATCCACGTTATAGTGCCGATCTTGCACCCTATGATCGTTTTTTATTGCCATCGCTAAAGGCAAAGCCTCAGGGCATTCGACTTCAGAACTCTCAAGCACTGCTCAAGAAAACTGAGGCGATTCTCAAGGACCTGACAAAGAATGGCTTGCACTGTGTGTTCGAGGACTGGCAAAGACGCAATAAAAAGTGCATTCAAGAAGGAGGGAAGTATTTCGAGAAAGATCGTGTATACACTCCTGGAAATTGAAATAAGAACACCGTGAATTCATTGTCCCAGGAAGCGGAAACTTTATTGACACATTCCTGGGGTCAGATACATCACATGATCACACTGACAAAACCACAGGCACATAGACACAGGCAACAGAGTATGCACAATGTCGGCACTAGTAGAGCGTATATCCACCTTTCGCAGCAATGCAGGCTGCTATTCTCCCATGGAGACGATCGTAGAGATGCTGGATGTAGTCCTGCGGAACGGCTTGCCATGCCATTTCCACCTGGCGCCTCAGTTGGACCAGCGTTCGTGCTGGACGTGCAGACCGCATGAGACGACGCTTCATCCAGTCCCAAACATGCTCAATGGGGGACAGATCCGGAGATCTTGCTGGCCAGGGTAGTTGACTTACACCTTCTAGAGCACGTTGGGTGGCACGGGATACATGCGGACGTGCATTGTCCTGTTGGAACAGCAAGTTCCCTTGCCGGTCTAGGAATGGTAGAACGATGGGTTCGATGACGGTTTGGATGTTTGGATGTACCGTGCACTATTCAGTGTCCCCTCGACGATCACCAGTGGTGTACGGCCAGTGTAGGAGATCGCTCCCCACACCATGATGCCGGGTGTTGGCCCTGTGTGCCTCGGTCGTATGCAGTCCTGATTGTGGCGCTCACCTGCACGGCGTCAAACACGCATACGACCATCATTGGCACCAAGGCAGAAGCGACTCTCATCGCTGAAGACGGCACGTCTCCATTCGTCCCTCCATTCACGCCTGTCGCGACACCACTGGAGGCGGACTGCACGATGTTGGGGCGTTAGCGGAAGACGGCCTAACGGTGTGCGGGACCGTAGCCCAGCTTCATGGAGACGGTTGCGAATGGTCCTCGCCGATACCCCAGGAGCAACAGTGTCCCTAATTTGCTGGGAAGTGGCGGTGCGGTCCCCTACGGCACTGCGTAGAATCCTACGGTCTTGGCGTGCATCCGTGCGTCGCTGCGGTCCGGTCCCAGGTCGACGGGCACGTGCACCTTCCGCCGACCACTGGCGACAACATCGATGTACTGTGGAGACCTCACGCCTCACGTGTTGAGCAATTCGGCGGTACGTCCACCCGGCCTCCCGCATGCCCACTATACGCCCTCGCTCAAAGTCCGTCAACTGCACATATGGTTCACGTCCACGCTGTCGCGGCATGCTACCAGTGTTAAAGACTGCGATGGTGCTCCGTATGCCACGGCAAACTGGCTGACACTGACGGCGGCGGTGCACAAATGCTGCGCAGCTAGCGCCATTCGACGGCCAACACCGCGGTTCCTGGTGTGTCCGCTGTGCCGTGCGTGTGATCATTGCTTGTACAGCCCTCTCGCAGTGTCCGGAGCAAGTATGGTGGGTCTGACACACCGGTGTCAATGTGTTCTTTTTTCCATTTCCAGGAGTGTATATTGAAAAGGAGTACTAAAGGTGTGAAAAAAGATCAGTCTCACTATTTGTTGATCAGCCCTCATACACCGATGAGCCAAAACATTAGACCATCTGTTTAATAGCGTGTTGGTGCATTATGCAAACAGAATACAACAGCGATTCTGCTTGGTGTGGATTCTACAAGTCCTTGAAAGGATACCAGAAGTACATGACACAAGATGTCTACGCAGAGGTCGAGTAATTACCACAAATTACGGGATGGTGCTTTACAGGCATTTCCAATATATAGAGATCAAGCACAATTGCTGGCCAAGACATCAATGTGAGCCTTTATAACGCCCCTCAAAGCACTGTAGCTCGATTATGACCTTTCTACACGGACAGTTATCCTGCTGGAAGATGTCATCTCTATGGGGGAGAGGTTTCAAGCATGAAGCGATGCTGGTGGCCCGCAATAAGGTTCACGTAATAATCCCATAGAAGTCCAGCTGAATGTACCTCATGACATAATTCTCCTTCACCGACCTGCATCTGTGGCACAATGCATGTTTCATGCAGCGATTCGCCTGGGTGACAGTGTGTAAGGATCCAGCCATCGACTTGATGTAACAAGAGATGCGATTCATTCGACAGGTGACACGTTTCTACTGATCCACAGGGAAAACTCAGCGATGCTGTGCCAACTGCAGTCATAACTGACGATGTCGTTGGGTCAACACAGGAACACATAAGGGGTCACGTGATGTGGAACTCAATGTTCGACAATGGTCTTTGAACGGTGTGCTCCAGAACACTTGCGCCTGCACCGGAATTGTACTGTGTTGTCAGATCCGCCACAGATCGCTGCCTACCCTGGATTACACAGTATGGGATCTTCTGCCCTCTACGTTTGGTGATGAGACGTGCTCGTCCAATACCATATGGCCAATTCATTATTTCTCCATCCTTCAATAACTTTTCATAGGTGCTCACGACAGCAGTACGTCAACAGGCGACCAACTCCGCCGTTTCAGAGATTCTTGTTTCCAGCAGCTGCGCCACAACCTCGTGCCCTTTGTCAAAACCACTTATCAGTGTATTTCCGCATTTGCGGCCCTTATCTTCGCTATAATGACTGACCATTCGTCTCTCTTCCGCTTACATTCTTTCGTTACTGCGTCACGTGCCCGCAACACTAGCAGGATGCAGTCAGTGGTCATAATGTTTTGGTTCACCAGTGTATCGTAGTAGCCGAATTTATATCACACGCAAAATGTAAAAACTTAAGGCCAGACTAAGAGAGTAAAGAATGAGATGTATAAAGTACTTCTACGGCTGGAAGAATGTTTAAAATATTTATTTCCGAAAATACTGAGAAAAGACATAGAGACAACTTTCCAGAGAAACCAATAGAGGAACATATTGAAATAGGTTGCTGAAATGTCGAAAATTGTATTTCATAAAAGGCAAGTGAATTGACAGGAAAGAAAAAGGCAATGAACAGTCTCAGGGGATTGTTTATTTGGAAAAAGCAGTTGGAGAGAAAAACTGTACAGGGTGAGAATAAATTCTTCCCATGATGACAAAAAGTTATAGCTGAGACACAATGGTAGAGACAGAGCTGTGTGGTTTGTTGCAAGCGGTAGCTTAATTCATAATGTGCTTAATGGATACGCTTCCACATGTGCGCCGTTTGCCGGCCGGAGTGGCCGAGCGGTTCTAGGCGCTACAGTCTGGAACCGCGCGACCGCCACGGTCACAGGTTCGAATCCTGCCTCGGGCATGGATGTGTATGAAGTCCTTAGGTTAGTTGGGTTTAAGTAGTTCTAAGTTCCAGGGTACTGTTAAGTCCCATAATGCTCAGAGCCATTTGAACCATTTTTGTGCTCCGTTTGACTGTCTAGACCATATTCCTTACACGCCTTTGCTAAGATCCCTTCCGTCACTGCCATAAAAGTTTGTGATCGGGAGCTGGTGGACTGTACATTTTATCCTTAATGAAACTCAGCAAAGGGCAAGAGGGATAATATTTAGTGAACATGGGGACTATGATGTTGAACTGTTCTAACCATCCACCTGTCTGGAAAGTATCAGCCTAGAACTGGCGAACAAATAGTACCCTCTGTGGCTGTGCACTATCTTGATGAAACACTACACGAGGTAGAAAAGCCTGTAACTGAGGTACAACGAAAAGCTCGAACATCTCCAGGTACACCGTTGTCGCAGTGATAGTCTTAGTGCAAAAGGTCGGCTGGATAACTGTGTTGTTCGTTAAGTCACACCCCACATTCACTTTCGGGCTGTCTTTTATCTGCTGCATCACGGTATGTGGGTTCGTCGATCCCCAGGTCTTGGTATTAGGGCTGTTTACTCCCCTGGATATGTGAAAAGGCGCTACATTAGACAAACTGAGTTTATTAAGTTAGACTTTGTGTGCATCGATTCGTTGCAGCACAATCTTAGCAAACTGAACACATCTGAGCCTTTCATCTGACTGGAAAGCCTGCAAGAGTTGCACTTACAAGGGGAGGCCGCCAATTGCGAAATTCAGATTCGATTCATACTGCGCGTAATAAAAGCTCATGGCCAGATGTGTAATGTGGCAAAGCACCAAGATGCACTTCTCAGCCGTTGTCGAGAAAATCGACAGTTAAAAGAAACCGTTGCGGTGAAATACTCTCTACGATTAACAACTTTCTACAGCGTCGTGGTGCAGCGGTAAGCGCTGGGGTTCGTAATCCGAAGATCGCCGGATCGAATCTCGCGCGATGCAACTTTTTTTTTTAGTGTTTGTTTTTTGCAATTCAAATATATATAATTCCAGGCAATCAGTTGCAACAATTATGCACGTAATAAGTTGATGAAAGTCGTTTGTCGTGGAAAAACTGGCGACTTCGAACATCATTATGTTTTCCGTAAACAAAGTTGTATTTCACAAATGTTATTAATTGTCTTGTAATGTTAACCACGTATAGTTAACGGAAGACGTAGAAACGATATTCCGAAAGGAATACGTATAGCGTAAGTCAAACGTTCGAATTAGAATAGAGACCCCCACGAACACAAATTTGCTGTGGCAGATATGAAATATAAACTCCGTTACTCGCTCGTTACACTTGAAGAACAGACGTTGAATGGGCCGAAACGAGCCGCCGCATAACTAGCGTAGTTGCCTGCTAACTTCGAAAGAAGGTAGATGCGGTCCCTAGCGCAACTTATAACATCGTCGAAAATCAGTGCGGACGGGAGAGCTTGAATTACAAAAAACTAATTACAAAAAAAAATTGCATGGCGCGAGATTCGATCCGGCGGCCTTTGGATTACGAACCCGAGCGCTTACCGCTGCGCCACAACGCTGGAGAAAACCATTAGCCGTAGATAGTATTTCACCGCAACGGTTTCTTTTAACTGTCGATTTTCTCGACAACAGCTGAGAAGTGCATCTTGGTGCTTTGCCACATTACACCTCTGGCCATGAGCTTTTATTATGCGCAGTATGAATCGAATCTGAATTTCACAATTGGCGGCCTCCCCTTGTTAGTGCGCAGGGAAATGCAGCGGTTTGAGTAAAGTCTTCGCCATAGTTTTGTGAAGTATGCCTGTTTCTCTGCGAACGCGGCGTTTCCGCGAACTGCGTTTGGAGAGCTACACGCATCATATCAGCAGTGTCCCCACTCACTCCATATCTACCCATCCCTTTCCCTTGGCTTGTCACTAACAGCACCAGTCCCTCTCAGCTATTCATGCCATCCTTTGACGCTCTTCACATCTGACGGATCTCGACCACAGGCACTCCGTAACTGTCGCTGAACTGTAACAGGCGACGACGTTTCAATAAACCGCAAAACACGTAGCACTTCTCTTACATACATGTCATTGTCACAACAGCACTCCAGATTTACGCTACCTGTAACGAGAGAGAGAGAGAGCGCGCTCAAAGAAATCAGATACTGTCAGAACACAAGAAGAAGGTGTCCATAAGAGCTTCACGATTTAAGCTACCATTTGCAACAAACCGCATAGCCCTATATAGCATAACTCTTCAGAAACAATTTTTGTAATCGGGTTAAGGCTTTATGCTCACCCTGTATAGGGCCTATTGTGTATTAACAGTGGCTATAGGAAAATTATAACGACAGTATGCTGATCTATACATAAAGACGTAATACAATTAATGAACTTGTGAGAAAGGCTCGCCGGCACTCATGAGATACGTTCGTTAATCAAGTAAAGAATTACGAACACGGTACACCATGTTTTGCTTAAATAGTTCTCACGTGCTTAGGAAAATGCGGAGCAAGAATAAGAATGAAGGAAAAGATTCATAGTCAGAGAGCTGTGAAGATTTATTGCTGACGAGAGAGTATGAAGTAAAGTTTGAAAGTTAACAAGTGACGATAGCTGCCACTGTTTTAATCTAAATACAGAAATTAAAGGAAAGCTTGAAAGCAATCAATCTGGTAATCAGCTGGAGAGACAAGATCAATGTAAATCTTTATAGATATTTTCGGATGTAATTACACTGACTGCTGCATGCTGTTCCAATGGTTCCAATTGCTCTGAGCACTATGGGACTCAACATCTGAGGTCATCAGTCCCCTAGAACTTAGAACTACTTAAACCTAACTAATCTAAGGACATCACACACATCCATGCCCGAGGCAAGATAAAAACCTGCTTCATACTGTGTATTCGTGCTGACAAACTGGTATGGTACCAAAAACAGAGAAAAGCTTCAGAGATATTATTATTGTTGAGAAGTGACTATAAAGGAGAATGTATAAAGTACAGACTGGGAGGTATTCTCAGTTCAGTAGTCCAGTGTAACAAGTCTGTGCTGGAACAGCAAACTGAAGGCAAAAGGTCACAGCTGTAGTACACTGGAGGAACAGAGACAATTCAGGGTGGTAGAAAGACTGTATGGACATTTTAATGTTACTACATATTATAGAGAAAGATCGAGAATACAATCTACGACGAATATTTGTTTCATTGGCTCTGAGAAAGATTTTGATAGTGCAACCAGTGAAAGGACCATTCAAAGAAACAAGACTACCTTAAACAACTGATAAATGTTGTGAAAATAGTGTAACTGAACCCACATTCTTTTCCTGTTTGTCCTGTCTGATATTTCTTGACTGCATCGTTTTATGAACAACACCACTGGGCGATATTTCAAAAGGTTCTGGTATTGTTCTGCACTTGAAAACGATCACTGAATTAAGCTTAGTACGGTACCGTCAGCACAACACAAAATGACAACAGTGTAGTGCAGTTTTTCATGTCCACTTGTTTTTATAGTTACAGTTTTAGCACCTTTCATGGCAACAGTTCTGTTACTCGGCACATAAAATGTCAGAGGAGTTTCGTCCATTTTCGCTGTTAGGCTTAGTTCCACACTGGTTTTATTTCGATGTTGAATAATAAAGTGACAGAAAGATAATATTTTCTCTTCATATTCTTGTGGCGTTTTCTGAGATAATCTGGTTTGGGTTCGCACATTAAGTTCATGATGCTTCATAAACCTGTAGCACCAGTCAGATCCACCCTTGAAGCCTGTTAAGTTCCACAATACCACTAGCTTATGACCGTGTGTTTAAATCATTTCTTTAATTAATTACAATGACATTTAGATGGTGTACTTGAATCCATTTCAATATGTGGCAATTTTGTATTCAATCCTCTGCTTTACACCTTTGGTGTTCCTAATTTTTTTAAAATTCTTCTTTACTATCCCACCAATCGTGAATGGTTTTTTCTGCTGGTGTAGGGTCAAAACGCTGCTCAGCTGCGTTGTTCTGCATATGCCATCACTTTCAGTTTACAGCCCTCATCATATGAACAGCTTCTATTTTTTCCATCATGAAACTAGCTACTAACAATAATGTTATACTGTTACTGGTAGCACAAATCACTTTCAATTCAAGTTCACTTAAACTGCAGTGATGTGCCATAGGTCAACCTTCAGCATTCACTAATCCCCATCAAGTCCAACAGCCATGCATTACATGCCTAGGCCGTGTACCATAGTACTACCACTCACTTCCATAAACAATGCCTGCAATGCTTGCTCTGGTCAGGAGATCCCACTCTACCACTAAGTGTTGCTGATCCTCAAAAACAAAACAAAAACACAGTCTACTGACATTCAGAACATGTCTTATATTGCAAAGTTACCGAAAAAACATGTTTTCTTAACTAGTGCCACTTTATTAATAACACGCCCGCAGAGATGACACTGCTAATGCATGCTTGTATGGTTGAATGTGAGCCACAGGTAAGCCTGTTAGAATCCCAAGTGGTGTATGAGATTCTTGGTGCCAATATTTGGCAGACAAGGGAAGAGTTTATGGAGAAAAGTTTCTGACCTCCAGTCTTACCAGTTTAGTACCTGAAAGTATTCATGTTCTGTCACTAAAGATTTGTAATTAACTGTGCATGTGACACAAGACAAACAATATCAAAAATAAATATATTCCATTAAAAACCAGTTCTGCAGCAAAAATTGCAAACACTTCCTTCTATAGTGGCACTCAACTCAGGATGTAAGCTGGTTACAGTGCTTGTAGTGGTTGGGCTTTTCACCACCAGTATTTAATTCTTCTAAAAAATTACCAAATATACAGAGTGTACATAAAATCCAGGAACACTTTCAGTTATTTATCGCACAAGAACCAAACATTGTATGGATACCATACATATGTCAATTTGAAGAGAAACCCTGAAAGATTTTTTTCATGTATACTGCCACAGCGTAGTTCGGTATTTTGCTGATAGTCAGCACTAGTTGCAAACATGGCAAGTTCAGGTGCAGAGTGAGCTTTCTGTGTGTTCGAGTTTGACAAAAAGAAGTATGCTACAGCTGTTCAATGGATGTTTAGAACCAAGTACAGTAAGAAGTCATCAACAAGGAAGGCCATTTACCATTCACACAACAAATTTGTTATGACGGGTTGCCTGTGCCCAGCAAAGAGAAGCAGATGTCCAAGTCAGAGTTAAGTGAATGTGGAGTGAATACGAGAGACATTCATAAGAAGTCCAATGAAATCTGTGCATCAAGCATCCTGTGAACTCAAAATGGCTCCATTGACAGTGTGGGAAGTCCTGCGACAGAAGCTGTCTATGAAACCATTCAGACTGGAGCTAGTGCAGAAGCTCAATGATGACTACAAAGACAAGTGTTTTGAGTTTTTTCACAGTTGAAACAATTGAATGAGGAAGGGGATGGCATTGTTGATTGCTTAATTTTTAGCAATGAAGCCCCTTTTCACACCAATAGGAAAGTAAACAGGCATAATTGTTGAATCTGGGGTACAATGCATCCACATGAATACATGAATGCAATGAATATGAGTATGAGTCCCCAAGGGCAAACGTTTTTCATGCCTTCTCACATCGAAAAGTGTTTGGGCCATTCTTCTTCACCAAGAACACTGTCACTGGATATTCCTATTTGGACATGTTGCTGCAATGGCTGGTGCCTCAAATACAATCAGACTGTCCGTTCATCTTTCAGCAGGATGGGGCTCCACCCTATTTTCATCGTGAAGTTCATGGGCACCTGAACATGGAGCTGCCGCATCGATGGATCAGCTGTGCTACAGAAGGGGACAGCTGTTTCATGAAGTGGCCTCCCTGATCACCAAATCTCACTCTGTGTGACTTTTTTCTGTGGGGACACATTAAAGATCTGGTGTATGTACCGCCTTTACCACATTATGTAGCAGAACTCCAGGAGAGAATATGCGAAGCGATTGCCATAGTCAACAATGCCATGCTGGGATGGGTATGGCAAGAATTTGTTTACCATATTGATGTCTGCCAGGTCACTCATGGTTTGCATAACAAATGTTTGTAAAAAAAAACTCTCAGAGTTTCAATTCAAAATGCAACATATTTGACATCTGTACGATGTTTAGTTCTTGTGGAGCAAATAATTGGAAGTGTTACCAGAGTTTATGTACAGCCCGTATTTTCAAAGAATAATATATTTTCTTAAGTAGTTCCGTTTCAGTAAGATAACATACACTTCTTTGTTATGTCTCAACTTACAGGTGAGCTGGTTACTATGTTGATGGTGTATGAACTTTTCACTGCCACTATTTCAACAGAAAAGAGAGGAGGGTTCATGAAGACAAGCTGCTAATCTACAGTCTTACCAGTCCATTATCTCAAAGTATTCATAATCCATCCCTAAAAATTTGGAAAATCCATAAATGTGGTGCATGGGAAACAAGATTAAAAACATATAAATATTAATCTAAATTCCTTACAAGAAATAATTCTCCTAAGGATTCACCACATTTTTTATTCAGAATAGAAGTCTACTTAAGTAGTTCCACTTCGTTACAAAATCCCTTCAATACCCCACATTGTTAATGCATGCATCTTCAGAGGTGCTTGACTCAAACCTAAGCTCATTACAATACTGATGGGGAGTGAAATTTTCATTACAGTATTTGACTGGCAAAGGGAGGGGAGGTTGTGGAGAAAAGTTGCTGATCTATAATTTTACAGTTTTATGAGAAGGAAAGTTGCTACTCCTGATATAGCAGAGATGCTGAGTCACAGATAGGCAGCACAAAAAGACTCTCACAATTATAGCTTTTGGCCATTAGGGCCTTCATCAACAATAGACAGACATACATGTGCACGCACATGCTCCCCCCCCCCCTCCCCCCTCCAATACACAAACACACAACTGCAGTCTCAGGCAACTCAAACGGTGAGTGTGGTTTCAGTTGCCTAAGACTGCTGTCATGTGCGTGAGTTGCATTTGCATGAGTATGCATGTGTGTGTGTGGGAGGGGGGGGGGGGGGGAGGGAAGGGGGGCATGCGTGCGCTCATGTATAACTGTGCCACTAAAGATCTGGGGCACCCGTTAGTGCAATGACAGCAAACGAGATCGAAGGTAATAAATAAATAGAAATTTTAAATTCTACTAGGAACTAATTCTTCAGTGAACTTGTAAAATACAAGTTACAAAAAATTTGTTTCCTTAAATGGTTCCACTTCATTAAACAAATCACGTCTGTAGCCATTACTACTGCTATGCATGCTTCTACAGTGGCACTTGAATCAGACGCAGGCTCACTGCAATATTAATGAGCATGAAATTTTCATTGCCAGTATTTGGCAACCGAGGGCAGGGGACGATGTACAGAAAAGTTGCTGACCTCCAGTCTTACCAATTTTTGATCTGCTGTGAACCTGGAATAATAGTTGGATATGCGCCATGGCATCAGGCCACCAGCACGCCTCGTTTTGAATATTCTGCCAATGGCATCTGCATGGGCTGGTGACCAGATGTTGCCTGCAGTGTGCCATATGACTTGTGCACACAGAAGAGCATCCATAGTGCTATGTACCAGAACCCTCCTCTTTATAAGCAAAGTTCAGAAGGCACCCGCATACTGAGTTCATACTTATTGTCAGAAATTGTTCGTATCAGTATCTGGATTGCTTCTAAGTTTCTGTCTATGTTCTCAACTATAATGTATATGGATGAAGAACAGGCTTTGGTTCACTGTAGCCATGCTGTTGTTTGTGTCTTAGAGTATGATAGTATTGACTGAAAGTGTGGTGTTCACTTCTGTGTGGTGCCTCTACTTCACTGTTGCTTCAGTTCTCCTGTCCGTGGAGGCAGTGCTCTAACTTCTCCTGAAACAGCAATGGGCTCATAAAGTTGCCATCACAAACTTGTCACCCATTCTGACTATGCAGGCTCTCACACAATTGGCATACCTCCCAGCCTTGCTTCCCTTATGACAATGAGGCTGAATATTGGGTGGTTTATGAGCAGAGGCCTTGGCAACACTTCCCCAGTTTTTGTGACACTGATGCAAACATGTAAACCTTTGTTCATTTCTTGGATTTCTCTTCGAATCCACCAGTTGTGTCAATTAGTCCAACTCCATGATCCTGCATTACTTTCATTTGAAGAAATGTGTTGTCAGATTATTACTGTAAATGCACATCTGTCATTAAAAGACATGTAGGGTTCTACTGTTGTCATAAACTGCCTCTCAAGTCCTGCTGGGCTTAAGCGACCAAACACAATGGCCTCAGTCACACATGTAAGTTTGTTACTGATGCTTACCATCATTTTTATGCTGATTCTATGGTCCATAATGCAACCATTCAGCTGGCTCCTGACAATGAGGTGCATCATTGCACATTACAATACAGGAATCCATTTTTGGCTAAAGTGTCAAATGTTGCTCAATCATTCTAGATATCTCATGCTGCTGGTTATCAAATAGAGATTTTGTATGATATCACATCAGTGGCTCATTTTCTTGGTCATCAGGCACTGGTCAATTTTCTTGGGAAGGACAGCATAGCAGCTGCACAAATGCAGCCTCCACACTGCACAAGGCAGTGACATGCCGAACAACCACCACAGCAATGGCAGTGCTCCACACTCCTATCTTGCCCGGACTGTTTCATGCAATATAACAGGGCCACATGCCCTCAGTGCTCGGCAGCTTGCAAAAGCTGTAGAAGACAAGCATATATAGCATCTGTGTGTCATTCCCAGCCCACTCCTGTGGTTATAGACGTGGATGTTAATTGTGCATCTTCAGTACTTAAGAATCATAATAAACTGTTTATTGATGTGTGAGTGATGGACCAAGTGATCAGACTGAAAGTGGACATGAGTGCAGCTATGGCTTTTCTGAACACACACACTTATGTGAATTTGGGATCTCTGGTATTGTCTCTTGTTACTTGATGTTTGGTGAGTTACAACAAGCAGCATATTCTGATTTTGGGGCAATTTATGGCTCCCAATATGTATAAATCTGGTCCATTGCTTAAATGTTTTGGTAGTGGGCAATACTGGTACTACAATTTTGTTCGGACTGGATGCTTTGAATACCTTTGGGTTTTCCATTTCAGATACAGTGACCTCATTTCTGACCAGGTTTCTTACCAGCAGTTAGCTTCCTGTAATCTGAGTTCTCATCTCTTTTCTCAGATGGATTACGCTGTGCCAGTAATTTTGCAGCCACCATTACCCTGACACCTATGGTCCAACTGTGCTATTTCCTTGCATACTCTGTTCCAGCAGCTCCATGTGATCAAGTGAAATCAGTATTGGACAGACTAATTTTGATGGTGTTCATGTTGAGTGAGTGGCCTATTGCCCTTGTGATTTGAAACCACCAACTTGTCAGCTTTACCTCTGTGGTGACTTTTTAAGTAACAGAAGACTTTATAAGTAACAGAACCAGTATGTTGTCCTTGATGGCAACTGTTCATTAGAGACATGGATATCATCAGGAGTGCCCCAGGGAAGTGTAACAAGACTGCTAGCATAGCAGTCTGCTGATGATGCTGTGGGGTATGGGAAGGTGTCATCTTTAAATGACTCTAGGAGGATACATATTGGATTAGACAAATTTTTAGATGGTATGATGAATGGTAGCTAGCTCTAAATGTAGAAAAATTTAAATTAGTGCAGACAAGTAAGAAAAAACAAATCCTTAATATCTGAGTGCAATATTAGTAGTGTGCTGCTTGACACAGTTTATGAATCAGTCTAAAACAATGAATGTAGTATTTCAGACCAAGCATAGTGAAAATTATAATATAAATGTTAATATAAATGGAAAGACTATTAAAGAAGTAACCAGCACAAATTTTCTAGGAACTATAATAGACAAACATTTGGCGTGGGGGGAGCACATAGATGCACTGTGTAAAAAGATAAACAAACAGATCTTCATCATGCATAAAACAGCTAAGACTGTGGATGATTAAGTCCTCAGATCACTGTATTATGGACTTGTCTTCCCACTTTTGTCTTATTCAGTTCATATATGGGGAAATGCACAAGCTGGCTACCTAAAAAGAATATTCACAATTCAGAAAAGGGCAGTGAGATGCATTGCAAAAATACCACCAAGACAGACCTGTAGGCAAGCTTTTGTACACTATAATGTTATGACAGTATATTCACTGTATATATACCAAAGCATAATGGTGGTAAGGTCAAGTGATAAACACCTCCTAAATAAAGATGTACACAAACACGGTACAAGAGGAAATGAAAATTACTACATGATAAACAGAAATCTAAAACTGCCTCTGACTGCCCCAGAAGAAGCAGGCAAAAGGTTTTTTAATAAACTCCCCAAAACCATTAAAAAAGAAACAGATCTAAAATGTTTTAAAAATCATTTGAAACTATATCTCACAGAGAAATGTATATACAGTTTGAGTGAATACTAAGATGGTGTTTAAATATATCATTACTGAAATGTACCTGTAAAAATTATCATTTCTGTATGTTCTTTTTGATTTGTGTGAGCGTATAATGTGAAACATGTAAAGCCTTTGTATGATTATGGACTATTTCTGCTTAATCATTTGTTTCTTTTATATATATATATATATATTGAAATCAAGTTTGATGTTAATAGGCTATTGTATGACACACCCAATACTCTCAACTGGATTTTCAGCTGGAGTCCATGGGCAAAGAATAAATAAATAAAAATAAATAAATACGCATACATGACATTGCAAACCATGAAACTGAATGGGAATATGAAGAAGGTAGTAGAGAAGGCAAATGGTTAACTTCAGTTTATTGGGAGTATTATAGGAGAGCATGGTTAATGTGTCAAAGAGACCACATATAGGACGCAGTGCAATCCAGCTCTGAATACTGTTTGAGTATTTGGGGTCCACACCAGGTGGGATTACAGGATGTCATCGAAGCAATTCAGAGGTCAGCAGCTAGATTTGTTACCTGTAGGTTCAAACAACACATAAGCATTATGGAGATAGTTCATCACAGAAGGGAAGGTGACATTATTTTTGAGGAGCACTACTGAGAAAATTTAGAGAATTGGCATTTGATGCTGACTGCAGAACAATTCTGCTGTTGCTAATATAAGTTTTATGTAAGGACCATGAAGATAAAATTAGAAAGGTTAAGGTTCATCTGGAGGCATGTAGACATTCATTTTTCCCTCACTCTATTTGCAGGTTGAACAGAAAAGGAAATGATTAGCATTGGTAGAGGGTACCCTTCAGTATGCCCCATATGGTGGCTTGCAGTCTACGTAGATACAGGTGTAGATGTAGACTTTACAATTTCAGTTAATGCTCACTGCATCTACCCTTTACCCCATCCAGATGAGTTATTGGCTAAACTCAACAGGGGGTCAGTTTTTCTCCAAAACTGATTTATTTGAAGCCAATTTACATGTTTCTTTGGATGAGGATTCTAAATACTCCTTGGATTAACATATCCTTCTGGTTGTACCAATATCAGTGCACTCCAATTCAGTGTTGGTAGTACAGAGTTATTGTTTCAGAGATAAAACAGGGAACAGTGTCTGTTCCAGGGTGCATCAAGTATCTTGATCACATAAATGTCATGGTTTCTTCCATTGATGATTGTTTACGTAACTTTCACATCTTTTTCACAGTCTTAGTTACCGCATGGTTGAAACGCAACTTGGCTATGTCACATTTTTTTCAGTCATCGATTGAATACTTATGATAACAGGTCTCTGGGGATTGCATTAAGTCCTTACATTATATCATCATGTTGCTGCAGTCACAGCTCTGCCCAATCCACAAATCTCAAAGAGCTCCAAATATTTTATGTAAAATGGCTTACTATCAAAAATTTATTCCACGTATGGCTAGGGTTGGCTCATTCCTGCCACGTGCTGCTCCATAAGAACAGTCCATTTCATTAGATGCTAATCTGTGGATGCACATTTGCATTTTTGAAGTGCAAATGATATTCTGCTCCTGGCCACCACCTAATTTTGGCTGCAGACGTCTCACAATATGCACTCAATGTTGTACTAACACAGTGATATGAGGATAGTTCTGAACATCTGAGAACTTACTCATCAAAAACATTCAACTCCAATCAGTAGTGCTATTCCCAAGTTGAAAAGGGAGTGTTTGCTGTGATCTATGCCCTCAAAAAGTGTTGTGTGTTATAGTATGGGTCTATGTTCCACCTCATTACTTACCACAAGCCCTTGGTTTTACTTTTTAATCCTTCTGTTACACTGCCTAACAAAGTAGCATGTCAACTCAAGCTCTGGAGTTTGTTTCTGTCTCAACAGAAATATTAAATACATTTTTTGGCCCACTATGCAACATGCTAATGCTGGTGTGCTGTCCTGGCTTCTGACAGGCCCAGATTCTACACCTGATCAAGATGAACTCCTTTTTTTTGCTTATTTGTTGAGGCACAATGTAGAATAGAAGGGTTTCCTGTTATGAGCTCCTGGATTGAAGCTGCTGTCTCTGCCCGTCTGGTTTTGCATCAACTTGTTCATATAGTTCAGCATTGTTGGCCAGAGAAGCCTCCAGGCAGAGATTCTGGTCCTTGGCATAATTATATTCCTCTCAGCCACCACCTTCCTGTATTTGACAGTGTTGTTCTCTTAGCTACAGACAGGCTGTTGCCTATGATTATGGTCCCATCCACCATACAATGGGATGTGCTTCAGCTCCTACGCCAGGGGCATTGGCAGGTCTCCCATACAATGTTATTGGCCCAATGGCACTTGTTTTGGCCTGACATCAGTAAAGAGATACCGAGTTTGGAAAGAATCTATCAGTGTTGGAGACTAGAGAAATGGGAAGTGAGGTCCGTGGATGGGGGGTGGGAGTGGGGCTGGGAGGTGGGGGAGGGCCTATCAGAATTATTTTCTTATCTTTTTTAAATTGACAATAAAAATTTTGATTTGAAGCCTAGTTACAAAGATTGAAAAATAAGAAATTAGACCTTTAATGTCTAGTAAGAGAGAAGGAAGGGCATTGGAAATTTAAAAATTGGCTCACGAAGCTACATTTTTCAAAAAACTAAAACAAAATTTTAATGGAGTGTGGAATAAGGTCAATTTTCAACGGAAAAACAGTTTAAAATGTTGTATAATTGGTAAGCACAGTGAAAGGGATTTTCAACAAGGTAAAAACTGAACTTCAATCATGACTCTTCCATTAATAAAATATGTCTTGATAACTGCTAATGACGCAAAGAATATACAGGATATGTTAAAAAATGTTTACCAAAATATAGTGACACTTCTAAAAAATCATATTAACAAAAAAGTGAAACATAGATCAAACACCATTTTGTTGTTGTTATCTTCTCTCCAGTCTTTAAACAAAAAACTTATGTAACACATTTACAAATCTCATTCTTCTGCATACTCTTCTTCAGGGCTGTTCCTCTTCCAGTAACCTTCTTGACTGCTGAAGTTTGGTGTGCCCCAGTAGATTTCTTTGCTGCTTTCAACCGAATTTCTGAAAATTTTCTCTCATTGTAAAATTTCCCTACAGAGTGCTGTCTTATGTTTTCTGTCATTAGTGCATTTAAGGTATTCATGTCTATGTTTGCTCTAAAGTCAGTTTAATTTTTCTTGATCATACTAAGCAGTCTTTTTGTTGGAGCACTGTTTTGTGAAACTAGTAAAACTGTCAACATGCGTTATGAATGAGAAGAACATTTTTTAGTCCTGACACATCTATAATTTCTAAAATTTTGTGCCAAAACTGGTCAGTTCTATCATTTTTATACAATTTAAAATTTTCAAATTGCTATCTACTAAATTCTAATCCAACAGCCCAGTTCCTTCTAAACTTAAGACATTTGGAAACTGGATTAGTATATACTGAAAACAAGGAAAAGTGTGAGGTTTCCTAGCACTAACTTCAACAGGTTTTAGAAAATCATTGATGGGAATTTTTTCTTTTACATATGTGTAGCTACTTATATAGCATTCTCTGACATCTAAGTAAAATTTTGATATGACATGGTCTTCAATACATGATTCCCTTAGATAAGTTATGGTTTTGGTTCCAATAACAAGATCTGTGTCATCCTTTTGATTTGTTCACGAAGTAATGTGTTCACTCTTTAAAGCCTTGCTCACTAGCAGCGTGTTGTCATCTGTGAGAGAGCACCACAAATGAGCAATACTGTAAACTACCATAGAGCTCTCCAAGGGTGAGTGCCTATTTGAATTCTGCCGCACTACACTCACATTCAGTTGTCATGTTATTACTGCTTGCAAGAATTTGCCTTATTTCATTGTGTACAGTGTATGTTGTGGCAACTGGTGTACATGCCTCAGTCTTGGTCGTGTTGTGTGTCCAAGTTACAAATAGTTCATTTTTAAAATTTTAAGCATGATAGAGAATATCCAGAAGTGGGAAGTGTGGTAGGTTTTATTAATCTCACCGTAAAAAGATCACTCAATTTTCTGTGAAGTTTATGAGTAACTGGTTGTTGCTGCTGCAAAAACACAATTACACACACAAAAACTGCAAGCAAACTACTCAAAAATGTAGATAGAGTTTTGTGACAGGATCTAGAAAAAATCATTGATCTTTGAAGCTGAGAATTTTTTTCATTCTCTCTAGTTTCACTGAATAGTTTCTTTAAATGTTGTCACTGTTCAATGACACTGTCAGCAGCACTAAGAAGAGAGAATCATGTGGTAGACACGTACTTTAAGATCTTGTGACGCTTATCTCCATGCAGTAATTGACAGTAGTATATGTCAATTGCAGATATCTCAGTGTCAAAGTTTTGCGTAGAATTCACTCCCTTTTGTCTTGCTAAATGGTTCAGATGACACATAATGCAGTCAAACTAAAAATGTAAAACAATTATCGAAAATATCATTAAAAACAGTGAGTTGAAACTGTTGTTATTTACATGTAAACAACTAAATATAATTTGTGAAGGATGAAAAGTATAATGCTCTGCAAACCAAGAACAGAGCGATGAGTATCTCACTAGTCGCTCAATAACTGTATTTGCAGTTGCTAATGATTTGCTCAAAAGACTTGTGATGTAACTGTGAAGACATGAGAAAGATGCCTATCAAAAAGTTACTTTGATAGAATATTCATGAATTTAAAAGAAACAGTCATATTAAAGTTTACATTTGCCTACATGTGCCCAAAAGAGACTAAAAAGTTGTGAGAGTGTTAATTTAAATGCTACTCAATTGTTGTATACTCAACAGTGATGCCACAGCATAAAAATCAGTATGCCAAATTGAAATAGAACTACAAGTTTATGCATTTATAGTTGTGAAGTTAACAAGGCACCACTGTAGTAGAGAAGTATTAGTGTACATTATATAGTCCGTACTAAGCAGATAGTACTAGGGTATTGCATTACTTCTGAAACAATGATGGTTAAGCAAATGCCATAATGTTAGCAGGGCTTCCATAAATCCATAATTTTAGCCTAGAGATTGTGATAATTGTGGACAAATCTTAATGCTTGGCATGTCTGTCAATAGTGTCATTGTACATCTTGTCACAGCTTGCTCTCAGTGTGCTTCCCAAAAGACAGTCCTGCAGGCAACGTTTTCTTCATGGCCCATGCCATAGCATCCATGGAAATGCACCCATGTTGAATTCACAGAACCCTTCTTCTTCTCGGTTGTTGGTTGTTTATGTTTTCTCTAAATTTCTGTATGTTAACTGCTGTTACAACATAAGTTGAGGCTATGCCTCAGGCACTCTCCAAAATTTTTTCTATTAAAGGACTGCCTTAAATGCTTGAGATGGATAATGGTCCACAGTTTGTGTCTCAGGTTATCCAAGAATTTTGTGGCCATCAAGGTATTCACTACGTGATGGCACCTTCTTTTCACCCCATATCTAATGGTAAGAAGAAACGTCTTTTCCATATGTTCAGGGTTCAAATGATGCAGTACATGATACAATCCTCTATGGATGCCACGTTGGTGTGCTCCTTGGCTTCCTACAGGTTTACACTGGTGAGTGAGTGAAGCTTGGCTGAGATCCTTGATTGTTGTCAGCCAAACACCCTCTCGCATTTGCTCATGCCACCATGCAACAGTGGTTCACCTGTGGCTCCACAGTAAGGGCTCAGGGGGATCTGGTTGTTGACCAGAGTGGATTCTGACCACACTGCATGGGTGCTGCATCTGTCTGGTGAACACCAATGATGGGATGGTAGGTCACCACCATGACCACCCTCCTTGTGGGTGTTACCATCTCCTGCGTCTCCTCAGAGGTCTGTCAAGCCCCAGCAACTGCTGTTGGGCCTACTCCCAATACTTTGCTGCCAGTGACAATTCTCCTGATGGCTGGGCTGGTGCCTTCAGGCACTTCAGCACTTGGGTCTTTGACGAAGTGATTGCTGCCTTCAACACCGCCACAGTTCCACAACATTGAGAATGTGGTGTCACCACCAGACACCACACTTGCTACGTAGTAGCCTTTAAATCAGCCGTGGTCCGTTAGTATACATCGGACCCGCGTGTCGCCACTATCAGTGATTGCAGACCGAGTGCCGCCACACGACAGGTCTAGTTTAGAGAGACTCCCTAGCACTCGCCCAGTTGTACAGCCAACTTTGCTAGTGATGGTTCACTGTTTACAGACGCTCTCATTTGCCGAGACGACAGTTTAGCATAACCTTCAGCTACGTCATTTGCTACGACCTAGCAAGGCGCCATATTCAGTTACTATATGTCTTCTGAACAGATAAGATTGTGAATCATGTACCGTCAAGAGTGACGTTCCTCATTAATGGATTAAAGTTAAGTATCAAACTAATTATGTTCGATTTCTGAACTCTCATTCCTTGTCATGTTCCAGACCTCATGTCAGTATAGTTCTTCCCCCTCACACCACCCTGCATGAGCTAAGACGAGTGCATTTCGGCCTCCAGTTGTAACATGGTGTTTGCTCTTCTACCAACTAAAACAGAGAAACCAGACATTGAGACGCTACCAGTATTATTGCCAGTCCTCTCTTACAGCATTTTGTGGGGGAGCAGCTGCTGCACATGCCCATGGACATGCTGCTTCAGCATGTACTCATCAATTCCAGTCGAAAATCTCCTTCTTCCACCACCACCACCACCACCACCATCACCACCACCACCTGTGGAGTTCACTACAGAGGTCATGTATGTTTCACACAAACTACAATTGCTGGAGCATCATTGCCTGAAGGGGGAACGTGTGCTATAACCCTGTACATAAGACTTGGATACGTGCAGCACCAGCAGGCAACCAGCATGCTACAATTTGAACATAATGCCAGCAGCATTTGTGAGGGTCAGCAACCAGAGGCCATGTGCAGTAGGCCACATGACTCGCACACATGGTACCACATACACAATGCCATCTGCTGGAGCTGTCCACTTCATAAGCACAGTGCAACAAGTGCCTGCCCTCACACTGTGTTCGTACTTATTTTGTGGAACCATTTACATCAGTACTTAAATTGTGAGACCTTAACTTTTCCCGGGGAATTAAAATTGTTTCTACATCTGTGCTTAGGTCCTCAACTGCTTGTAAGTGGAAGACAAAATTTTGTTCATTGTGGCTGTACTGTCATTTATGTCTTACAGTATGACCCACTGTTTTCAAGTATTCATACTCTGTCAATTTGTAACACCTGTTTGTGTGATGAAAGGAAACAAGACCAAAATTAAATAGAAAACTTAAAAATCTTTTAAGTACTAATTTTCCAGTAAACATATGATATATTCATATATTGTGCAGAAATTCTTTTAAGTAGATCCACTTTATTAAGAGCCCAACTCCATAACTAATACCATCAATCAATGATTCTTCAGTGGCTCTTGACTCAGAGGTAAGTTCGTGGTGGATGAAATCTTCACTACCATTATTTGTATGGTAAGTGATGAGGAGGCTATTGAGAGAAGTTTCTGATCTCCAGTCTGACCGCTTTACTATCTCCAAGTATTCATATACTGTCACTAAAAATTTGGAATGCCTGTTAGTACATTCTAGTTTGTTTTGTACAAAAGCCTCTGCTTTACCAGTTGTTAAACTGTTGATATAAATTTCTTTCAAGCAAGCACATTCTGCAGGTCAGTGTTATTGAAGACAGTATTATGAAATCTTCATTTTGAGATCTATAACACAGCACCACAAAACAAAAAGTGGAAATATTTTGAACTATTTCTTCAAACCACTATCACTATAAGAAAATATGTTCTCTCAGGCCATGAAAATGGATGTTCCACCACTGCTTTTTACAGGTAGTAGAAACATTACTGTTAATTTGAAAATGTTGATGAGCACATAAAGCTACAATATGTCTGAAACCTTTTTGTGCCTGTCTACAAATATCCCCTCACTTTGCAAAGTGGTCAACCTAAATTGGATGTGGAGATAATTTGGTTATTATACTCCCCCAAAGAGATCAGTGCCTTCTGTAAGTACTATGTAAGTTTTTGCTAAGACAGGTTCAGGTAAAACTGAGAAATGTTGTGCAGTGGTTAGCTCACTGGACTTGCATTCGGGAGGATGACAGTTCAAACCCACGTCCAGCCATCCTGATACAGGTTTTCCATGATTTCCCTAAATCACTTCAGGTAAATGCTGGGATGAGGCCTTTGACAGGCCATGGGCAACTTTCTTCCGGATGGGATCTATGACTCGCAGTTTGGTTCCCTCCTACAAATCGAGCAACCAACCAAGGTTCAGGTAAAGGTGCTCATCAAAATGTTGAACCTCTGGTAACCTCCAAGTTTTTGAAATATAAGCCTGTTCTCAAATATTT
This sequence comes from Schistocerca americana, assembly GCF_021461395.2. Lineage (NCBI taxonomy): Eukaryota > Metazoa > Arthropoda > Insecta > Orthoptera > Acrididae > Schistocerca > Schistocerca americana. Next base: position 201,489,866 of record NC_060119.1, read on the forward strand.
CAACATCCATGAAAGTAATGCTTTACAGTAAGGTTGCTGTAATTGATGGTGAGAAATTTGTTCATGTGATGATGGACAAGACAAAAGGTACAAAACTTTACCTGGACCAAGAGTTGGTGGAGAAGGCAGAAAAGAATAGAAAACAGATTATCCTATCATTGAAGCTTTGGTTCTCTGTGTACATCAGGGCACAGAATTAAGGGACATGGGGACTTCTGGCTTATTGAAGTTGACAAACAAGATGAAAAAAACATAGGTAAATTTCATGCCATTTTAAAATATCGCACGAAAGATGACAACAACCCAATCCATGATCAGATCATTAGTAGCACCAAAAACCAACACCTGGGAAGAATTGCTCAGTGCATTAATGATGATGAGAAAGTTTTTGTAATTCTTGCAGATGAAAGATGTAAATGGCAAAGAATTAGCTAGATCTATAATATAAAACTTGACAATATTTGGTCTTGATGTGTCACTTTTACGATGACAGAGTTATGATGGTGTTGCATCCGCATCAGTAGAAACCCATGAGTTTTATGCATTCATACAACAGGACTACCATTTAGCTGCTCATTCTCATGGGCTGCTCATAATTTCAATGTGGTGGTCATTTACACATGCAACATACCATTTATCAGGAATTCACTAGGAACAAGGGAAAACCCACATAATTTCTTTGGGCCACCAAAGTGTAGCCAAATATTAAATGATGTCCTTAGTCATTAACTGATGTACAAGTCACTAGTTTCAAACATACAACACTCACTAGATGGACTACATATCCTTGAAGTGCAAAGAACTTCAAATATATATACTGCTGTGTTGTCTTGGTTCAGGGGAGGATTCAAGAATTTGAAGAGACCACATCCTATGATGTCATGATTCTGTTATCAACCATAACTCAGAGATATTTTGTCGTGTGTTTGGTTATCCCTTCTGAAATGTTTGTGTTGAGTCCATTTGTCATCCATCTCAGTACCAAGATATAGATTTTGCAGTTTTAATCAGCATTGCCAGGGCCTCAAAGGGAAATGCTGGTAATGAGAGGAAATGATGATACTTTCAGCTGGCGAAGGAATGAACTCCAGGCAATAGAGCTGAAATTCAGCAGCCACACATTTCTACCAAGCAAGCACATCGTACAGATGTGATGACGTTGAGGGTTACTACAAAGTATCTGTATTCGTAACTTTCTGGATGCTTTCATTAGTTAACTGCAGGATTTGTTCTTGACACATTGTGAACTTTTTAACAACTTCAATTCTCTTTTGCTATGAAGAACTTAATACCTCAGTATCACTGATGGAGTTAAAAATGCCTTTAATTTAAGATTCAGATTCATGGACTTCCTTATTAGCAATGACAGTGGCAAAGCTGAAAGTTTTTTTATCAACGTCTAAGTCAACCGGAGCAACTGCCTCAAAACGCAATGAGAGCTATGTCTGTCCATGAATATCTGATCTGTCCTAATGTGTTTTGGTTTCTAGAGCTCTTGGCAGCTCTATCAGTGACAAAAGCCATGAGTGAGCATAGGCTTTCCAAGATATATCTGAGGAATACAACTAGAGCCATGTCTGAATTAACTCACCATTATGACAATTCACCAAAAAGAAAGGCTTGATGCCCAAACCATGATAAAGTCATGTCAGGGATCAAAGAGACTGCCTTCATGCTTTTTACTTTGGATTTTTAGTAAATGAAGTACTCATTTTTTCTATTTATGTGCATTAAAGTATCAGACGAAAGCAGATTTTATACAATTCAAAGTAAATTCATATGACCCTAGTTTTAAAAGTAGGCAATTCGCAGATCCCATGCAGAACGTTCTCTTAGCAACTAGATTACATCTTATTAAAATTAGTCAAAGTTCAAAACTTTCTAAAATAGTTTTCTTGATGTAATTCATAATGTCCTTAATTTTTTATGATTTTGGGCATTTGATTAGTATGGATCAATAAAACTAATTTTAAATCTGAGCTATAGTAAATTAAAGGCATAATCACCTCCCACCCCCAACAACAAAATTTGCAACAGAGTTGGAACATCAGTAGCTGTAACAAAAGTAAACAAGACCAAAAATAGATAAACAGAAATCTTAAATAAATTTAAGAACTAATTCTACAGCAAACTTTCGAAACATATGTCACAGAGAAATATTTGTTTCCTTACTAGTAACACTTTATTAAAAAGCACATCTATTGCTGACACTGTCAATGCATGCTTCTTCAATGGTGCTCAACCCTAAGGAAACCGGTTCTAGTCATACTACTGGACAAAAAACCTAAGCACACTTAATTCTATTGTGAAAGTACTGTGGAGTCAAACCCAGAGAAACACACACATGCCCTGTATTATATACGTTTATTCAGCAATAATTTACCAACAAATAACAATCTGAATAGTTTACAAAATTTCAAAATGACAGTGACATTGGCATGCAACAAGTGGAATAGCCTGAAAACACATAGCCTCAGCAACCTTGCTGACTTCTGCCTTGACAGCACACAAGGTATGTGCAACTTCTAATATTTACATATATTATAAAATTACAAAATGTAACTGGTAAATAATCATTCAGAAAAATTAAAAGGAAACCTGCTTGATTCTTATGTAACCAACATTGGGATGAAAATAAAATTAAATCATGTGGGTTTAAGAATGAGTAATGAAACTTAATGTTCACTAAAACTCTTATGCCAAGAAGTCCCAAAGAAAATTTTTAACAGAAAATTCTCTTTATCTTAAAGTATAATTTTAACACTTCCAACTTAAGTAAACTCAGTTTTGGCTCAGTACCATCAGCTGACAGAGCATCACAAAGCATTATGAGCTACCTGTTATCTTTCATAACTTGCTTCAAGCACCATTACCAGTTAAATTCAAAATGCACTAAAGAAGTTTAAGGGGAATAAAGTAAGTGGGCCAACACACTAAACATATTTAAAAGGTAATGTCTCAACAGACACATAATTATATTTAAAATATACTATCTCAGGAAACAAATAAAAAATTTGAAACAGTTTAGCCTCTGTTCTTAGAATCATGAACCAAGAAGAGCAAGTCAAATTCACAAATTTCAAATCCCAGACACATATCTGAACATTCAGAGCAGAAATGAGCCTCTTGACCTAATCCCAGAGAAAAATTATTTGTGTGCACATGTGATGCTCACCATGTATGATGTGTTGCTTTGTTATCCACCAATATTATCTCAGGAAGCATCAACAGCAGGCAGCTAAGATGGGGATTGTCTGTCAACTCCATCTGGTGTTTCTGATCACCGATGTACATCACTTCTATTAATAGGTGGTAACTGGCCACCAACCACTATGGCTACCATGGTTACACCATAGCAAGCCAAGGAACACCATGATCCGACTGCCAGAGCAACATTGCACAACTCCTGCAGTAGCTTCCCTCGACCCACAACATCAACAGTTTCAATGGTGCATAGCTGATTATCTTGCATTGCACACAGTGCCAGAGTATTTGACCGGCAACATAAGGGAGGTTGTGGAGGAAACTTGTTCACTAGTTTACTACCTTGAAGCATTCATTTTTTGCACTAAAGATTTGAAACAACTGTTAGTGTGGCAAAAGTAATCAAGATCAAAAGTAAAGATATAGAAGTGTTAAAAATTGTGAGAGCCAATACTCCAGCTAATTTACAACATGTATGTTCCAATTTGTACAGAAACCAGATGGCAATTATAAGAGTCGAGGGACATCAAAGGGAAGCAGTGGTTGGGAAGGGAGTAAGACAGGGTAGTAGCCTCTCCCCAATGTTATTCAATCTGTATATTGAGCAAGCAGTAATGGAAACAAAAGAAAAATTCGGAGTAGGTATTAAAATCCATGGAGAAGAAATAAAAACGTTGAGGTTCGCCGATGACATTGTAATTCTGTCAGAGACAGCAAAGGACTTGGAAGAGCAGATGAATGGAATGGATGGTGTCTTGAAGGGAGGATATAAGATGAACATCAACAAAAGCAAAACGTGGATAATGGAATGTACTCGAATTAAGTCAGGTGATGCTGAGGGAATTAGGTTAGGAAATGAGACACTTAAAGTAGTAAAGGAGTTTTGCTATTTGGGGAGCAAAATAACTGATGATGGTCGGAGTAGAGAGGATATAAAATGTAGACTGGCAATGGCAAGGAAAGCTTTTCTGAAGAAGAGAAATTTTTTAACATCGAGTATAGATTTAAGTGTCAGGAAGTCATTTCTGAAAGTATTTGTATGGAGTGTAGCCATGTATGGAAGTGAAACATGGACAATAAATAGTTTGGACAAGAGGAGAATAGAAGCATTCAAAATGTGGTGCTACAGAAGAATGCTGAAGATTAGATGGGTAGATCACATAACTAATGAGGAAGTACTGAATAGGATTGGGGAGAAGAGAAGTTTGTGGCACAACTTGACCAGAAGAAGGGATCGGTTGTTAGGACATGTTCTGAGGCATCAAGGGATCACCAATATAGTATTGGAGGGCAGTGTGGAGAGTAAAAATTGTAGGGGGAGACCAAGAGATGAATACACTAAGCAGATTCAGAAGGATGTAGGTCGCAGTAGGTACTGGGAGATGAAGAAGCTTGCACAGGATAGAGTAGCATGGAGAGCTGCATCAAACCAGTCTCAGGACTGAAGACCACAACAACAACAACATGTTACAGAAAAATATATTTTCTTAAGTGGTTCCACTCTATTGAGAAGCTTACGCTGTAGTCAACACTGCTAACCCGAGCTTCGTCAGTGACACTCAACTCAGACAAAAGCTCGTTACAGTGCTGATGGGGGATAATTCTTTTCACTGTCAGTATTTGACTGGCAAGTAGAGCTATGGTTGTGGAGAAAAGCTGCTGATATCAAGTTTTAACAGTTTACTGTCTTCATTTATTTGATCCATGAGAGAGTATCACAGAGATAAGAAAGGAACTGAACTGGAAGACTTTAGAAGATGGACATAAACTACCTTGAGAAAGTCTGTTAACAAAGTTTCAAGAATTGGTTTCAAATGATGACTACAAATATACAAGCCCCTACATTTCTCTCACAAAAACATCATGGGGATAAGATTAGCATAATTAGTGCACATACACGGGGACAATCAATCAATCTTTCTTCTTGCACTCCATATGTAAATGAACAGGAAGAAACCCAAATTACTGGTAAAATGGCATGTACCCTCTGCCATGCACTTCACAGTGGTTTTCAGAGTATAGATGTAGATGCAGTTCATTCATATTCTGTCACTAAATATGTATGACACCTGTTTGTGTGACAAAAGCAGAGAAAATAAAAATAAATAAATAGAAACCTTGAACTCGTTTCAGAACTAATTCTCCAGTAAGTTTACAAAATATACATCACTAAAAGTGTATTTTATTAAGTGGTTCCACTTTATTAAAAAACTTCCTGCATAGTGAATGCCGCTAATCCATGCTTCTTCAGTGGCACTCGCCTCAGACGAAAGCTTACTACAATGCTCAGGGTGGATGCAATTTTCACTGCCAGTGTTTGACCAGAAGAGATTGTGAGGGTGTGAAGGAAAGTTGTTTATCTCCAGTCTTACAAGTCAGTATCACCAAATAGCTTATCAACATAATAGCAGAATAAAATGTGCCACACCACTCCTGAGCATTTCCTAGCAGCTTGAGTTGGAAACTAAAACTGGGACTGAGAAGCTGATTTACACCGTGAGACTCAAAGGACTTACTTGATACTTCAGCTTACCTTGTAGAACAAAGAAATGGTTTTTAGATGTTGTATAAGTGCTATATATTGTTGTAATAATTACCGACAGCAAAGTAATCCAAAATCTTTCTTCAGGTTCCCTATAACAAAGACACATGAGTACAATAGATTAAGCAGGCTATGAGTAGGCCTAATCATATCATTTTCTTTTAATGAATGGTATGTTTTACGTTTTGATTTACCTTACATGTTTTTAATTTGTTTATAGACCAAGCCAGTGGGTTATTTGTATCCATGGAGCTGACTAGGATGATGTTTTGAAAAAGAATGGTCCAGAGCTTTTGAATAAAAGGTATGTTGTATTCTCAGTGTACTTTGAGGAGACAGACTTCAGAAACAAGAATTTGTTAAGCCAAGGGTAAGTGTCATAACTTTTGTTCCTTGTGTGTTGTGTTAAAAAAAATTGGTTAGTGTAATATAACAGTAGATGTATAATGGAAAGTGCTATTTTACCCACTTTATCTAAAGACTATATGAAATCTTAAATACTAGCACAGCACCTTCACTGGCAGCTTATTACATGTGAGTTATACTTTATGGAATACAACAAGGCTAAAACAAATTTAAAATAATGTATTACATTTTCACTGTTTTTTTTCAGTACTTAGTCTTGTACTGTGCCTTCAGTTCTACTACCTATGACAAAGGAAACTCTGCACAGAAGCAGACCAGAAGAGAAAGAGACAAGAAGATGTGGCTGGTAATTGTGAGGATATTGGGGAAAATAGTGAGTGCAGAGAAGAGAAACAGCGTGCAAGACTGTGAGCAAGTGAAGAATAGATTAAGAGCATTGCAGAATGTACTGAGCAAATACAGATCAACTAATATAAAATTATGAAATGAAGTTTGACTGAAGGAATTACTGAGTGTGAGTGTAGTGAATAACGCACCTAATGATGTTGCACAAAAGTTTATTATTCTTCTGGCAACCCTGAGAAACAGGGTGATGACAGTATTTAGAACAGAACAAAAGTTTCTGTTTAGCTTTGTAAAAGTTTGACTGAAGGAATTACTGAGTGTGAGTGTAGTGAGTAACGCACCTAATGATGTTGCACAAAAGTTCATTATTCTTCTGGCATCGCTGAGAAACAGGGTGATGACAATATTTAGAACAGAACAAAAGTTTCTGTTTAGCTTTGTATTTTTGACCCCTGAAGACAGAGGTTTCTACAAGTACTTTTTTGTTTACCAACCACTAGACCCCAGCAGAACTGGTTAAAAAAGGCAGAGGTGAGGCCTAGTGTAAACAGTTTAGTTCTTGACCTATTAATAATTAAAAGTGGAAAGATGGAACCTAGAGAAAGGTTTGTATCTATACTATTTGATGAAGTGTCCCTTAGATCATATTTGACTATATTACACAGAATTATTTGTTTCAAGTGTTGGAATTCTTAGGTCAAGATGTTCAGTTAAAAAAATTCAACATGTCACAGTGACAATTGTCCAACCAGGCTATGCCAGTAATGGTTAATGGTATATCTTTGAATTTCAAGCAAATTATAGGATACTATTTAATGAAGGATACCATGCCAGGAGAATGCATACCAGTACAAGAAATGTTATTTCAGGTTGTAATATAAATTCAACAGACAGGGTTAATACCAAAAGCAGTTATTTGTGATCAAGCTACTAACAATGCAAAGATGAGAAATATTTTACATGTGACTTCAGAGTGCCCCTTTATTGAGGTACTTGGAGAAATGATTTACTTCCTTTGGGATCACCCTAATTTGATTACATCACTGAGAAATAATCTTAAGAAACATGATTTGCCCTGGGAAGGGAAAGTTTGTAGCTGGTCCCATATTGAGAAATTTTATGAAAAGGATGCAGTAATGGTACCTTGAGTTGCCCCTTGCTTGACAAAGAAATGCATCACACTCCCTCCATTTACTCCCCTGAGGGTATGTTTAGCAGTACAGATACTAAGTCATTCTGTTGTTACAGATACATTAGTGTGTGCAGGTTTCAATTCCTTACCATCATCTGCTACTTTCACAGCTGATGTTAGCCCTGAATCTACAATATTTCCAAACCAGGGCAAAAATTTGATAGTGGTGCCCCCCCGCCCCTTTTCCTTGAGTGTTTGAGATAGGACATCAGAAATTTAAACAAAAACAAGTTTTCTCTAAAATATGTTCATTTTGTAGTGCACATCTTTCTGAAGAGCTTTATATACACAACATATATGTTCGAGGAAATGTAGACATGTTATTTTGTCTTGTGTACCAAACTGCATTGCCACTCTTAAACACATGGCATTTCTCCACTGTATTTTGCTCTGTGGAATTCAAAGTTGTATATTTTGTAATGCAAGCCATCAAGCTTATATTCTGGATAGTGGAAATTAAAATGTCCTATGGTGCCTCTCCTGCTCCTAGATGGCTTGTTCGACATTCTACATCCTTCAAAAATAACTCGAAGTTAATACGGGTGGGATTACTTGTAACTGTGAGAATAAAAAGTCTTAATAAAATTTGCGCTCTTTATTGCCTATTAGCTAATAAATTTCTATTTTATATGGTATAAAATAAGTATAGGAAACATAAAAGCAGATAAGACGAGAGATAAGCAAGAGAGTACACATTTCTTTAATCCTTTGGTCCCAGTACTGTTTTCTCTCTGATCTTGCTATAGCATGCTTTCCTTTCTGCAAAAGGATTTATTATCTCATCACAGTACAGTATGCCAAACATCTTGCTACATGAAAAGTCAAAATGTCATTACCTGACACTGAGAAAGCTGTTAATACAAATAGTACCCAAGAGACGGGTGTGATTTCTTTATTTGATTATGTCTATTTTGTCACAGTCTGGTAGATAAAACAAAATAAGCGTTTCTAATATTAATGCTACACACACCAAATAATCAAAACTGCTTTGGCACAACTGGCCATTTTGTCTACCTTATTTACATAAATAACATGACAGAATATAATTTATGAAGTACCAATATCAAATGCCTACTAGGCAAGAAAAAAGTTTTATGTTAGGAAATGATTTCACATATTATCCATATATTCCAGTTCCTCGAGCATGAGATCGAAAAGTAATGGTAGTATGAAATTCTTATATAAATTCATAATCATCATATTCCTCTATATAATTTGTGTGATGTCTCTGTTGCTTCTCATTCCTCATTCTAACAATATTGTCATCACTAATTCTGTAATTATTCCTACCACTGTCAAAACTTATTATCCTGTTAACTTTACTAACCCTGCCAGAATCACCAGTTTAGTTATTCTCTGGTTAAATTTCATTATGTGTTCACACAATACATTTTCCACCCTATTCCAAGAATACAATTAAGTGGCTACCAACCGGGGACTGTACAACTGGATCTTAGTATGTAGTGGTCTGGCCAAAATTTTCTGTCAAAATTTCATTTTCATGGATCACCAAGAAGATAATATGCAATTTTTCTTACCTGTTAGTCATTTATTTCCACTCTGTTAGTCTGAAACTATAGATTTCACAAATAATTTTAACAACGCTTATTGTTCACACACTTATTCAACCACATAAACTAACAGCTACTGGCATTCTCCTAGTCTGATTTATTCAGCTCAGCTCATACAGTCCTGTCCCCTTTTGTCTGCAGGAATGCTTTTCATTTCTAGATGTTATGAGGATTCCCTTGACAGTTGCACTTGGTCAGTCAGTTTGGGGACAATTAATGCTGTTTGTGGATGACACTGGAGTTGCCGTCCAACGACATGACATACGCGCTCCATTGGAGACAGATATGGTAACTGGGCAGGCCAATGTAACATGTTGACACTCTGTTGAGCATGTTCAGTTACAACAGTGCTATGTGGCTGAGTGTTATCCTGTTGGAAAACACCCCCTGGAATTCTGTTCATGAATGGCAGTACAACAGGTTCAATCACCAGACTGACATACAATTTTGCAGTCAGGATGCATGGGATAAGCACAAATGTCCTCCTGCTGACAAAAAAAATTGTGATCCAAACCATGTCAGTCAAGTGTGTCTAGCACACAGACAATTTGGCTGCAGCCCCCCCCCCCCCTCCCCCTCAACTGGCGTCATCCTAACAATCACACGGGCATCTTATGTATTCGTCAGAATACATAAGAGACCTCCATCCTGCCCTCCAATGAGATCTCACTTGACACCACTGAAGTTACAAATGGCGATGGTTTGGGGTCAGTGGAATGCACACCACAGGGTGTCTGGCTTAGAGCTGTCCTTGAAGTAACCGATTTGTAACACTTTTCTGTGTGATTGTAGTGCCAACTGCTGCTCATATTGCTGCTACAAATGAAGTATAATGCAGCAGATACACACACAAGAAAATGGTGGTCTTCCCTTTCAGTGGTGCAATGTGGCCATCCAAAACCCAGTTGTCTTTCGACCATACCTTCCCTTGAACACCCCTACAAACAACTATGTGCAGTGGCTAAATTTATGCCAAATCTTTCTGCAATATTGTAGAAGGAACATCCAGCATCTTGCAGCCCAGTACACAGCTTCATTCTAACCGAGTTGTTGATAAAGGTGCCTTTGCTGCCTTAAAGAGATTCTTGGCCAGCATCAACTCACCACATCCAGGTTTAGGAAGGGCGAAAGATCTTGAGGTGCACTTTACTAGTAAAGACAATCCACAACCATACTTTTATCATGCTTGGCTTGTCTCCCATGCTGCATGTGGATGGCCAGATTCTTTTCCTAGATTGGTTTATGCAAAGCTGACTTATAGGTACCACAGGACAAGCAGTCAAAGAAATATTTTGTGATTAACACTCACATGGGTTTGTTCCAATTCCAAAGACTATTATTCAGAAGTGATTCAGCTTCTGGTATTTTTAAGTGTTTCCTGGAACAATTAACAGCAAAATTCCCTTCAGATAAACTATCTCAGGATGATGAAGATGTCACATGTTGTGTGCCTGCTGAACATCTGACAAAATTAGAGTGTTTGTTTCATGTTCTTACTGTGGCTGGCATCCTGTAATACCAAGGAGCTACAGGCCATCTTGGGCAAGCTCACATATTTCATTACATTTACTGCAAATGCAGTGCAAACTACTGCTCTGCTGAACCAGCTTCACCAGAGAGGTGTTCCCTTAGTATGGTGCCAGTAATGTAATGATGTATTTCAGTAGTTAGAGGATGAAGTGTCAAGTCGTTATTGTCTGATCATTTTCATCCAGCTAAGCTTGTTGCATTTGCTCTGCATTCATCACATTATGGGACTGGAGTTCTACTCATCCAAACAACTGTTTCATCTGATAGGCTCATTGCTTTTGCCTTGAAAACTCTCAACAAAGCACAGTCTAGTTACACTCAACTTCATAAACTTCAAATGGGGTTACTAAGTTTCATCAGTTTCTTTATTTTCAGAGGTTCTATTTGATTGTGGCTCATCAACTTTTAATGGTTTTGTTTAATCCTTCCAAGCCTGTCCCACTGTGGACAGGAATAAATTGCAATGTTGGGCTCTGTTGTCTAATTATTATTAGTGCAAGTTGCTATACAGTCCCGCTGCACAACATTTGAATGCTGATTTGTTGTCTTAGCTATTGGTTGGTACTGGCACAGCATTTGATTTGTCTATGGAATCATGTTACCAAATTGATACCCAGGATCTTGAAATTCTTCAAAATCTTACTCTTGATTCTTGGTGTATTGCTGGAACAACTGCTTCTGACTGAGCTCTTTGAGTAGTTTTGTAATGTGTGTACTATGTGTGGTCATGTAGTTTTAAGGAAATTCCTCATCCACTTATATGTTGTTACTTTTTGCACGGTCATGCACTGTCCAGGTGATCAGATGTTCTTTTGTTGTGTGCAGTGTCTGACAATGCTCAGGTAGTGATTCCTCACTTCCTCCAGAAGGAAATTTTGCCTTTGTTACACCAAGGACACTGGGGCATAGTTCACACAAAGCAACTCACCCAATGTCATTGTACTTGGCAGGGCACTGATTCCCAAATTCAGCAAATGATCACTGGCTGTAATGTGTATACCAGCATCAGTGTGTTATACCACAATGCTTTTTTCAGTGGCAAAGTCCATCCAGACATTGTAAATGCATCCATATTGATTTTGTGACTCCACTCTTGAGCACATGATGTTTGTTGGTGGTAGATGCAAACAATGAATTTCTTTTTTTATGTCCTCTTAACATCTACCACACCTAATAGTACTCAATCAGCATTGTCTTCTATTTTTTATCTTGAAGGTCTTCCTGATGTTCTGGTGTCAAACAATGGATCACAATTCGTGTCAGTCAATTTTCAACAGTTTTGTGTCTACAACAGATACATCATGTAAATACTGCACCTTTTCACCTTTTGTCTAACAGTGAAGCTGAATGGTCCATTTAAACATTCAAGAGTCTTTTCAAGAAACTCCATTCCTCTCACACTCAGGAGCAAGCCTTAAAGATTTTCCTTCCTCATACAGTTCCTTGGCACATGATGTGAAGTCTGTGGCAGAATTATCACATGGTTATCATCACTGTATCATGTTGTATAGTCTGCAGCTATCATGGGAACGGTTTATTCTGCTGGGTCACAAAAAGCTTCAGCTGCAGGACAAAGTTTTCTTTAAAGTTTCTGATACAGCACAGAGAGCACAGCATAATCACACAAGTTTTCATTTTAGGTTATTGAAGGCTCCTCTTGGCTACATCAGGAACCAGCTGCAGAACTCTTATGCCAGTGACTCTACCACAGAATGTTTGCCTACTGACCAGCATGCAGCTGGGGTCCACAGTAGCAGTCATCTCCATCTCTTCTCCTGTCACAGTTGGTGCCATTCTTAGTGGTGCAAACAGAGATCAACATCACACGTTCTCTGCTGATAGTCTTGCAGCCTGAGCTAACGACTGTTGAGGCACCATCCCATCACCTGCAGAGTTCTGCTTGTAGTTAACCCATCCACAATGTCTGCAACACTAGATGGAGGAATGCACCCGATGGTCAGATTTTTGGTGAGTGTTCCCAGTCACTTGCAAGGTAGCTACTGGGGTGCAGACAAGGAGTCATCTACTGCCATTGTTATACTCCCTGTCTCCTCATCTATTCATCCATGTCAACACGCAAGGCTCACAAAGAACTGACATGGCAGCAACAGCCCAAAGACAATGCTCAGAGTCCAAAGACGATGCTCAGAGACCAAAGACGAACGCATATTGATGCTGGTGTCAACCTCATTGGTGCCACAGACTGAAAAAGATGCCCAAGACAATGGGTTCAGCGAAAATCTTCAAGTGGACTCTTATGTACAGTGAGTAGTTGTAAAGCATTCAACTACACATGTGAGAAGCATGTGCTAACAATTCATCCATGTCAAAAGCCAGTTGATAATGATAATAATCAAACCCAAACAGTGACTTGTGTTCTGGCTCAGAGTAATGTGGTGACTGATATCAGTATTTGCTGAAACTTTCTGTTACCAGTAAGGACTTGCAGGCTTCATAAAACCTGATGGTGGCTTGCTTTGAATTTTAAAGAAAAATAGAACATAAAAAAATCAGTACATTGCAATAATTGTTGGTGCAATGTTGTTTAAAACCAGAACAAGAACCTGAAACAGAGGGTTGGCTCAATGAAGTAAAGAAGCAAACAATTCAGGTCACTGTCATTACATAAGAACAATTGTCTATGAAGATAGGCTATTAAGGAATTTGTAGCTGACTTGAATTATGACAGTCCATAAGAGGTACAATGTTAACAACACAAATGTGTGTTGAATTCAGATTTCTTTCCTATCTGTCTGAACTTACCACAGGCCTGCTGTGTCCTGTATTCAAATATGTGATTTTTCTGATCACTTCCTCTTGAGCAGACATAACAGACTGCAGCAAGGATGTATAAATTTTTGACAATGGTTCCATACTGACAAATTTCTATTGGGTCTAGTACAAATCATGGGCATACAGTCTCTCTGCCACAGAATGTGAATATTCAAGTTGCAACCATCAGTGAAGAATAGCATGCCCCAAATGACTTACACAGTGAATAGCTCTGAAGTGACCTGAAATTTTGATATGTTGTTCCCCTTATTGCTGTCCTATGTAGTTTCCTACCCACATGGCCTATGTAGTTTCCTACACACATGGTCTTCATCAGCAGTACTGAATTAGATTAAATGCAATGGTCAATAGGTCTCTCTATGAGGACAAAATATACACAAGGACAAGTTGGTGCTCAAGACAGAGAAAGCGCTGAGGTGCAGACTGGCACAGAAGGAACTTTGTGTGTATTTGTGGAGGGGAGAAGGAGGGCTGTGTACTGTTCACTGCTTCTTTCTCTGTCTGGTGGGCAGTGACCTGTCATTTTCATAAGGGAAATTATTGCACAAAAAGTTACCAATGTTGCTTGGTTCACTTGCTTGCTTCCTCTTTTAGCAATAACATTTTGCAGAGTTTTCACTGTAGTTAAGGCTGTCTCACCACAATTACGTATGACGTTTGGTTCAAAATTGGGTCTTTTGAAAACGGATCTGAAGTTATCAACAAATTCTCTGACATTCTTTTTATTAAAAGTTGTCTCATGAGAAAGACTAGTAGCTTTGGGATTTTACGGTGCCTGTCTTTTGTTTTGTTTCATAAAACCTTTCATTCATTCTTCACCATCTATTTTATTAGCCGTGCAGCCTTTGGGCATTGAGTGAAATTTTCCATTTACAACAACAAACTCGTATGCAAGCTTCCTAGCCCAAATTTGATTTAATCTATAATTTAATTTGGCAGATGTTAGGTACTTAGCCAGCATGGACTGTCTTTCATTCATGAAAATTTGTGAATGATTATACAGAGAACTACATTTCTCAATATAACTGAATTTACTGGCATGATCTACTGCAAACCTCAATAGTGTTGATTCATGTATTTCATACATTTTTGCTGTCTCTCACAACCCTATGCAATTTTTAATTGCTCCTATAGCAGATCATATTGCTTCCTTGGACAGGGGCTGTCTGACTCCATTTATTGCAGACAAATGCCATATTGATAATAAGCTCCCAAAACAAACTGTAAACAGTAAAGGAATATCAACTTTTAATAAGGGAGGGCTGGGACATTAGTAGCCCAACCCTCACTTGGCTACATTTTTTTTTCTATTTGACATTAAAATACTGGAATTTGTTTATGTAATGACAAAAACATTTTGCATTCCAAAGACAAACTAATGAGGAGTTTATAATAATACATGCATTTCAGTACATTTAGTTACTTCACTGTGTATTGAGTTAAAAAATGGAGCATTTTTTTTTTTTACTTTAGATACTGAAATTCATGTTAACTGGCCTGTAGCTTCTAAAATCAAGTCAGTTAGTGAAGTTTCAATATGACAGCTATAAACAGTTGAAAGTCAAAGATTATAGAAGTGGACTGAACCAGTGAAACCAACCAAATTGCTATAAAATGAATGTCCCAAACCTCCTCCCCATCCCAATCCTCCCAACCTTCCCCTTCCAAATACAGATTTGCTAGGTACAATAACTGAACTTCCTTTTCATTATACACATGTAAATTAACAGCATGCAATAATGTCCAGCAGGACACTCATAACAAGGAACCGGAAAATAAACACAAAAAAGGAAATGAAGATAGTATGATAATTAATTGCAAGAATTTGTTATATTTTGTAAACATAGCAGTGATGAAGTTTACCTGCCACAGAATTTACTAAGGCAAGCCACACTAACTCTACACTGGCATTAGTGTCTGTGCTATTGCCTAGGAGTAGGCAGTCAGTGATACAGAGTTCAGTATTAAAAATAAAATTTCTAGAGGTTGAAACTACAGAGTACTTGCCAAGGAATGCATAAACAGGACCCAAAGGACACTGGTATGATATCACTAAACCCAATTACAACCAACTACATCCCAGAATCATGCTAAGGTTCTTCCTCTGTATACAAAACTGCACAAGTGATTAGCTGCACCTGAAACACAGATACAATTCTAATTCGCATAAGTACCCAACATTTTGAGCACGTTCACACACAGCTTAGGTTTTGCTGGCCGTAGCATGGCCAAAGTTCCGGCCCTGAAAAATCGCGTCACACACACACACATAGACACACACACACACACACACACACACACACACACACACACACACACACACACTCACTTACTCACTCACTTCTCTGATGCATATAGAAGGCTGTCTTTAATCTGCATGAACTGTTTCAAATTAAAAAAGCACAGTAATCTTTGGTGTGTCTGATATATGAAGCTACTACATTCAGGCACCTCTCACATAGCTCAAACTTCATTGCCCTCCCTGTAACATACTCAGCTATATGACATAAAAAATTTCTTTTAGTGTTACTTAACTTATCCTCAGAATCAATTTCATGGTTATTCCAACCTTTTGGAAGCTTAAACACAGGATGAGCTACAAATGATGTGGGGCATTTAATGGAATGCTGGTCAAGACAACTTGAAAGTTAGGCAGAACCACTCTTGTTCATAAGATCCTCCCTCCATCCATAAAATACTGAGAAACCCAAATATTTTTGGTAATTGCTTTCTAATAGTACAGCTGGGAGTACCTTCTGAGTATTTCTAACACAGGGGGATATATTTTCTATGCAATCTTGTGTTAATCTAATGGTAAGCAAAAGCTTTTAATTATTCTTGTGCAAAAAGGTTTCCTGCAGATCAAGGACACTTTATATGGACAGACTCACACCACTTGAATTGCTTTCCAGTGACCAAATTTTCCAATTTCAACATGCTCAAATATCATCATAACTACATTCAGCAGGGTGACAGCCTCCTTGTATCTTTCTAGAGTGAAGGTGCTGAGGGCAGTGACTAAGTGTCTGGAAGTCATTGTGGAAAACTGCTAGCCAACTATTTCCATAAACCATGCTGATGTTCTGTACTCAGCAGTTTCATTTGACACAAACTTCAGACTACAACAGCTTTCCATGACAAACGACTTTCAACAAGTTATTATATGCATAATTGTTGCAACTGATTGCCGTGTGTGTGTGTGTGTGTGTGTGTGTGTGTGTGTGTGTGTGTGTGTGTGTGTGTGTGTGTTTGTGTTTGTGTGTGTATTACATCTGAATTACAAAAAAACAAATAATAAAAAAAGTTGCATGGCACGAGATTCGATCCGGCGACCTTCGGAATACGAACTCGAGCGCTTACCGCCTTGCCACGATGCTGTAGAAAACTATTAATCATAGAGAGTATTTCACCACAACAGTTTCTTTTAACTGTCGATTTTCTCGACAACGGCTGAGAAGTGCATCTTGGTGCTTTGCCACATTACACTTCTGGCCATGAGCTTTTATTATGCGCAGTTTGAATCGAATCTGAATTTCACAATTGGCGGCCTCCCCTTGTTAGTTGCATTGGTATCACCAGAACCAGCCGTGGCACTCTTATGTGTGTGATTCTGCCACAGAATATTTACTCACAGATCCAACATACTACTGGGTTCTGCAACAGCAGTCATCTCCACCTCTCCTCCTATTGCAGTCAGTTACACCCTAAATGGTGCTGATAGAGATTAAGTCGCACTGTCATTGCCAATGATCTTGCAGCCTCAGCCAACGTCTGTGGAGATGCTGCACCTGGATAGCCATCCACATGTCCCCTAGAGTTCTGCTTGGAGTCAACTCATCCTCAGTGTCTCCATCACAAGATGCAGGCATGCACCCTCTGGTTAGTTTTTTGGCCCATGTTCCCAGTCATTCGCAAGTTGACTACTGGGTTACAGACCAGCAGCCACCATCACCCATTGTTATACTCTGTCTCCTCATTTATGTCTGTATTCATGGGTTCCCCTGACCATTGTCAGTACTACATGATGATACTGCAGAGGTTTGGTGGGGAAGAAAATAGTGTCATCCAAAGGACAATGTAGCATGTCAAAATTGGTACCTTAGATCAGAATCACAAGTAAGTACAGTCACTACTTGGCACAATTAATGACATACATCAGCACAAACATGCCCTCAAAGTGTCACATATACAGGGTGTTACAAAAACGTACGGCCAAACTGTCAGGAAACATTCCTCACACACAAAGAAAGAAAAGATGTTATGTGGACATGTGTCCGGAAACACTTAATTTCCATGTTAGAGCTCATTTTAGTTTCGTCAGTATGTACTGTACTTCCTCGATTCACCGCCAGTTGGCCCAATTGAAGGAAGGTAATGTTGACTTCGGTGCTTGTGTTGACATGCGACTCATTGCTCTACAGTACTAGCATCAAGCATATCAGTATGTAGCATCAACAGGTTAGTGTTCATCACGAATGTGGTTTTGCAGTCAGGCAGTAGAGGCAGACCAATCCCATGGACTCCACACTCCCGTGACCTCAACCCTCTTCACTTTCATTTATGGGGGCATTTGAAAGCTCTTGTCTATGCAACCCCGGTACCAAATGTAGAGACTCTCCGTGTTTGTATTGTGGATGGCTGTGATACAATATGCTATTCTCCAGGGCTGCATCAGCACATCAGGGATTCCATGCGACAGAGGGTGGATGCATGTATCCTCGCTAACGGAGGACATTTTGAACATTTCTTGTAACAAAGTGTTTGAAGTCACGCTAGTACGTTCTGTTGCTGTATGTTTCCATTCCAAGATTAATGTGATTTGAAGAGAAGTAATAAAATGAGTTCTAACATGGAAAGTAAGCATTTCCAGACACATGTCCACATAACATATTTTCTTTCTTTGTGTATGAGGAATGTTTCCTGAAAGTTTGGCCGTACCTTTTTGTAACACCCTGTATAACTGCTGCCAGACTAGAATGTACATTGCTAGGTCCAGTCTGCAATCAATGCTTACAATGACAGCATTGTCTTACTGCTGGTGAGTGGTATTAGAAGCCAGAACAGTGTGTCACAGTTGAAAGTAAATTGTTCAGTGCAATGAGACTATCATTCTGCATTATTTCAAGTGATAAATTACAGTGTTCAAACTTAGATAAAATGATGTAATATTTTGTATGTGTTGTAGTATACACTAGACCTCTTCCAGAAGTAAATATACACCTACTAGGACCCACTACGGTGCCAAAGTGAGCGTGTCGAGTGCTATTTTGTCTGGCACAACACAAAGTACTTACATTCTGCAACTAAAGTTTTGGAACATCCTGTACATGTGATTAAAGGTTAGCAAGATTAAAAATATATAAACAGTAATCTTGAAATCTTGCAAAAACTAATTCTCCAAAATATTTACAAAATATATGTTACAGAACAATGTTATTTTTAATATGTTCCACTTTATTAAAAGACACCTCTGCAGCCAATGTCACTAACACATACTTCTTTGATGGCAGCTGAGTCAGAAGTAAGCTGGTTGTAATGCTGGTGGTTGATGAAATTATCACTGAAATAATTTGGCCACCAAATGGGGGAGAGGTTGTGGAAAAAAGTAGGTGGTCTCAAGTTTTACCAGTTTACTATCTAAGTACTCATATTTTTTCCCTAGAGTTTTGTAAAACCTAGAACGTGTGACATATGGTAATAAAGACCAAAAATAAATAAATAGTAATCTTAATATCTTAGAAAAACTAATTCTCCATAAAATAAACCCAAAGCATGGTACAGAAAAAATATTTTCTTGAGTTTTACAACTTTATTAACCCACTGATTACCAATATTTTTCTCCATAGTCAACTCTATATTTACTATGTAAATTGATGAAACCCACATATCATGTCATACATATTCTTTTCAAAATGATATAATTTTTTGACAGGAATTCCTTATAAATCTAACCTCAATATTTATTGAAGTGATTAGGAGTGAGGATAATAATGTTTCAGAAGTTTTTGTTGTTGTTTCATTCCCCAAAAAATACAGGCATTTGCAATGCCACAAGAAATTTCTCAATTCAAACCATTTATCACTCTTCTCCTTCCTTGCTTTACACACTACACTATTTCTGGATGCTGTTTCCTTGACAGGATCAGGGGGTGGGAGGAGGGACAAACCTAACAAAACCTGATTCCTCATAACTTACAAAATACTGAAAGAAATTAATTGTGCTGTACACCACTAACTAAATCGATTTCTCAGATTTATGATGGTATATAACATGTCTTGCCATATATTAGCAGAAGAGAAGAAACACTAAGAAGTAGAAGCATATTAACAGAAGAGAAGAAACGCTAAGAAGTAGAAGCAATAGCTGCTTGGCCTGTCTCACAGCTGGCATAGTAATAATGGACTTGAAACCTGAGGCTGGCTGTGAGCCAGCTGTATAAGCCAATGGGTTCGAAAAACTATCTCCATAGCCAATGTTTCTAACATATGCTTCTTCAGTGTTGCTCAACTCAGAGATAAGCCAGTTAGCATCCAATTTGTGTATTAAATTTTTGTTGGCAGTATTTGGGCAGCAAGAGCAAGAGAGGTTATGGAGGACAGTTACTGGCCTCCAGGTTTGTCAGGTATTCTGAAAGTATACATATCCCATTCCCAAAATTTTGGAACGCCTTGTATGTGAGGCACATGGGCAACAAGATCATACATAAATGAAGTGTAATCTCAATGTCTTACAAGAAAGAATTCCCCAAATGTTTACCAAACACATGTTACAGAAAAACATGTTTCCCTGAGTTGTTCCACTTTATTAAGAAACCACCTCCTTAGCCAGTGTTAGTAATGCATGCTTCTTTGGTGGTGCTTGACTTGGAGATAAATTGGTTACAATGCTGCCGATGGATGAATTTTTCAGTTCCAGTATTTGGCCACAAAGTGGAGGAGAGAGAGTGGAGAAAAGTTGCTAGTCTCCAGTCACACCAGTTTACTATTTCAAAGTATTCATATTTAGTCTGTAAAGTTTGGAACAGATTGTAAATGTGGTTAAAGGAGAACAAGATCAAAAATAAATCAATAGTAATGTTCATATCTTAGAAGAACTCATTCTCCACAAAATGTACAAAATATATGACAGAAAATTGTGTTTTCTTAAATAATTTTCAATGAATGTATACCTTTGTGACATGTATTCAGTAGCAGATCAGGTGCTACTGCTGTGTCAAATGGACCTTTCGATACCATTCTTTTTTCTGCCATTGTTTCTTTGAAATCTGCATACCTCATGTTCTAATTAAGGCAGTTTTCAGTACTGTTATGATATTCGATGATTATCTACCAAAATTTCATTAATCATATTAGAATTTTTAGTATATTTTGAAAATCTGTTTCCCTACATTTTCACTGTATCTCTGAGAATGTTGATCATGCTACAAAACCAGATTTGTTACTTTTGCTAGTTACTGGAAAATAAACTTATTATTTTTTATGTGTGTTATATGTATAGCATCTGTTCTTTTGAATGCATCCAAAAGCACAGACACCAAGCATTTGTGTAACTGATTTGTGTTGATGGACAATGAATCATCCATCTTCAGTGCGAATGCACAGTTATGTTTGACCTCTTCAAGCTTTCCTGGTGGATATGTTGTAAATTGTCTTCACAGGTTTGCTGCCAGATGATATAGCAACTGTCTGAGATCTTCAAGTCGGTCACGTCTGGTACCTTCACGTGGAGAAGATGTCGAAGAACATATGTGAATTTCACAAGTTACATCACAAGAGAGGTAGATTGTTAAGCAATGTTGCATTTTTACTGAAATACCATGACAAGAAAACCACCCCTACATTTGCTAAATTTAAACACTGTATAAATTCTGAGACTGCCATTTCTATTAAACAATGGCTGAGTGCAGCACCTGTGAGAGAAAGGGTGCACTATACATGTCAGGTATTGTGCTTGTCCAGACAATTACTATCACTCCATTTGAGGATTTTTGTGAACCTTTCAGTGGTATTCTGGAACTGGGTAGACAGTGCCAACTGGGCACTGGTTGATTGGACTGAATGACAAGCTAAGGTTCTTCAAACGATAAAATACAATAGACTTGAAGCCTGAACACAAGAAGACATGCCAAGAAGGTGTACTGAGTTTAATCTCACAGAGAAGACTTCGGATGATGCTGCAGTTTCGGCACTAGAGAACGGTCTGAAATTTGCACCTACACTGGTGAGCATTTCCAACTGAGATGTGATTAATGAAATAGAGCAGGCCATTTTGAAATTTCCTAAGGATGCTGCCAAATAGATTAGGTGTGACATATGTGGCATTTTGACTCGAGCTTCACCTAAGGAGACCAACATTAACATCATATCAGCTGAAAGAAATGCTCTACATGAATTGAAAAGAGACCAAGACATTGTCATCTTACCTGTTGACAGAGGAAATGCTACTGTGCTTCTCACATGCACAGATTGTATTAGCAAGATATAGAAACTGCTCAACAATCCTGCATACAGTAAATTAAAAACAGATCTGATGGGTAGGATCCACAGGAAGACTTTGGAACTCATTAGGAAGAGCTCAATTCCAGTGCAAGTCATTAAGAGTTTTCAGGCTGCTGTTCCTCCTAGAATATGACCCACCCAAGATCCATAAGAATTGGGTTCCTCTCCATCCCCTTGTAAGTAACACAGGAGCACCTACTTATTTTGTTGCCAAATATCTGACACCACTATTGGGACCGCTGTTAGCAAAGTGCAACCATCATATTTGAAACTCTGAAGATTTCATAGGTAACCTGAAAACCCTTAGATTGCAATTGTTGGGACCTCTTAGTAAGTTTCGATGTTGTGTCATTATTTACAGAGGTGCCCTTGCAGAATGCTTTAGAGCTCATTAGCAACATGTTGAGGATGACATAATGGCATTATTTAAACAGATGTTTACTTCAACATTCTTCTCATTTCATGGCCAATATTTTGAAGAAGTGGATGGTGTCACCATCAGAAACCCTCTGTCCCCTGTGGTGGCCAACTGTTTTATGGAGGACTTTGAAGAAAAAGCACTGCAGTCAGCCACTCTCAAACTGTATTGTTTCCTGCAGTATGTGGATGATACATTTGTGGTATGGCCACATGGACTTGATACTCTACCTACATTCCTCCAGCATTCGAATTCACTTCATCTGAATATAAGCTTCACAATGGAAATGGAAAAAGATGTTACTTTACCTTTTCTTGATGTTTTGGTGTGAAGGACAGGAGGTGGAACCTTGGGACACAGCACCTACTGCAAGTCAATGCATACAGATCTGTATCTGCAGGCCAGAAGCTGCTATCATCCTGTAAAATGTGGTAGTGCATTAATAATATTAGATTATAGAGTACATGCGGTGTCTGATCCTGAAAGCCTGTCAAGTGAAATACAACATTTGAAGACAGTATTCTGACAAAATGGTTATTCTGAGAGACAGATAAGTAATGCATTCAGTCTCAAGTGAGTTCAGTCTATGGAGCAGAACGAAGGTACAAAGACACCCACAACTTTGGGCTTTTTGCCATATTTTGGTGTCATGTCATCAAGAATCAGAAGAGTCCTCAGAAGATATGACATTAAGTGTGTTTTTTGACCATCTGCAAAACTTAGGAACCTGTTAAGTTTGGTTAAGAATGGTCCTGGCCTAATAAAATGTGGTGCATACAAGAATCCTTTTCAACGTGGGGCAGCATCATACACACTCACGTCAATCCAAAAAGTCGGCAATTGTGGAACACTGTCTGAGTACAGGACATTGCATGATTTATGAAAATATGGAAGTTTTATCCCTGGCATCATCTTTCTGTGATTTTGACATTAAGGAAGCAATACAATCAGTGCAGGCGATAAACTCATCAACAGGGATGCAAGACTTCAACTGAGCACAGCCTGCAACCCTGCATTGGTTCCTACTAAATCATGATGAAAAATTTAATATTTTTTTGACTACAGACCCATCATAACATTGGTCCAGTACAGATTTTTAGTGAGTGGTGTCTGTCTGCACTGTTAGTAAACATAGCATACAACGCATGCGCAGGAGGGCCGCTCTGTAATTTTCGGCAGAGGGCATTTTAGTATGGCACCATCTACCTGCAAATCATTGCGCATGTGTGATTCCACACCTGTGCATTTTTCTCATGCATGTTCTATGTATAGGGCATCAGTTCTACCTAGCCACCAGCAAGGCTGAACCAGCTCAAGATTTCGGACAGTTGCTCCGAGGAAATATTGTGGAATTTGCACATCATGATCTGGTGGCAAACCCATGAAGACTGTTACAACACATCTGCCAGGAAAGCTTGAAGAGTCATATATTGTTCCTGTTTATGAAGGGTCACCATATATGGTTTTGACGTATGACTAAGACAAGTTTATGCTGTTTAGTAAAGTAAAGTTTTGATCTATGATAGTTGAAATGCTTGCTGTAGGTCTGGCTTATGTGGGGTTTGTAAATATTGATTGGAAATCTTATAGAGATAACATAGTAATGGGAACAATAACTGGAACATTGCAGATGAAATAATGATTATAATGATGTAGTTGACTATAAACAATTAACTCCAAAAATCTAACCTTAGTAACTGTGTGACTTACCAAGTACACATCTGAAATTAAATGAAAATGAGGAAGTGTTTACTGTGGGAGAAATCCTAATAACAATTAGTAGTTATGAAATAATTAATGCCAACAGTACAGACCTGTCACTTACATATTGTAGTGCTCTGTGAGATTATTCGGTATTTTAGTTTAGTGTAAGAATATTTTATGGTCTGCACAGCACATCCATTTGGTGCAGGTTAAAGACTAGGCCAGTTACTTCTAATTTGAAATCTGCAGGAGTAATTACCTTACTGAAAATCATTTCTACTTATGAAAAACTTAAGTATTTTTTTTTCTTACCATCCTACAAGAATCCCAAGTATCATTTGTTAGAATACTTAGGAGAAACATGTGAAACTGAAGCATAAAATTTAAACAGAAAGATAGTGGAGGGAAAGAGGGTTGTCCTTAGGCCACATTTCCTACTCTTTTTCAAAGAACGTCCTGACTTATTGGTCAGAAGTGACAAAAGTATAAGTCAGAAAAGGTGATGGCGTAACTTATTGAAGTGAATAGCAGAAGGCTATATATTACTGATTTTTCCTATGTTTTTGACACGTACGCCTTTAGTTTGTCATAAGCATTTCTGGAGTAGAAAGTTAATTCACTACTCTGCTACACCAGTGTGGACTTCTACAACATGTGTTTAGTATTTGGTATTTCTTGGTATCCTTTTTTTCTATTATTTCTGTGAATCATGTGCTCTCTGGAAAAAACTGTACATTGGCATTGATAAAATACGGGGGGGGGGGGGGGGGGGGGGGGGGGGGAGGGGGTTATGAGGGAGGCAGGGGAGGGCGGGGGGTAGAATTAGTACATATTGTACTAAAATGGAGATTGTTGATTAGATCATTTAAAAATAAAACAGACTGACTCAACTAAGAAAAACTTGTGTCCTATAGTTAACAGAAAAACTTTTATCTTACTGAAAAGTGTTTATGATAGTATTGTCTATACAGGCTGTGCAGAGTGTCATTCTGCCATTAAAACCTGCGTGAGCTTAATACAATGGAATCAGAAAACACAAATACTTCCTCGGAAAATTAATGTTAGCTCTGTCGATCACAACTACAGGAGATTGGAATAAACACACAATTATTCAGAGCTTGCAAATCAAAATAACGTAACATGCAGGAACAACCATCAGAGTTATCTCACAACTATGCATGAACTAGCTACATGTATGGAGGATAGAAAGAATAAAAACATAATCAAAGAATGAGAAAACCATAACAACGTAAATAGAGAAATAGGTAAATGTGGAAAACATACAACAGAAAATTACTTTCTGATAAATGATATAATAGAAACTGATCAGAATAAAGTAGCAGATCTATTTAACAATCATTTTGCCACTGTTGGCTCCAGCATAAACAATCAGCTTATAAATCACAAATTCAAATTCATAGAAACTCCAGTGTCAGGAAGTATATTTTTGACACTTACAAGTGAAGAAGAAACAATTAAAATAGTGAATAGCTTGGAGAGTTCTTGTCCTGCAGGACTGTTATAGCCTGGACAGTCTTAATAAATTTATTCATAAAATTGCATCACCTTTATCAGCAATTATCAGCTTTCTTATGGAAAATGGTGTGTTTCCAGATGACTTGAAAATTGCTTGAATTTTCCTTATTTTTTAAAAAGGATACAGAAATTTAGTAGAAAACTTTTGACCTATATCTGTTCTTCCAATAATATCCAAAATATTTGAGAAAATAATATACATAAGAATCTTGAAATTCCTGGTGAGCAAAAACGTGATTTCTAATGGACAATATGGGTTTGTCCAGGGATCATCCGCCATTATAGCACCATCCAGTATAATCAAAAACATAACTCAAGCAATAGATCATAAAGAACATGTAACTGGCATCTTTCTAGATTTACGAAAAGCATTTGACTATGTTGATATGACCATATTGCTGAAGAAACTGTGGAACTATGGCATTTGAGGCACAGCCCATAGTCTGATTAGATCCTATTTGACAAATAGAAAGCACTACATTCTATTAACACTACAGAGGGAGCATACAAATCAGGCAGTAGTGATATTAATTTTGGTATTCCACAATGGTCAGTATTAGGACCATTTCTTTTTATTATTTATGTTAATGATATTCAGTCTATAATAAAACCCACTACAGCTATCTTATATGCAGATGATACCACATTAATATGCCATAATCCCACATATTCGCAACTTTAAGTGGAATCCAAAGCTGCAGCAGGCCTAATTATGCAGTATTTTAATGAAAACAAACTCAAATTAACTACAAGTAAATTAGTCTATATTTAATTTGATATTGGGAGGCAAAAAACACTTGAAACCCCAATTGTAATGGGTGATGAATACATTAAAAAATAATACTCAACCAGGTTTTTTGGCCTGGTACTTGATGTAGAGTTAAATTGGTCTCATCATTTAAATGATATTTGCAAAAAGCTGTCTACTACTATATAAGTCCTAAGAAAACTGACACTTTTATGTAACATTACCTCTCAGAAACAATTATATTTTGCACTATCTGAATCCCATCTAAGCTATGGGATAAATGGATGGAGATCCAGCAGTAAAGGTAATACGAAAAGAATACTTATCCTACAGAAGGCATTTAGAATTACAGAAAAGAAATGTGCCACGGAATCCTGCAGGAATTTGTTTAAGGAATTTAAAATACTAACTGTTCATATCCTGTATGTACTTGAGCTTTATAGCAGTAAACAGTAACACAACTAAATAAAGAAAAACATGACCGTAACACTACAGGTAGAGAGAGACCCCACAATATCTCTCATAGAACCACACTTTATGAGAAAAGCTTTCAATATTCAGGCATTAAACTACTGAACTGGTTCTACCCTAATAGCTTCAAATTGCTCATTACAGAACTAAAGAAGAAATTAAAATAATGATTCCTAAACAGTCCTCGGTATTCAATAGATGAGTTTCTAGATTTAGTACAAGACACTTTTTCTAAAACTATGAATTTCAGATCTTAGACTGTGACACAAACTGTAAATTTCTTAATCTATGAATTGCAATAACAAATTGTATTTATGTATAGTTCATATACATAACATTGTTCTCTCAATTAAATTTAGAAAAATTTGTTTAGACAGTAATACCAGGCAATAACTTGTAACTCAAGTGAGCAAGGCTCTGACTTATCCAGAACATTGGAACAAAAAAAGTTTTTTGTAATCAGTGGATGTTGGATCCAAATAAATAACTAAATAAATAAATAAATGTACATATAAAACAGAACTCCTCCAGTGACTGGTGTGAAATGTTTGACAGCACAGTGTTTGTAAATGTACATGTGGTTTGCATGATGTAACACTACATGACTGCATGATGCCACCACAGTATATTCTGTATTAAATCAGTGCTTATGTTGTGTAAAGAAACGAGAATTTTTCACCATTTGTGTACTTAGTTTTAATAATCTCAGGAATCCACACCTATTTAAATTTTCTTGTGGGCATCACACACATCCATGCCCAAGGCAGGATTCAAACCTGCAACCGTAGTGGTCGCGCGGTTCCGGAATGTAGCGCCTAGAACCGCTCGGCCACTATGGCTGGCCGGGAAAATTAAAGAGACCTTTGGAGAGAAGAGAGCCACTTGTATGAACATCAAAATCTCAGATGGAAATCCAGTTCTAAGCAAAGAAGGGAAAGCAGAAAAGTGGAAGGAGTATATAGAGGGTCTATACAAGGGCGATGTACTTGAGGACAATATTATGGAAATGGAAGAGGATGTAAATGAAGATGAAATGGGAGATACGGTATTGCGTGAAGAGTTTGACACAGCACTGAAAGACCTGAGTCAAAACAAGGCCCCCGGAGTAGACAACATTCCATTAGAATTACTGACAACCTTGGGAGAGCCAGTCCCGACAAAACTCTACCATCTGCTGAGCAAGATGTATGAGACAGGCGAAATACCCTCAGACTTCAAGAAGATCATAATAATCCCAATCCCAAAGAAAGCAGGTGTTGATAGACGTGAAAATTACCGAACTATCAGTTTAATAAGTCACAGCTGCAAAATATTAACGTGAATTCTTACAGATGAATGGAAAAACTGATACAAGCCGACCTCGGAGAAGATCAGTTTGGATTCCGTAGAAATGTTGGAACACGTGAGGCAATACTGACCCTACGACTTACCTTCGAAGAAAGATTAAGGAAGGGCAAACCTACATTTCTAGCATTTGTAGACTTAGAGAAAGCTTTTGACAATGTTGACTGGAATACTCTCTTTCAAATTCTAAAGGTGGCAGGGGTAAAATACAGAGAGCGAAAGGCTATTTACAATTTGTACAGAAACCAGATGGCAGTTATAAGAGTCGGGGGGTATGAAAGGGAAGCAGTGGTTGGGAAGGGAGTGAGACAGGTTTGTAGCCTATCCCCGAAGTTATTCAATCTGTATATTGAGGAAGCAATAAAGGAAACAAAAGAAAAGTTCGGAGTAGGTATTAAAATCCATGGAGAAGAAACAAAAAAGTCGAGGTTTGCCGATGTCATTGTAATTCTGTCAGAGACAGCAAAGGACTTGGAAGAGCAGTTGAACGGAATGGATCGTGTCTTGAAAGGAGGGTATGAGATGAACATCAACAAAAGCAAAACGAGGATAATGGAATGTAGTTGAATTAAATCTGTTGATGCTGAGGGAATTAGATTAGGAAATGAGACACTTAAAGTAGTAAAGGAGTCTTGCTATTTGGGGAGCAAAATAACTGATGATGGTTGAAGTAGAGAGGATATAAAATGTAGACTGGCAATGGCAAGGAAAGCGCTTCTGAAGAAGAAAAATTTGTTAACATCAAGTATAGATTTAAATGTCAGGAAGTCATTTCTGAAAGTATTTGTATGGAGTGTAGCCATGTATGGAAGTGAAATGTGAGCGATAAATAGCTTAGACAAGAAGAGAACAGAAGCTTTCAAAATGTGGTGCTACAGAAGAATGCTGAAGATTAGATGGGTTGAGGAGGTACTGAATAGAATTGGGGAGAAGAGGAGTTGTGGCACAACTTGACTAGAAGAAGGGCTTGGTTGGTAGGACATGTTTTGAGACATTGAGGGATCACCAATTTAGTATTGGAGGGCAGCGTGGAGGGTAAAAATCATAGAGGGAGACCAAGAGATGAATACACTAAGCAGATTCAGAAGGATGTAGGCTGCAGTAGGTACTGGGAGATGAAGAAGCTTGCACAGGATAGGGTAGCATGGAGAGCTGCATCAAACAAGTCTCAGGACTGAAGACCACAACAACAACAATTATAAAAATTATAGATTGCTGCTCATCATAAGGATGACACATAAGAGTTGCAGACAGGCACAACCAAAAGACTGTTAGACTCAAAGCTTTCTGCTAGAATGTGGATTCCGGCTGGAGCAGCCAGAGGTAACCATCACGCGCATGTGTGTGTGTGTGTGTGTGTGCGTGTGTGTGTGTGTGTGTGTGCGTGTGTGTGTTTTTTCCCTTTTTAAAAGAAGGCTTTCATTGAAAGCTGAGTGTTAACTGCCAATTCATTGTGCCTGTCTAAATTAATATGTTATCTTTACAGTGAGTAGCAATCTGTTCTTTCCATGATTGTTTTTACTGTCATGAACAATTTCTCCTTCTATTATATTATAACAATCTGCTATACTAATAGGCTATTTTCACACAATAAAAATATGGTTCAGATTGTTGTTGTTATTCTGATTGTTTATAACATTTAAATAGCATTTACAGTCAGTGTTCTCACAAAATATCTATTATTTTTATGTAATTAAAGTTCAAAAAATAATTAAATATCAAGATCTTGTCATGTGGTCGAAAATGCTCTATTATTGGCTGATACTCTGGTGATGTCACAGGCTAGGAATTGAGATGAAGTTATATGTGTATTATAGGAGTGTTAGCTGAAGCTATGAGGTTTTTATGTACTTTTACTGCAAACAGTTTAGCTATTTAGTGATGGAAAACACAACTACAGCTTTTAAGTATAACAGGAAGAAATTTTGTGAATACTGTTAGTGGAAGGCTTGCAAAAGTTGATGCATTTGTGCTCCACCCATCTAGAACAGTGATAGGTGCAATGATGGACATTCTTTTCCCTGCTCCCTGTGACATCATTAAACTTGCTCAGAACTAAGGAACTGTAGAACTTTTACAAATGGGTCTGTATATAATAACTAGAATGTTGACTATCAGTTGTGCTATGACCCAAAGCACAAGAAAATTATACTTGGCAAAACTTAGTGCTGATTTCCTGTGTAGAAGATGCTCAGCAGAGAAACTGTTTCTAGAAGACATTAGGTGCCACAATGGATAACATATCCGACTGCAGATAAAGAGGTCACATGTTTGAATCCTGAAAGGGTCATATGTTTTCAAAGTTATACATCAATTACAAAAATAGCATTAGCAATAGCTGATTGTAGCAGTTACTTCAATTGTGGGATGTATTATATATAGCTTCACATTAGTATTAGTATGAGAAATGGACAACTGATGATAAATACATTTACTTTGTGAACAAACAATTTACCTTTTTGAGTAGCATTGCTAGTAGTGAAGATATCACCATATGCTCACCCTACAATGAGGTGCAGGATGACGAGGTTGTAAGGAGAGATATAAAGTGTGTAAAACATGCAGGTGACACAAACATAAGGGATGTGATATTTGTAAGTGTAAACTAATGTTGGCTTCTGAAGCAGACTTACTTGATCTTATTGTAAGATGATTAAACTGAAAAAGTTTAAACAATAAGTATCCCAGCTGGACAATAAAAGTGTGTGGTCACATTAACTAGAAAATACCTTTCTTAATGTGATGTGTGTGAACAGTAAGGAAAAGACAACAATATTCTGTTTCTGATTGGTGTGGTGATGTTTTGTGATTGTGATTTGGTTTTCATACGAGAGGACTGTCAGTTTAAAAATGAGTTAAAATTTTCAGGAATTTTTATAGGTGTATTTGTACAGTATGGCACTACACACCATTTGCAAACCATTTTCTGAAATGTAAATTCCAAAACAAGACATCACTCTGAATAAGCATCATGACAGAAGGAGGAACGAGATAGCCAGTGTCACCACAGGCATCCCATGGCTTGAATGGATCACTGTAGTTTGCTTTCAAATTATTTGAATTTCATTTCCATTTTCATAGAAGAATACTGAAATTCAACAGGGAAAAAAAGCATGTTAGTAGCATGAAAATGACATAATTAATCTTTTAAGACAGTTTCCAGAAGACAGCCAAGTACCCTATCCTGAGATGGACATAATTTCAGAAACAGATATCTGATACTGTTGAAAAGATGAAACTGAAGGAGGACCACTTGAATGCTAATAAAAGTGTTGAACACAAAGAAGGGCCACAGAACAAATATGGTTAACAACACCATCACTGTGAATAACAAATGGACTAAAGAGGATGCAATTGTTGTTTTATTAGTGTGCTCGTGTGGTCGAAGACTGAAGATAAATTTTTGAGAAAGAAACTCTTATTCATTTTCTGCAAGTTATTTGTATTAACTCAGGTGAGTGTAAGGGAACACTAACACCAAGGCCAATAATTTGAAAAATAAAGAAACAAAAAAACATCTTTATATGATGTTATGCAAGTATGTTACATATCTAAATTTTTTTCTGTGTATAAACTAGAAAGAGTCATGTTCAAATATGTCACACAACCAAATTCTGAAAAATTGAAACTCAAAGATTAGTAACGTTTGCAATACCCCACTGTGATAACTGTTTCAACATAACATTATACTAGTGTCAAGTCAAAACAGGAAAAGATTCAACAATTCATATGGTTAAAAATCAGTAATTTATATTAATCACACCACAACTTGTTTAAAATTTGTTACCATACTTTTTCCGGTATTGTTTCTTTGAAAGCTGGGCGCCATATGTTCTATTTAGAAGTTTTCAGGCCCATTCTGATATTCAGCAATCATCTATTTAAATTTCATTTGTCTATTATACCCAATCAAAAAAGTTTTGCATCACCTCAGTTCCAAGAGTTCTGGAAGCTGTACAGAAAATTGGAATACAGATCAACTTAAACATCATTTCCGCCCTTATTGCTCATGAAAACCACACATTGCATGTTGTACCACCATACAGCAAGACCTTCAGAGGTGGTGATCCAGATTGCTGTACATACCAGTACCTCTAATACCCAGTAGCATGTCCTCTTGCATTGATGGATGCCTATATTCTTTGTAGCATACTATCCACAAGTTCCTCAAGGCACTGTTAGTCCAGTTTGTCCCACTCCTCAATGGGGATTTGGCATACATCCCTCAGAGTGGTTCGTGGGTCACATCATCCATAAACAGCCCTTTTCAACTATCCCAGACATGTTTGATAGGGTTCATGTCTGGAGAACAGGCTGGCCACTCTAGTCGAGTGATGTCATTATCCTGAAGGAAATCATTCACAAGATGTGCACGATGGGGATTCAGTTGTCATGAAGACGAATGCCTCACTAATATGCTGCTGATATGGTTGCACTATCAGTTGGAGGATGGCATTCATTACGGCACCTTCCACGACAACCAGCGGCATACATCAGCCCCGCATAATGCCACCCCAAAACGGCAGGAAACATCCATCTTGCTGCACTCTCTAGACAGTGTGTTTAAGGCATTCAGCCTGACTGGATTGCCTCTAAACATGTCTCTGACAAATGTCTGATTGAAGGCATATGCGACACTCATCGGTGAAGAGAATGTGATGCCAGTCCTGAACTGTCCATTCTGCATGTTGTTGGACCCATCTGAGCTGCACTGCATGGTGTCGTGGTTGCAAAGATGGACCTCATTATTGATGTCCAGATTGAAGTTGCGCATCATGCAGCCTATTTCACACAGTTTGAGTCATAGCACGATGTCCTGTGGCTCCACAAAAAGTGTTATTCAACATGGTAGCATTGCTGTCAGGATTCCTCCGAGCCATAATCCATAGATAATGGTCATCCACTGCAGTAGTAGCCCTTGTATGGCCTGAGCAAGGCATGTCATCGACAGTTCCTGTCTCTCTTTATCTCCTCCATATCCGAAAAACATTGCTTTGGTTCAATCCGAGATGCTTGGACACTTCCCTTGTTGAGAGCCCTCCCTGGCACAAAGTGACAATGCGGACATGATCGAACCGTGGTATTGACCGTCTAGGCATAGTTGAACTATGGGCAACATGAGCGTGTACCTCCTTCCTGGTGGAATGACTGGAACTGATTGGCTGTTGGACCCCCTCTGTCTAACAAGCGCTGCTCATGCATGGTTGTTTACATCTTTGAGTGGGTTTAGTGACATCTCTGAACAGTCAAAAGGACTGTGTCTGTGATACAATATCCACAGCCAACACTTATCTTCAGGAGTTATGGGAACTGAGGTGATGCAAAACTTTTTTTGATGTGTGTATTTTTCCATAATACACTGAAAATATGTTTCTATATATTTTCACTTTACTGCTGAAAGGTAATTATCCTCTCAAACCAGATTTGTTACTTTTTCCAGTTATTGCATAATAAACTTATTTTTGGCAACTTCTCATTGTTTGTTACAAAAATTATATTTATGATTATGAAGATCATTCATTCTTTACAGAACATGTTTGCATTTTGAATAACATTTTTTCTGTAAAGTTCATGGTGCTTTGAGTTCTTGGAGAGCAGAAGTGGGAAAGGCATATCTGGGACTTGCACTCATTGTTACTATGTAATATGTGACTATAAAGACTTGATCATGTATACAAAGTGTCTATATTCATGTGTGTTCCAAATACATGTTGCAGAAGAAGATTTTTTTTTAAGTAGTTCCACTTTACTAAAAAACTGCTTCTGTAGCCAATGTCCCTAATGCATGTTTCTTCAGTGACATTCAACTTGGCAGTATTTTGGTCACAAGCTTTTGGTGGATGAAGTATTCAAACACAGCAAAGTGGGGACAATGTGGAGACAGGCTATGGAGTAATTTGTAGACCATCTGTCTAACTAGTTCATTGTATCAAAGCAGTTAAGCAATTATCTACATAGGATGTTTCCACAGCAACCTTTGAGTACTGACCTATTTGTACTCTTCCTGCATTATCTAAGGCCTTAGCATATACATTCATGTTCAGAAAGAAAGAACACCTTGAACAAATAAAGGCAGAATGTTCATATTCACAGCACACATACATTAGTACATTTGGCAAAAATTATTAGCGTTTGAAACATGTCAGCCCAGTTTTGAGGTCAACATCAGTATCACGGTGCAATGCCGCCTACTGGTAAAACATGCCTTTAACTCTCATTTTTGTTTTAAACCTAGGGTACTGGATCAGTGTGAATTGAGCAGACATCGAAGACACCTTAGGGACATATGCACAAAACGTACCATCACATCAGTGACTTTGAAACGTGGCACATTATTGGTATAAGGGAATGTGATGTATCCATCTGGAAAGTTTTTGCTCATGTGGTATGAAGTCTTTTGGCAGTGCAATGGGTGTGTGCAGAATGGTTCATGGAAGGTCATAGATGGGTCAGGTAGCACCACCCATACCAACCTCTGAGTAGATAGACACCTCATCTGAATGATAATGCAATACAGATCTCCATACTCCTCAGCTCTGGTGCAACAGTGGAAGAGTATAACACATTGTACACTATCAAGATTGCGAGTCTGTTGCCGTTTATTACAGCATGGGTTACATGCGTGTCGTCCACATCTCTGCCTACCTTTGACGAATGTGCAGAAACATGATACATGGCAGTGTTGTATGGAGTGGCATCATTGGGGGCATGAATGGCATCAGATAGTGTTTTCAGATAGATCTAGGTTCTATTTGGTTGAAAATAATGACTGCATTTTGGTTTGCTGCATATAAGGGGGGAAGTATCACAGTGACTAAATTTGCAGAAGACATACAGCATGAACTCAATGCCTTATGGTGTGGGATGCTATTGGATACAACCACAAATTACAGTCAGTGCATTTTCCAGGGCACTGTGACCAGTGTGACCAATGTGAATGATATACTGTGACCTGTACACTTCCTGCACAGCACCGCAGATGCCATTTTTTAGCAAGACAATGCATGACCACATGTTGGAGCGCAAAAACATGTCTTCTTGGTGTCACAGGATGTCAGTCTTTTGCCTTGTCCTGTCAGTTGATCAGGCCTGTCGCTAATCAAAATTATGTGGGATATGGTGAAATGATGTTTGCAATGCTGTGACCCCATGTCTACCACCACAGATGAACTTTGTAATCAGGTGAATGCAGCTTGGGTGGCCATACCACAGGATACCATTTTATACATGTCATTGTAATCAAGCATGGAACAAGCTATCATGGCCCATGGTGGACCCAGTACCTGCTAGGCAACAAGACACATGCTGAACTGAGGTGACTGAAATGCTAATCATTCCTGCAGGACATACTAATGTACATAGCCTTTGAATATTAACGTCCTGTCTCTAGTTGTTCAATGTGTTCTGTTTTTTCTGAATATGAGCTGGTTGTGGAATCACAGCCAGCTAACAAACTTTCTAACTGAGAACAACCTGCTAGACAAATATCAATAGTTTCCATAAACATCGCAGCACAACTGCTGCCTAAATAAAGGTAACAGATGACATTAAGCCTGCCACAGGTGCTCAAAAGCCAACTGTGATGGTGCTTCTTAGACTTAATCAACTTTGATATTTTACTTGACAAATTTAGCTGCCTAAATTTCTCACCAAGTTCAGTGCAATAGCTTCACTCATACTTGACATCTCACCAGCATTGCATCGTATCTGGCTTCATAAAGTCACAATGGAGGCAGGTAGTATCAAGCATCTCCCAGGATTAGTATTGGGTCCTACACCCTTTTCATTGAACTTTAAGTATGTGACATCAGTTTTGTTCTGCTGCAAACCCTGTATGTATACTCATAACCTCCAGTCACATTTAAGTGCAAAATGAAAAAATCTGAAGACAGCTGTTGAGATCTCAGTACTCAATATGTGCAGGACATAGGGTTAAACCTCAACCTATTCAAAACTCAAGCACTACTGATTAATCATTCTAGGATCATTAGTCCAAAATATTGGGTACTTCTACAATGTTTAACATTAAATGGGAAACTTCTCTCCTTCAGGAAAGTGTCTAGGATTAATAATACGTAGATGAAAATCTAAGCTGGACTGAGCAAAAGAGTAATGTGCAAGAAGGCATCAGCATCTCTCCATGTCCTGCAAAACTATAAAAAGCTGTTCCCTCTTGGAATGAAAAAGAATCTTATACAAAGATGTATACTTCCAATTATTGGTTAAAACAATGTTATCCTGCAAGGTCTTTGTCAGTAAAGCTCACAGCACCTGAAACAGGTTATGAAACCTGTGTTCATTATATCTGTTATGTTTCATTCTTTGATCGTATTTCACCATGCAGACAAGCACAGAGATTTCCACTCTCTCTGTCTTCCCTAGTGACTTATCAAGACTTATCAACAAACACTGTCCCTCTTATCTCTCCTCAGCCATAAAACTGTTATCTGAACAACATGCCAGGAACATCCTTTCCCATCAGCTTATAACACTATCTTCTGCTACAGCTACATCATAACCTCAAAGCTGGAGGCAGGTTGTGAAATAAAACAATGTTATTAAAGCAATTATTGTATAATGTAACAGGACAGTGTTACCCTCTGAGAGGAATTTTGCTAGGTTGACCGTGTTGTACCTAACGAAAATGGCTTATCGGAAATGAAAGTCAGAATTACATAAATATTCGAACAGTAACAAACAATATTTTTTGCCTAGCTATACTGTTTAAAGAATAAGGAAAACGGTCGCCAGCCTAATTAGGCAAGAGAAAGATTAACTTTCTCGTTCAAGAAAGTAGGTACGAGTAACCTTAACGGACAAACACAACCTATACTTGGCCACACACAAGTGCAATGAACTCTGACACATACATATGTTTACTGTAAGATTGAAGCTAGCAGCTAGAGCAGCACAAACTATTTGCAAAAATATAACAGATACCGAAACACTCTATTACTTTCAGGACTTGTTCAAACTGAATGGTCTTTATAACATTACTATTAACATTCACTGCAGGATCATAAATTGGACATAGGTTAAGTCTCTCTCAGTTAAATACTTTACTATTTGAAATGGAAGTTAATTGGAATCCACTAACAGGTTGCTTCTCACTATCTTTTGAATAAAGAAATTATGGTTTTCATAAGTAGTGGTCTTCCCATTACCTGTTACCTAGCATTAGCATAATAGACAAACTGTGGATCCTATTATACTATTAATATGCACTTCCAATACACAAGAGAGACAAACATTTAGCAATCATGAACATGTAATTTTCTACTATTGCAGTTTTCCACTTTTACTACAGTGAAACACAATGTTGACAAAATTGCAAGAAACTGACTCACCTTTTAAAATTTACTACAGGTAGCACTATGATCATCAACTAAGCAAAACTTTATAAGCCTCCATTTTAAGAACTTTAATTTATAAAAGAAACAACAAATTTTACTTTCAAGTAAATGATTAAATAGGTGACTTTGAAACTTCACAAAACTACATTTACTGCCTCCCACAATTTCACTAAATCCACAGTAAATCTGAATATTCCCTTCTCATCAAAGATCAAACAACATAATGTAATTAACTGTCTTACTTTGAGGCTTTCATTTTTTCCACAAAATAGGGCACTCGGTAATCTTAGTTCAAATGGAGAGGAACCTGAGAGGTGTTGTGATAGGGAAAAAATCAAGGTAGGTACATAAATTCAGTTATAATTTACCTTATATTTGTGCACACTAATTCACCCAATAAGCTGACCCTTCACTGTACATTATTATAGTACTCCTTCACAGTGATTGCGCAATGTGGTGGCAACTGCATGTTGGTAGGCGGATTTGCAGACAGAATTGCTGGACTCTGGCCTTCTTTGTGGCGATGATGAATACCAATTCCAGAATCATTCCAGCTATTTATCCATCCATCCAAGGCATTGGAAAGTAGCAGAAAAAGCCTCTCTCGGAACCAGCACAATATGCAACATTTACATGGCAGTGCACAGTTTGGTAGCTCATCCCCGACTGACTCTTGTTCCACCTTTTCTACCTAGGCCAACCACAATTTGCACACTACACAGTTCCGTTCCTGAAGGGAACCACTACACCTTTTACATATGAACTAACTAAGAACCCTAAGTGATGGTCAGCAGTTTACATAACAGCAAATAAACATTTTAAATAAACCAGAACATTTGCACATATTGACATTTCTACAAAATATTATACAGACAGAAATTACAATTATATACAGTAAGTTTTGTTCCCTCCAAATGGGACAAAGAATTTAAATGACAGATATACTACATTGCACAGACTCAAACCATGACATCAAAGTTCTTACATAGAAAGGAGTATACAATTTTGTGTTATCGATTCAAACAACATTTACAGAAGCTCAACGATGTAACATTAATTGAAATAAAAGCAAAATAAATCAGTGGGTTATTAGAGCTATGGTGTTTCAAGCTGACCCACTTCATCGTACAGCACTTTCTCAAAGTCCTTCTCAGTAGCAGGAACCCAACTCTGGAGTAACCTCCTACAGTATATCAGGGAACTGAATAACATCTCCAGCTTCAGAGGACAGTTAATGACATACCTACTAAAGGAACAATAAGGATTACCATTGTTCCTGTACACACTTTTTACCGTTGTACACCTTCCTTTCTAAACAGGTCATCACCTTTTCCCGGTATTCTTAGCTGGTGCAGTCTCCTTAAATATCCTTTCTGCAGAACTCACTCTATCAGAAAAGATCAGTCTTGTACACCTATAAATTCTTCTTGTATCTACCACTATCACCACCACCACCATCACAATCAAGTCAGTACTGTGTACTCAAATTCTCTCTGTAGACACTCAGATCAGTTTAATATTATTTGTCATATTAAAATTGTTATTTCTTAAGAAACCATTCTGTAAAAGACCCTGATCCACCATAAAAGAAGGCCTGATGATCCTAATCAAATCACATTAAATAAATAAGTAAATAAAATAATATTCAGTCAAAACAATTTGGAACACCCTGTACATTAGGTGCAAGGCATGCAGCATCACAAATAAATAAGTGGTAATCATAATATATCTTATGAGCACTAATTGTCCAAACAAATTAACAAATATGTGTTACAGTAAAACATGTTTTCTTTATTTCTTTCACTTTATTAATGCTTTCATTTTGTAGCCAACATCGCTAGTGTGTGATTCTTCAGAGGCACTTGACTCAGCCATAAGCTCTTTACAGTGCTGGTAGGGGATGAAATTTTCACTTCCAGTATATCTCCACCAAATGTAGGAGTGGTTGTGGAGAAAATTTTCTGATGTCCAGGCTTATCAGTTTGCTATCTCAAAGAACCATACTCTGTTCTTAAGTTTTAGAATACACATTACATATGTCAAATAGCCATTAAGACCAAAAACAATTAAATAGTAGTCATAATGCCACACATGAACGAATTTTCCAAAAAATGGCCGACTATGTATTACAGTAGAACAATAGTTCCACTTTATTAATAACATGGCTCCATAGCTGACGTAGCTAATGATTACTTGTACGGTTGTTCTAAGCTCTGAGATAAGCAGATTAGAATCCTGATGATGGACGAAATTTTCATTGGCAGTATTTGGATGGTATTTTGAGGAGAGGTGTTGGAATGAAGTTGCCAATCACAGGTCCCACAAGTTTACTACCCCAATTTCTATCCCCAAAATTTTAGGACAGTCTGTAGATGTGGCATAAAGGCAAAAAATATCAAAAACAAATAAATATTAATCCTAAAAACTTTCAAGAACAAATGCTCAAACATTTTATCAAATCTTATTACAGAAAAACATGTTTTCTTACGTAGTTCGAAGATATTAAATGTGTTGCTACTACTCAATCTTTGAGCAAAAGTAATGAGATGTAGTATGGAAGCCACCATGGAGAACTTGTTAACAGCTGCAAGCTTGTACTTGCCAGTGTGATGACATGCAGGTCAGAATAACAGAGACACAGAGAATTGTGGGGGAATGACAGCCAAGCTCGGCAGTAAACTACAGTGCACGGCAGTAACTGTGTAACAAGCAGGGCGATGTCACCACACCAGAGCAAGTCTCTTGTTATGTGGGGCATGACTAGG
Source organism: Schistocerca americana (assembly GCF_021461395.2). Classification (NCBI taxonomy): domain Eukaryota; kingdom Metazoa; phylum Arthropoda; class Insecta; order Orthoptera; family Acrididae; genus Schistocerca; species Schistocerca americana. The sequence continues at coordinate 201,530,247 of NC_060119.1, forward strand.
TGCTGCGTTTTAGTCAAACAAACGGACGCCAGAGGCATATTAATATGTCTTAACTTCGAGCCAGGGAAGCACTTATTGTCAGCAGAAACTAGTAGCACCAGAACAACATGAACTGTATTGGTCAGCGAGGCAACTGGGTACCACAAGCAGCAACTATGGGTTCAAGACCAGATCACTAATTCATGCACTTAAGTCAATAAAACTAATTCCTAACTGCCAACAGTTTTTCCATTGGGCCATCCAGCCTACCACTGCACCACTGTACCCTTCAGAGTGGTGCCAGAAGGAGATCTTATGGTCTGTCACTATGCTATTTGGTGACATCAGAAGAGCTATAGTGCCCAAAGTATCTTTACTGTTGGATGACACCCATATTTTGTTTTGTTCTGTTTGACTGTGAGGTTATGGCAAATCAGTGGTGCTTGCCAGGAGTTGAGTTGTGCTTATAAGTTCAGTGGGTCACAGCAGAATGTAGATAGTATTTTTTGAGGAGGCTGAAATACAAACATTAGTTTTCACATGGTTGTTATGGTTAGTATGGGTGTTATGAGTAAGAGGTGTGGCTCATTGTCTAGTATTGTGTAAGTTATGAACCATGGTTAGTGATTTGGGAGGAGTATCTAAGTTTAGTCATTGTTTCGATCTATAGTACTAACTATGAGCAGCCACTCAGGCGAGAGTAATTAAGTTATAGTAAGAAGTAGTATGGTAGGTGTCCTCTTAACTTGGTTTTGTTTTGTGCACATCAATGAATATGTATAGGTATTTAAACATGTGAGGTAGTGCGAAGTGCTAGTATAGTGGTACTGTATGTTATAGTGTTTTCTTCTCTTGCTTATGACTGAATGTTGATAGCACATTCATAGAATTTGTTGACTTGGGAAAAGCACTTAACAGTGTCAAATGGTGAAAGATGCTCGAAATTCTAGGAAAAATAAGAATAATTTATAGGGAATGATAGGTAATATACAATATGTACAAGAATCAAGAGGAAGCAACAGCAGTGAACGGCCAAGAATGAAGTGCTTGGAATTAAAACAGTGTATGACAGGGATGTAGCCTTTCACCCCTACTCTTCAATCTATACACTGAAGAAGCAATGATGGAAATAAAAGAATGGTTCAAGAGTGGAATTAAAATCTGAGGTGAATGAGTATCAGTGGTAAGACTCATTGATGGCATTGCGATCCTCAGTGAAAACAAATAAATAGTACAGGATCTGCTAAATGAAATGAACAGTTTAATGAGTACAGAATATGAATTGAGAGTAAAATGAGGAAAGACAAACATAATGACAAGCAGCAGAAATGAGAATAGTGAGAAACTTAGCACAGGATTGATGATCATGAAGTAAATGAAGTTAAGGAATTCTGCTATCTAGCAGCAAATTAACTCATGATGGACAGAGGAAGGAGGACATAAAAAGCAGACTAACATGGGCAAAAAGGGCATCCCTGGCCATTAGATGTCTACTAGTATCAAACAGAGGTCTTAGATTGAGGAAGAAATTTCTGAGAATGTACATTTGCAGCACAGCATTGTATGGAAGTGAAATATGGTGTGGAACAGAAGATAACTGAAGTATGTGATATGTGGTGCTACATAAGAATGTTGAGAAATATGTGGGCTGGTGAGGAATGAGGAGGCTCACTGCAGAATCAGTGAGGAAAAGAATAAATGGAAAACACTGTCAAGAATAAGGAACAAGATGGTAGAATGTCTATTAAGATGCCAGGGAATAACTTCCATGGTACAAGAGGGAGCTGCAGAGAGTAAAACCTGTAGAGGAAGACAGAGATTGGAGTACATCCAGCAAATGATTGATGACATAGGTTGAAAGTGCTACTCTGAGATGAAGAAGTTCGCACAAGAGAGGAATTTGTGTTGGGCCACATCAAACCCGTCAGAAGATTGTTGACTCAAAAATTTGATAGGAGGTTATAATGTTGTGGACAGTGGCACAGGTAGCAGGGTTGTCAGGACAGTGGGGAGCTACCAGGTAGGAGGTACTGGGAATCTTAATAGGTGAAGATAAGTTGCAAAACAAATGGTTCAAATGGCTCTGAGCACTATGGGACTGAACTGCTGTAGTCATCAGTCCTCTAGAACTTAGAACTACTTAAACCTAACTAACCGAAGGACATCACACGCATCCATGCCTGAGGCAGGGTTCAAACCTGTGACCGTAGCTGTCGCGTGGTTCCAGACTGTAGCGCCTAGAACCGCTTGGCCACCCCGGGCCAGCGATAAGTTGCAAGTGGAAAAGATGGAGTGGGATAAGGAATTAGAAGCACTTGTTGCTGTGATGATGGAAATGATTTATCACGAATCTCAAGAGTATAGGGACAAGTTGTAGAGAGAACACAAGGAACAGATAATGGAAAGAACACCTCGGGATGTAAGGAATAGAGTAGTCACAGGGAGGATGGAAAGAAAGAAAAAAAGGGAAAGCAGAGAGAAGAGAAATGGAGGAAGCCGAAAGGGAGAAAAACAGGCTTGTGGATAGGTTCCATGTTTCTGCAGAACATCCAACAACCACTGATGTAGTTGAACATATTTGTCCCAATTGGTTAGATGAATTTTTTGTGCTAATACTAAATTAGTGGTATAAGGTGTCAAGATACATGTTCCTGGGAAGATATGTGAGACACATGGTAGTGATGCTGTTGAAGTTAGGGAGAGAAATACAGAAGTACCAGCTCAGATATCCAGTGGAATTGCAGACTCTGGGCCAGACAGAATGAACATGGGCTGTACTGAAGTGACTAAGTGTGGGGACAGCAACTTGGATGATATTAGATGTTCAGATGATTGTTTATTGGATTGGTATATAAGTTGGTAGTATTTTCCTTATGTTTAATAAACACAGTAGATATACATAACAGTTACTTTAATCATCAATAATATATCCTCCTTCATAATTTACAACAAGCTGTCCAGGCTGGGTTAACTTTTTCATCCTGTATTGTTGAAATCACATGGTTTTGAGGAGAAGAATTCATCGAGCCACATTCGAAGAGCATTGTCATCCAGAAAGGAAGTTCTTTGAAGATTGTTTGATAGAGAGCAGAAAAGATGAAAATCTGAGGGGCCCAAGAACAGGTGAATAAGGTGGCTGTGGGATGACATTCTGACCCGTCTCCTGTACTGTGGTTTTTGTCACTTAAGCAGACTGCAGGCAAGCATTGTAATGGACAAGCATCACACCATGCAGTCTTCCTCATCATCATTCTTGGGTTTGATCTGCAAGATGCCTCAGCTGTTGACAATAAATGTCAGCAGTGATGGTTGCATCTTAGGGAAGCAGTTTTTAGTACATCAGACTATCACTGTTCCAGCAGACAAATAACATTATCTTTTGTGGCCTTTCTTTTCCTTGAGTTAACATAAAGATGCAATTTCTCATCACCAGTAATGTTATAGAATAGGAATGATTGGTGTTGTTCACAAGCCAATTGGTGATGAGCAAGCAGAGGGGCACCCACAAATTTTTGTGATTTTGGCTTAGAGCATGCATCATCTATAGACCAGAATTTTAAACCTTCCCAATTATGCAAATGTCACACAATAGCTTGCAAGTACACTAATGTGGATCACTGTGGATTAATGAATTTAAATACTCATCCAAATCTGAAGGTCCTCCAGATTGATGACTGTCAAAACGATCCTCCTCAAAATGAGAAAGCCAGTTCTTGCCATGCCCAGTCCAATGGCATTATCCCCATACATGGTGCAGGTGTTTCTGGCTGCTTATGCTGCTGTCACCCCTCTATTGAACTCAAATGGAAGAATATGTCAGAAATGTTTCGATTTCTCCACTTACCACTCCATTTTCTAGTGTCCATAGCTCCATTCACTATCTCCAAATGACAAAATGACCATATGCACACTCAAATAGCAGTAGTGAACTGCAAATAGAAAATCACAATTGATAAATAAATCCTTAGCAACGGGAATAGCAATGTGCAAAACCAAAACACTAAAAACTTATGTATCAAACCAATACTAGCCTTCCAGCTTGGGCCCGCATCTCGTGGTCGTGCGGTAGCATTCTCGCTTCCCACGCCCGGGTTCCCGGGGTCAGGGATTTTCTCTGCCTCGTGATGGCTGCGTGTTGTGTGATGTCCTTAGGTTAGTTAGGTTTAAGTAGTTCTAAGTTCTAGGGGACTGATGACCATAGATGTTAAGTCCCATAGTGCTCAGAGCCTTCCAGCTTGTTTACCATCCAGCTATCTTCATCAGTTAATGTTGTACATGTACTTATTAGATAAACACATACAGTTTTTAACACATAACAAATTGATAATTATCATTACATAATTTGCATTCTACTATATCTAATCACATATCTACATCACAAATAAATGCCTTATCTTTTTCATTACGTACCTGCATATTTATTACAGAGGTACACTCATGTTCTTCCAGTTCCACATTATGTTTATGGTATATCTACATTTTATATGAATGAAAAATTATAATATGATTATGCAGTTGTTACACTCTTATTTTTATTTACTAGTAATTAGGGGTTTTCTCCCTCATTCTACATATACTTGATGCTATTTTGAAGGAATTCTTCCACTGAATAGCATGCCATATTTTTAAACCTTATCTTTAATACTACCTCAAATTTACTTGGAGTGATGATTTTTACTGATTACAGGAGTTTATTATACATCTTCAGATGTAGGTGTTTGTGGCTATTATGTATCAGTGACAGCCTTGAGTATAGTATGTCCAGCATGCAGTTGTTTCTGGTACTGTGCATATGTATCTGCCCCATCAGGTGATTGGTGTTTTCTTGAGGTCAGAGTGCCTGGGCTAAACGTGCAGGGAAGTGCCTGTGCTGGTGACTTTTGTGTCATGCAGAGAGAACTGCAAACAATGTTGTTGTTTTAGATACTACAGGGAATGCACAAGAATGTTTTGGTAGTTATGTTTTGGATTTTGTGACCAAAATGGTGCGGGAACACACATTCTCTCAGAGGCAAGGTGAACAGAGGGAAAGGAAGAGGAAGTGAGTTTGTAGAGTGGATGATTAAGTCGACAGGGCTGAAGCTGTTGCAGAGAGTTTGCTAGAGGTTCAGAATTTGGCATGAGCACAAATATTGGGTCACAGCCTTATAAGGCAAGTAGCTGACATGCACAGTGAGCTGTTTACAGCAAAGATGCTGTCTGGTGAGCACGACAAGTATGGAGTGGGTTTAGGATGCAACAAATGCCTGACAATATATGTTCTGACCAAAAGTGATGCCAAAGTTAACCTTCAGCAACAGAAAGCTGTTGCCAGTGTAGAGCTATCATGGAGTGCATCTAGTGTATAAGATCAACCAGTTTAACTGTATCAAAATACAGTAATTCACATGGTACAGTATCAAAAGGCAGCAGCTACCAGGAAGTTTTTCCGAGAGAGCTGGAGTAGTAGAGATGAGAATTCAGTCTATAGTGAGCACTACACAAAGATGAATAAGTGGAACTACTTGTCAAAGTTTCGTGAATGGTAAAGCTGTATGTGGTTTTCTTGTAAGGATAGTTTATGGAGTATGTTGTTTTGAGAAGGATAAAGAGAACTGTTGTTGCAAGGACAAAGTTCTGAAAAGTGTTCCAAAACAAAGGGTTAAGAAGCCACCTGACAGACAGGTAAGATACCATGTGTACAAGTTTAATGAAGCCAGACCATATTTGTTGAAGTTGATATGTTAAGGATAATCTATTGAGAAAGAAAAAGAGTCATCTTAGTTCTTAGGCTCGGAAAGGAGTGTAAGAAGTTGTTTTTGGTGTAAGCATAGCAAAAGGCCTACCAGAGATATATGTTTGATGTTAACTGCGTTGTTGAACATGTTTTGGGTCCCTTGATAAATGCTGAGAGATTATGCAGTATGAGCAAAGGATGAAAGATTTACAGAATCATAAATTAATATATTAATTGCATAATAGTTGAGAGTAGCTGATTAGGTACTTGTTTTACAGATAAAGAGTAAAAGCAATTACAATAGAGAGCTGTGTCAGAGCAAGCGACAAAGAACAGGTTCTTCCCATGGAGAAGGGCAGTTTAGAGCCACTACCCAGTCTTCAAGCAAAAATTATGTCTTTAGCAAAAGTAATTAGTAGTAGTATGAAAGCTGCCATGAATCACTGCATTAGCATCTGGGAGCTGTTAACCAGCAGTGTGTTGACATGTGGGTCACAATAATAGATGCACAGATGATTACAGGGCAGGGATAGCTGAGCACAACAGTAAATTGCAGCACACAGCGGTAACTGTGTAACAGGCTGGGTGATGTCACCACAGCAGGGAAAGTCTCTTTTTATGTGTGTCATGACTAGGTGCCAGATTTTGGTGAAAGAAATATGCACCAAAGGCGTATTAGTAAGTGGAATTTTGGGACAGGGGAGCATTTCTGATGATTGGAAGCTGCACCACCAGAACTGTGTTGGGCAGTGAGACATGTGGCCACTGCCTCCACCACCACCACCACCAGCCACAGGTTCGAGACCAGGCTGTGCTTGCCACCAGCACTAAGGCCTTCATGAAACTTGGTGCTATAGCACTGTTGACCTGTTATCTGTGCCTGCTGCTGTCAATGCTGATTTCCCAGTGGGACTTGATACCACAGTGGCAGCCACTGTCCAACTCCTGTCAGAGGGCAGCCAGTTGTACCCTGCACGCAGCTGTATATGCATGCTGTGGCTGTAACATGAGTGGAGCAAAGGGATAACACCAAGGAAAGCTGCTGATGTTAATGACTGTGGCCTCTAGAGATTGTTGGCTTCCAAGGCCTACCGTCAACAAACCAAGTGCGGTGTCTCAGCAGCCTGGCTGAATCCCGCTGCCATATCTCAGCACCTGGCAGGGACAACAGAGAGAGGTAGGGCTTTCTCACTATGTCATGTACTGAAGTCAATAAAGGTCAACCTTAACTGCCAACGACATTTCCATTGGGTCCACCACACCACCACTCACCATCATATTCTTCATAACAAATTGCTTCCATAACCATAGTGGTGAAAGCATTGCTAGCTGGTGGCTCATGACCCACAGGTAAGCTGTTTACAATGTTGGAGGAGAATAAAATGTTCACTGCCAGTAGTTAGCTGCCAACGAGAGGGGAGGTGGCGGCATAATGTTGCTGATCACCAGCCTCAGCAGTTTACTGTCTCAGAGTACACAAGTCTTGTTCACAGAAGTTTTGAACACCCTGTAGATGTGCCGAAAAGCAAATAAGATCAAAATAAATAACCAGTAAAGTTAATTCCTTCTGAGATATCATTCTCCAAAAGAAGAAAAGTGTTCAAATATACAGGGTTTAATTGGTATAAGTGCAGATACTTTTGTTTGTGACTGAGGACAGAGAACTGAACAACATTACAGCAGTATTCATTACATTTGTAGACTAAAAATAATAATTATTAGGAGTAGTATGTTTTTAGTTTGGTTAGTTCCTCCAGATACATATGGCAAGAACAAGCTACTAATGTTTATTTTCGTCTGGGCCCTACCTCAGGTGTTGAAATGTGGAATGTGGATGCAAAATGGTTAGTTTGTACTGCAGGGTAGTTCACATAGTGGTGCAGATATGACTGTGCAGAAAACATCAAATAGTAAATTATGTGATGTGTTTGCAGGAAGGGCATTTGATGAAAGGAAAAACAATCAACATATTGATGTATGTACATGTTAAGGTATCATATATAAAAGCATCTTTCATACTCGGTACACCTTGCATAATACAGAAAGCATGTTTTGTTAAGTAGTTCCATTTCACCAAAGAGCTACATCCATAGACAACATCGTTAATGCTTGTTTGTACGGTCATACTCGACTTCGAGGTAAATCAGCTACAGTGCTGGTGATGGATGAAGTTTTCACTGCTAGTATTTGGTCGCCAAAGAGGGACGGGCGAGGGAGTTGATGGCATAAAGCTGCTGATTACCAGTCTTACCAGTTAACTATCTCATACTTCTCAAATCTGTCCCAAAAGTTTTGGAAGACTCTGAAGACATGGAGCAAACCAAACAAGATGAAAAAAAAAATAGTAATCTCAACGTCTTTCAAGAACCTTTTCTCGAAAATACATTACCCAAAATATATTACAGAAAAATATGTTTTCCTAAGTAGTTCCACCTTATTAAAAAAAACTGCTTCGTAGCTAACATTGATAACTTGTACTCGTCCAGTGCCCCCGCCTCAGAGGTAAGATGGCAATAATGCTGGTGGTGGATGACATTTTCAGTGCTTGTATTTGCCCAGCAAGGAGAGAACAGTTGGTGGTGTAAAGTTGTTGATCATCAGTCTTCATGCCTATGCCCAGGATTAAATGCCAAACCTCTCCACAGTTTCTTACTAAGAGAAGGAATAGGACACTTGATGGTGATCTGTGTGCCTGATGGGGCCTTACACTCAGCAGGCCACTGGTGCTAATCTACAAAAGTAGCCAAGTGCCAGCACTGAGATTCATCCTCTCCCTCCTCTCATCATTCAATCCTCCCTTCTCCCAACCACCACCGCCACACAACACAAATGTAACACTACACTAAACACCCATTTAGTAAATTCAGATACACTCCACAGATACACTTAAGACAGACACATATCTGAACAGAAGGGCATAGAGCTTACAGAGGAATTACACCCCTCTCTGACAGTAGCCTGACAAAATACCATGGGCTTTCTCATACAGCAATGCCATATGACATTAACATTTTTACTTTATTAATTATTGTACCACCATATAAAATAAAGAATGTGTTAATACGGAAACATAAACTGGCGCTGACTTTGTCAAAATTGCAGGAAGAACTGAATTTGGTGAACAGAGAACTCTCAATCAATGCGAGACATGTTGACCTTATTTCGAACTGCTCATTTAGATAAAGGCAGAAAATATTATTCGGAGGCTGATATGCGATAAAAAGCCTGATTCACTGTTAATTATGGAGGATGTAAGAACATAATTATAAATGACGCCTTCGTGCCGCGCATTAACAGAATGAATATGGCCTATCCAACTATCTTAAGGAATCTGCTAGAAGAGAACGATTTCCTGAAAAGCCAAATGGTTCAAATGGCTCTGAGCACTAAGGGACTTAACATCTGAGGTCATCAGTTCCCCAGACCTTAGAACTACTTAAATCTATCTAACCTAAGGACATCACATACATCCTTGCCCGAGGCAGGATTCGAACCTGCGACCGTAGCGGTCGCGCGGTTCCAGACTGAAGCGCCTAGAACCGCTCAGCCACATCGGTCGGCCAAGCCGAAGACAGGGAAGGCGTTAACCCAAGAGAGAAAACTACAATATCAGAACCTGTGGCAGGAACACTGGGTCCCAATTTAAGCTCTGAAATAGAGACAGTTGAACTGATGTGAACCTAGCTGGCCGAAGCGAAAAAATAAAACAGGAAAGAAAATAAATGAAAAGCTCAATATAGCAGATGTTTGAGAGAACCAATTTATTTCGATAACCAGTTTTCGGCTTTGAAGGCCATCTCCACATTGTGTCTCTCGATGTCTAAGAGGGTACAACATTGGTGAACAATATGGAGTAGGGTACGCGACACATAAAGAGCGAGTACAGACACAATGAAAGTACAATAACGCTGAATACAGAGTAAACGTCATCTTATGACAGTGCAGTGGTATCGTAACTGAAAATGCTAAACACTCATTAATGAAAAGAACTGTATTAACAATAAAAGAGTAAGCCAGACTCCGGTTAACGAAATAAATTAATCATGTAGAACATCCAAGATACTGTGTTTTTCATTTATAACAATTATGAAGTTGGTCTAGCAACAAACGATAGAAGAATCAAATAAAATGAAACACATTGTAATCTTCAGTCCTTCTATAGCATACTCTGTTCTGGGATCTCTGTTGGCACGATATACAACCTGGTCGTTCGAACATATTGATAGACGCGAACAACAAGCAACAGTAGATACAAAGTAGTCCTACGAAGTTACCGTATTAATAAATTACGCCCATGAACTCTTCTCCAAGCTGTAGACACCATTATCGCCAGGCAGCATTTAGAAAACGAAAATACAAATAGAAACATGTAATCAGAGGAACGGAGTAATGCGTTGGATTATGCAAGCATCAACCAAACGCTGTGTACAAAGCAACCTTTAAAACAGTAATGGATGTGGCTCACATTAGACACGGCGACTTCAGTGAGACGTATTTCTGTAATTACTACTATTTGGCATGGAAACGAAGATAGTTTAAGATGCGTCAAAATTCAAATTTTCGTTCATAATAATACCAACATTTTACCTAATTTGCCACAACTTTGTGACAGTACAGTATGAAAGTACTACCGGTAAGTTATCTTAAGAAAATAATTTTATATTTAACAATATACTGAATAAATTGAAGCGAAAAGCGTGTTTAATTCTAAATTATTTTGTAATAAATCCATTAAAGAGAGAGGAAAAAGGTCACTCTTTATACAGACAAGCGGTACAACGATAGCAGAGCGCAAAGCCCTAAGACAGAATTAATCTGTACCAATTCTTCCCACGGTAGAATCAAATTGGCCCCCATGATGAATGCTGTCTGCAACAGAGCCGCAACTGACTGCCACACGATACGTTAACAGAGGATAAAACGTTCGTTTTCTGTGTTCTATGATGTGTAGCTTCCACAGTCTAAATTAAGAACAGAGCCACAAGGATCTGTTCCAGAGTTGCTGACTGGATTATTGTAGGCTGACAGCGTCGCTAACGATATGCGACTCGATCAGGCGATTCGATGTTGGTACAGATTCTAGACTTAACGCTACAGAAAGGATGCCATGCTACTTACGTCCTGAAGACGTCAACTCCCCGAGTAAAATTAAACGGAGTACCACGTTCCGGTAAATGATTCGTATTGCGGCAGAACTTGTGCGTTTATTTCCCTAGTAACGCCTACCACGGGATTTCCATTGTTGAGAATGACGCTAACATTTTTTCTTAGTTATCAACGCTCTGAGCGTGCCTTGAAATGAAAGACACCTACTACACACTTTGGGATACAAAGATTAGAGTGATTTCACAAACGCTCCTCAGAAAGACGTGTCAGAACTGAACTGTCCGCTACCGACTACAGCAACGTCATTATTATCGGACGAGAGAAGCAACTTACTATGTATGCAATTCAGGGAATCGAGAGTTCACTGACAATCATGGTTTCAGAATGCGTTTTGGAACAAATAGGCCTACAAAGTTAGAGGTTGGGAAAGTAAACTGACAAATAGGCCTACATTTTGGAAATAGTGCAAGCCACACCAAAATCAAAGAAAACTAACACAGAACTTTATTTGCTGTGGGCAGTAAGACACTACGAAATCGTTAGCAACGAAGGAGTAGACTTAACAAAGAAACAGCTTACGGAAGGCTATAGCATCGTTCCCATATGTTGATTTTATAACTGAGATATGGGAGCCTTCCTACTACGATTATAGCGGTGAGTGGCACAAACTCTGTAACAAAAAGGACACATAGCAGGCAGACGTTTATCCTAGACCATGAGTCGACCAGCAGAAAGAGAGCAAACATCCTGTGGCGCCCATAATCTGAGAGTTTAGAAAAACAAGCTATCCAGCACTATAAAAGATTTTGGGAGTTTGTGATCAGTTTCAAATTGAGAAGGACGACTACACTACGCTGTATTGTCATGGAATAGGCCAAAGGAAGTTTGCTGTCGTCAATCAATCGCAGTTCTAAAACAAATAGTGTTGAGTATACAGGGAGGTTATAACTAAACTTCCGCTACTTGAGAGGATCCCCATGAGAGATGAGTGATCGTCGTGTTAACACTTACATCGGTTAGGAGTAGGTTTATTTTAAGTAACTGTGTATCTGCAATTTATGAAGTGTGCATTCTGTGTTGTTTGAATTCCTTGATGTATGGCAAGAAAATTAGAGTTTTATTATGTATATATGATAAAAGCAAAAGAATATGTAGAAATTTTAAATTGTTGTAATATGAATAGTTTATGAAAGAAGTATGTTCGTTAAAGGCTGGTTCATGTTTAGGGCACTTGTATTTATAACATGTAAGTGTTGTAGGGAAGTCCCTCCGCAACGGAAGTGGCATGGCGCGATATGAAAAGTTGGTTTGGCGGTCAAACTGAGAGGCTCGTTAGTGTGACCGGCACGCAGTGTGTGGCTAGTCTTAGCACGGTACACCTTGACGGTGCTAACGAGAGGCAATTCGAAGCTGCGTTAGAAGGGATTAGCCTCGGATGTGAATCTGGCTGTTATTCGGTATCTAGGGAATAATGGAATGGCTCTAATATGTTGAAAATCCGACACCAAGAAGAGATTTTATAAAGCATTCGCACGTCAACAGCCTGCCACTAATCTTCGCCACTGCGTCACAGACTTCATACATTCAGTTACGTAATGTGTATTGGCATGGACCAGTTAATTCGTGCATTGTTTCAATAACAGTCACATAAAACGTCAATTCGTGTTCGAAACCATAACGTCAATCCTGATCATGAACCTACTCAGGGTCCTCACTTAAGTGCTACTGAAACCGAGTATCCTGATTTAATAGAACAATTCTGGCACTGGTATGTTTAAAAGTGATTTTTTGTCTAAAGTAAAAGGAGTAGCAAAAGTTAAAGTAAGAGTAAAGCTTGGATGTTTTGTTCATGGACTACTAGAAGAGAAATTGTTAAGGTAGAAAGTTTAATTGTAAAAATTTAAAGATCAACCAATAGGCAAGTGAAAACATTAAATATTTAAAAGCTAAAACCATAAAAGTGAAGTTGGATACGCTTTTGCTAAAGTATCCTTAGTATATTATAAAATATAGTTTTTCAGGGTCACAGTGCAAGATTGTGTAAATATTATTGCCAAGAACACCTGCTTCACAGGTGATTAAAGTACAAATACGTATAAATCTTTAATGAACCGATTTACGGTATTACTATCAGATGAGAAGTTATGCACATTTCCGAAGATAGTGTAGTTTTGGTACCCATCATCAATGATTCCTTTTGAAGTTAACTAAGCCCAGTGTTGCATTTTATTACTTCACAAAGTAATTTAATTGAATGATTAGCTTTTAGAGATAGTTTTCACTTTGCAATCATCAGAGAACCTTGGCTAGTGAAACTATACCAGTTTATGGGTCCCCATCACATTCTTCTCCTATTAAGAAAGAATATTGCGATATGCAGAGAAGCTTAAACAGTGTACTTAAGATATTATTTATCTTTATTTTTATTATTCTTGTCAGTCAAGATAGAAGCCCCTCATGTCCAAAATTAGTTCTGCACTTCATGCAGTGATGTTTCAGTGTTTTTTTTTTTTAAGTAATGTTAATGATTGTAGTCGTCATTAGTATGAGCTCGGTCCAATTTTTCCTTCCCATAAAATACTGGTATGTGTGTGTGTGTTATTGGTAACTGCTGCTACACACAGTACAGAGTGGACTGTGACAGTTTGTATCCTACTGCTATTCAAAGGGAAATCTCAACCAAAAGTAACTTCAATAACTAATATCCAATTATCTCAAATATATATTCCCAAATTATTGTGCCTAATTAGGCTGGTGAACGTTAATTTTTTATTCACTTATAATTTTTACCGCTTCTGTTAACTCCCAAGGTTTTACTGTTAACTTCACAAAATTCGAAATTATAGTCCGATACTCTTTTCCATTAGACACACGCACGGTCGAACTTTGAAATCCTCTCAGAGGGTAACATTAGTGTGTTTCACGGCACGTTAGTGTTATGGTAGGACAAAGAACCCATGTGAAAACATTTGAAAGGCAATGCGGAAGAGAAATAAGTTACAAACGTTGCTCAATATGACGACCATCTGCGTCCATGACAGCCTTGGAACCGGACAAAAGATTACTCTACTCTTGCCTGAAACATCTCAGGTGTGATGTGGACCACGAATGTTCAGCTGTCTGACACAGCTCGTGCACTTTTTGAAGAGCGCACGTTGTGTCCATCATTCTCAGCCATGGTAACAGAAACTTCTTTAAAAGTTTGTGGCGCAATTGATTGTCAGCCTCTGCCAGGGCCTATTCCCAAATCGCAAGTTATTTTTAACTTCCGATTCATTTTTCGATCCAGGTACGGAAAAAGGACCTCTCTGTGTTAGTTTAATGCGTTGATACTCGAGAAGAGCAGGAGAACTGTTGCTGTTGTTTTGATTAAACAGCTTTAGTGAGGAAAGCCCCGCTCAACTTGTCCAGACCCATGCTGACTGTCTGCAACTGTAGTGCCCACTGATACTTATACGTATAATCAGCCGAACGTCACCTAAGCCTAACGGCAGGCAACGACACTAACACTATTAACAACGCAAACCTGCAGCGCACAATCTGAACATTATTCACATGGTGTTGGGTACCCATATGGTAATTACTTTTCCGTCTACACTGCTTCAAATAGCGAAAGTTTAATTATAACCACCCTGAAGCACTCGAAAAACGAATTACATGCACTCTTCATCCCAGAGCCCTAATGCGGGCACAGAAAGGAATAAGCTATCCACCCATGCAGATGTTTGACCACATACAAACTAAGGTGCAGGATGTAACAGCTAATGGAATTACGTTCTAACACAACCTGGTATCATATTTCGTTGATAACTATTCCTACTATATAGAAGAAGTACTGAAAGCGTAACTGTCTAATGTGTGTTCGTCTGTGGGTCTCTGAGAGGCGGTGAGTGATAGAGTGCTGATAATACTCAGAGTGAGCATAACGGAACAACAATAATGTAAATGATGAGCAATTTGTCATACACCAACACAGTGTGTTACTATTGTAAACTAACGGCCATGTTCCATAGCACAGCGAGATATCCCAACCCAAAAATACTAACACAAAGTAGTAAACTGTCACTTTCGATACCACAGCAAGAGAACATAATTATTGACTATGAAATCTGGAAAAACAAACTGACTTGTAAGTATGACGTGGGCTGAAGAAGAAATGGCTCGTGGAAGGCGTATCTCTATCTACGAATGTGACAGTTTAATCTATAAATGTTGTTTATGAAATGACAGCCGAATACGAGGGCGTACCTCAGATTTTTTTCTGAAATCTCTTGAAAGATTCTTAAATAAAACAAACTATATTAACATTCTATACCGTTATTCTTCAGGTCTCCATATTTATTTCTCAGCATGATCACCCTGACGACGAACACATTTCTTTCAACGACACCACAGTTAGTTGACATCGTCACTGCAGAATGTTTGTTGATGGTGCCCTAACATCACCTCCTTCTTGCATCGCTTCATCACTATCAAAGTGACCTGGTCGAAGGTAGGCCTACATCAGTAAGTGTTACAATGTTGTGTTTATACAATGTCTGCATCTTAAGAATACAATGTCCCTCAGATATGCAAGCATGTTTGCATGCATGCACGACCGATGACAGTGAAGCAAACCGTCGAACTGATGCAGATGTCGCGGCGCTGATGTGTGGTCTGTCGTTGTGCTGAAGGAGACGGTGATCCGTGTGTGGACGAACTCTGAAGCTACCAACTCTATTACAGTACGCCGTTTCTCACGCACCGCCATACTTACGTTACACACCTACATGTTACACGATTGAATTCGGAGCGCTCGGTAGAGGGTTGCAACTTGCGTCAACGATGCGGGAAAGTCGACCGAGAACGCAATAAAAAATTCGGAGGCATTACTTTACAGCACGCCCTCTTACATCTCAGATTCAAAATAGCGCTACAAGCTCAACTGGCTTAACATCGGTAAGGGACAGTCCGATCGGTGCGTTTATTGTGCATCATTTACGAGTAATAAGCACATTGCCAGAAAAATTTGCTGTTACCAGGAGAGATCACGCTAATACCGTGTGGTAACACCGCCTATAGTCTCGATAGAGGCTTCAATTTGGAGAGGAAGAGAGTCCACAAGCGTTTTATTCTTATGTCTGCTTTTTCAAGAACTCAGGTTTTATTGAACGCCAGTTAAGAACAGAAAAATCACAGAAAATAAAAAATCGCGACTCCTCTTCAACAGAACAAAAACAAATACGTCTGGCGGTTGATACCCACTGGCTAATAATGTATTCTGGAAATGTACTGACTAATTCAAACGTTAGTGCTGGAAAACGGGGCTGCACTGCAATACGAATCACTTTCTCGCTTGCGTTCGCATAGCGTCGGCGCATTCACGGAAAGCACAATGTGCTGTCGAATATAGTCGGCAGCACATTAGTGAAGTAGACATCTCCGTATGTAAGCAAAACGTCGACGGCGGGGAACAACAGAGACCATATCAGTGTCCAGAAAATGAAGTAGAATCCCGAGGTGTCTTAAGTAAGTCCACCAGGGGTCATGTAGTGCGCGTCAGCGAGCCGAGAAAAGTGCCGTCTACACGGCAATCCTTGGATCTGCCGCTGTCGTTCACCCACGCTATCTGGAGCTGGTGTATGTATCGCATCGCAACTCGCCCAGCGACCTCGCGCCGTATAGATAGTTCTGTCTGTTGATCCATCTCTACGTCCGGCGGGATTGAGACAGAGGAGCAGTTTATCGCTCAAACACTAATGTCTTAAAACTCCATCTTCAACAAAAGGAAGACGGATTTTTAGGACACCCTGCAGGCGCACCAGTACCGATTTACTCCTGCAGGTGTCTAACTACCGCCATCTTCTGCAAACTATGAGTTTATTTAAAACTTCACTGCACAGGGCTTATGTAGTGTCCGAAGCTGACAGCCTACAGAGTGAACTGGTGCTCTTAGAACAAATATTCCGTAAGAATCGATGTACAAAACATCAGATTACTCCCTTGCAGTACCCTGACAACATTGTCTCGTCGTAGCATTTTGGGATCAAACATCAGTATCTTGAGTCACAATCGTGGTAGCAAGTGCGAGAAGGAAAGTGGAGCCCAAATTTTTCTTTTTATGTGTCAGACTTGTCTCTGTTCGATACGTACATTATCCATAAAACAATACTCGGTGAGAAAAAACAAAAGCGTATGTCGCTTACCGAATAAATATAGCAGACATAATTTTTAAAATGTCCGGCTACCTGACAACGAAAAGCGTGAAAAACTTTCACTGGGCAAACGCGTCTTCGCCTTCATATGGAATATTTGTTTCAGTTTCCAAAACATATCGATCCGACGCCTAAATAAAGACACCTAACAAGACTGTGCAAAGTTTGTATAAAACACGAAGTAAGCAGTGAAACAACAACTACCATACGTAGCAGGACTCCTAAGTCTCAGAGTTGTGGGCTTTTCCTATTAGAAATTATTTGAACGGGAGCATTTAGTCTTGTGTTTAAATTTTTTTTGCTGAGACCGTCTACTTTTAGCAGTCTTGTAATTACATTACTTCTGTAAAAGACACACCTCAATATGCCTAAGAGGATTTTTATTTATAGTCACCTACGCATTGCTTATGTATAAAAATGTATATATATATATATATACATATTTTGAAGTATTGTTTGAAATAAAGAGGAAGCAAATGAATGTTGAGGTTGTGAAGAGCTGCCTCGTGTGTGACAAATAGACGTATAGCTACATAACACGAATCCACATGTCGACTTGTATTGCGACTGTCTCGCTCACGTTGTGGCCGAGCGGTTCTAGGCCCTTAGAAGAGTCTGGAACCGTGCTGCTGCTACGGTCGCAGGTTCGAATCCTGCCTCGGGCATGGATGTGTGTGATGTCCTTAGGTTAGTTAGGTTTAAGTAGTTCTAAGTTCTAGGGGACTGATGACCTCAGATGTTAAGTCCAATAGTGCTTAGAGCCATTTGAATTTTTGGTCTCGCCCATCACGCTGTCGCGGTTAACAAACGTCGTCTCCAACCAACCGCTTTCCCGCAGCTCGTGGTCTAGCGGCTAATATTCCTGCCCCTGCATCACGGTGTACCGTTTCGATTCCCGGCCGGGTCCAGATTTTCGCTGCCCGGGGACTGGGTGTTTGTGTAGTCCTTATCATTTCATCATCATTCGGGAAAGTGGCGAGACTGGACAGAGCAAAGATTGGGAATTTTTACGGGCGCTGATACCCATGCAGTTGAGCGCCCCACAAATCAAATACCGTCATCATCATCCAACCGCTTGAGCACGGATTTCGTGGAACTAAATGGTGCGGCAAAGGGTTAAGCGAACTCTGGAAGACAAAACACAAAACCAATAAAGAAGAAAGCAGCAAGAAGAGAGATATATAAATACAACGGCCTTCTACCATATGTGGGAAATATTTCTTCAAAAATTGCAAGAGTAATGAAAAAGGATAAAGTGGATGTCATCTTCCTTCCACTGGCTAAGATGGCGGGTCTTCGGGGACTTGTGAACGTGATCTGCCTTTGCGAAAGGTGGTTGTATTCGTAATTCCTCGCGAGTGTGGTAAAAGATACATATGTTAAACAATACGTACTGAAAAAGAACGTTGCGTTGAACATCAGCGATACACTCGCCTCCTACTGCCCAACAAATTTGTAGTGGCTGAACATTTTATTTCCACTGGTTATTCCATTGATTACGGGAAAGTTGAGATACTGACCGCAGCCTCATCCTTCTGGGATGCAGAGATCTAGCAAGCTGTAGAAATGCAATGAGACGAGTTTCTGACTCGACAAATCATGGAAGCCCCTCATTTCACATATGCGCCCTCAAATGTAATATTATTGTAAATCTTCACTGCTTGGCATTCTATTCCCATTGCATAACAGGACAGAGTCGTTGCTGAACTTAAAGAACTGCAAGACAGCTATTGCGCCCATGCAAGCTAGTCAGTGGGCAAGTCCACTGGTTTTGATCCCCAAACCTTCAGGTCGCAGTCGCCTCTGTGTTGACACATATCTTCAAATACCACTAGATGAAGAATCTCAAACCGTGTGTATTGTGAACACTCATTTGAGCTTGTTTAAATATTTGCATTTGCCTTTTGGCAGTGCTTCCACACCCGCCATTTTCCAACGGTATTTGGAACAGCTGACTGCTCAAGTTCAGAGCTGTTCAAACTATTTGGACGATATTGTCGTAGAAGGTCGCACACCTGAAGAAGACATTGCAAATTTACGTGCTTTGTTTCGTGTGCTATCTGATGCAGGACTAAAGTGTAGACTGGACATTGTGTGATTTTTTTAAACCTGAGTTACAGTATCTTGGTCATGTCATAAACAGTCAAGATATACATCCTCTTCAGTCACATTTGTTAGCCATACGTGACCTGCCAGTTCCTCGAAATATCACAGAATTGCAGTCAGTCTTAGGGAAAATGAACTATTATATTCGGTTCATACCGAATCCTTCGCAAATCGCAGCTCCATTACATCGCTTGCGTCGCAAGAATGTCCCCTTTTTCTGGAAAGATGAGTGCTAAGAAGTTTTTCAAAAACTTAAAGATGCATTGCTCAGTGATCGATGCTTGGTTCACTTTGATCCTGACGAACCAGTTGTGTCGCAAGCTGACGCTTCCTCTTACGGAATCAGTGCAGTGCTTCCGCACAGAATTGGTGATGAAGGCAGTCCTATTGCTTTCGCATCGTGTTGTCCAAAGCTCAGTATAATAATTCACAAATAGGCAAAGAGGCAGTGGCAATTGTGTATGGTGTCAACAAATTCCACCACTATTTGTATGGCGGAAAAATCTACTTAGTAATGGATCACGAGCCATTGCAGTTCTTGTTTCGTCCGATGAAGCCGGTTCCTGTACGAACTGCCCAAAGATTGCAAAGATCGGCTTTGTTGTTGTCTCAATGCCAGTACGAGATTGTAATGGTAATACGGAAGCACTTTCATTTCTTCCAAATGGCCCTGATACAGACTTTTACGCTTCTGCTGCATAGTGTTGTGACATCAATGCTCACTATTCTGAATTGCTTTAATCCTTTCCTCTGAACTACAGGAAAATCGCACCGATCACGGAAACTGATTCAGATTTGAACATTCTCCTAAAATATATTCAGCCATCTTGGCCTCGCTCATTGCATAACATAATGAACTCTGTAGTGCGCCGATACTTTGCGCGTCGGCATATCCTCGTTTCACAGCAAGTTGTGATTCTTGTTCAAAGCGACAGTGGACAGTAATGTGTGTTGATCCCCAAAGATTTGAAAAAATGAGTGTGGCAGTTACTTTGCCTAGGGCAGTGGGGGATTTTTCGAACGAATCTGTAGCGCGTGGACACTTTACTTGGCAGGGTATGGACACTAAAATAGAGTGGATGTCAGGCGTCAGCGTAAAATCAGTCCCCTCCGTCACAAAAATTCTCTGCTTGGCCTAAGTCGCAATCACCTTGGAAACGTGTGCACATAGAGTTGCGGGTCCTTTTTGGAACATTCGTTGGTTGATTGTGGCAGACTCGTGTAGCAAGTTTCCTTTTGCTGTACCAATGAACTCTACAACGTAACGTAGCACAGTTCTGGCGTTGTCCTCTATTTTTTGCCCTCAGGTTTGCCTGAAGTCATCATTTCGGACAACGCCCTCAGCTCACGTGAAATGAATCTGAAACATTTTGTGAACGCAATGACGTACAGCACCTAACTAGTGCACCGTTCCATCCACAGTCCAACGTCAAAGCGGAACGTTTTGTCAGAACCTTAAAGCAGCAGATAGCCAAACTTCGCACCGCCCACACGAAGGATCAAGCGTTGATACTGTTTCTTGCCTCCTTTCGTTCACATCCACGAGATGGACCATCGCCGGTGGAACTGCTTCACGGCCGCCGCCATCGGACGCTGCTCCACCCTCCTCAGCATCCGGCACCGAAGGAAGCCGCAAATATCGCTTCACGCCGCATGATGATGTGTTTTCAGGAATTTTGGTGGCCGCATACGGTGGGTGCGAGGCAATATCCTTCGTGGATTTGGCGCATGCATGTATTTCATTTGAGGCCCAGGCGGACTGCAGAGCCGACATCACAACCAAATTCACTTCTGTCACGTGTGTGGTGATCCTTATGTATCTCTTCCCGCAGATTCACGGATCCCGAGAACAACGCTGCCACAGCAGCCAACACAGGGTGTCAGCACGACCTAATGGAGTCTTCGCCTCCTCCGCCTCCCTTTGTCCTACCTATGTATCTGGACCCGCTCACACCGCAGCGACCAAAACCTTCTACATCTTGGTATTGGCCTCAGGAGGTGGAAATGTACTCTTTCGGGGGACGTCTCCACTAGAACGAAGGCCGGATGGTGGGGTACGGCTGGAAGTCTGACGTTCCCTGCAGCCACAGCTTTCAGTCCATATGAGTGTCCATGATTTTTTAAATGGCACCCTGTATTTTTTATTCGGCAATTCATTTCCTCTCCTAAAGACCTACTCAAAAATGTGTCACAGTGTACCATTTACTGAAACACAACGTTATTAATTACGTAACACAACATTGACTTTGAGTCCGGGATCACAAACTCGTCCACTTGCTGCAGTTGTCAGAGAAAACAAATGAAAACCAAGTAAAAACATAACACAGAATTGACTTTGACTTTCCTGTACTATTGCCCAAGAGTAGAACATTCAAAGGTTCTCAGAGTGGTGACCCTGGACACCGATGTACTAGTGCACTTGTTGAATGAAAGAACTATTTACTGCTTCCGGTGTTGCCTTCTGAAGAGAATTGCAAGCAAGCACGATACGTTCTTGCATGTCCTCTAGAGTTGTTGGAATATCGCGATAGACATCGTCTTTAATGCATCCACAAAGAAAAAACTCCAGAGGATTAAATTAGGAGCCCTAGAAAGCCAAGTAACTGTTCCTCCTCGACCAATCCATCTGACAGGATACCTTCGGTTCAGAACACGACGTGCACGTAACCCATTATGTGCTGGACATCCATCGTGTTGATACCACACAAGTATTCTGGTTCTTAGCGGCACTTCATCCAGAAGAGGAGGAAGAATTCGTCTGAGGAATTTGGCATAGGCTGTGCCTTTTAGACTACCATTGATGAAATAAGGGCCAATAATTTTAGTACCAAGCATCTCACACCAGACGTTAACTCTCCATTGACACTGATGTTCCACCTGCCTAACCCATCGTGAGTTGTCGCTGGACTAATAATGCGTGTTCTTTTTTATTTACCTGTCTTTTATTTGAGAAGGAACATTCATCGGCAAATAGAACATTGGAGAAGAAGTTCGGGTTGGCGAAGATATTCTGCTGTACCCACTGACAGAACTGTACACGATACTGGAAATCATTCTTGTGCAATTCTTAATGTAGGTGTACATACATGGTAAGGATGAAACCTGTGCCGTGTAAGAATAAGTGAAAGGACTTAGAAATGTCAGTCTCTTGTTCAAACTATCGTAGGATATAGTTCTCTGTACAATTCTGCTGCCTGCGGAGCATTTCGCCTACCTTCAACATCATCATCAACAACAACAACAACAATAAAAGAAACGTTATGTCTATGCGGTTTGTAGGAAGGGCAGCCTTTACTGTATGCCTACTCTACACAACAGTATTTAAAATGACTAACCTACTGTACTAAATGTACCTGTACATAAGGAAACAGTGTTGCACTTGCTGTTCTGCTAACTTATATTCCCCATAGACGAGTAGCATTTCTAGAATCATATTTTAATTTGCATCTGGACAAACAGTCATTTAGGGTGGTTGGTTGGTTGCTTGGGGAAGGAGACCAGACAGCGTGGTCATCGGTCTCATCGGAGTAGGGAAGGATGGGGAAGGAAGTCGGCTGTGTCCTTTCAGAGGAACCATCCCGGCATTTGCCTGGAGTGATTTAGGGAAATCACGGAAAACCTAGATCAGGATGGCCGGACGCGGGATTGAACCGTCGTCCTCCCGAATGCGAGTCCAGTGTCTAACCACTGCGCCACCTCGCTCAGTATAATTAGGGTGGTCAAGATGAATATATAATGAGAAACAATATACAGCGTGTAAACGGTACAAGCTGTCAAAATTATACAGACGGTCTTTTCGGTGAGCTTGACAAAAAATCTAATGAAATATCGTTGTATTATTTTTTTTTTAATTTTTGTATTCCTTAAAGACAGATATTTGTAGGATTGATAGTGGACGCATTTCTGTCTACTTACTCAACTGACAGACCATGACATTGCTAGTGTATTACCGAAGTCGTCGCGGCGATCAGAGAAGGGTAACGGATGAGTTAGAGAAATGTAAACATACGTATACAACATCTGGCGGGGTTGTCAGGTACTACCGAAACAAGGACTGTAAACACTCGTTAGGTTGTCAAGAGCGTGTAAACAATGATTTATGTGCAACCACATGTCTTATCTTTTACAACATTACTATAACGAAGCTCGTGGTAGTAATAAAAAGCTAGCATCGAATAAAAAGTGCTGTCCTTAATAAAAATCCACTAATTACTATGTAATTCGTTGGCATTAATTGCAGTCAACTGTTTCCTCCTTTTACAGCAATACCATAATGAAAATTAAATTCAAATAATTTTCCTTTTGTGCCACAGTATGAAATGCACATTACTTTGTTTCCTCTTACACCCACACTACAGTAAGTGTTCAAAATGCTCACCATTCGATTCGGTACATGTTTCATTACGGCGAACCTAGTTTCGTCTCACTTGTCCACTTTTTTTTTTTTTTTTTTTTTTTGCCGAGTATAAGTAAGTTCATTAATACGGCCTCAAAAGTAAAAATCCAGTGGATTTACGAGTAAATCAGGACTGCGTGCTGACCATCGAAATGGCCCAAAACGTCCTAAGCGGGGTGGAGCAGTATTGTGGATGAACCACATGTTATGAAGTACGGCTAACGGAATACTTCCTGATGTAGCTAGTAGCGATGTTTCCCCTATAAGGGTTTCGTAATTGTTACCAGTCAATCAGGGAGGTTAAATAATAAGGTCCAGTAATGTAATAATGGATTATACCCGTTTACATTTACGGAAAAGGGGCGTTGAATATATGTTGGTAGCAATTACAATGAAATGAATACCCTAGCTGCATACAGGCGTTGATATAAGTCAACGGGGACATTTGAGAATGTGTGCCCCGACCGGGACTCGAACCCGGGATCTCCTGCTTACATGGCAGACGCTCTATACATTTTTTTTTTTTTTTGGAGGGGGGGGGGGGGGTTGGTCGTTGCGGACGTCACATGACATCCGTTAAAGTTCGATTGTTCATCCTTCCACTCAGTTTTTCTATTAGAGAGGCCAACCAGCTCTCTGACCGAACACGCTGAGCTACCGTGCCGCCAGCCATCTGAGCCACCGAGGACACAGAGAATAGTGCGACTGCAGGGACGTATCTCTGGCTTGCCTCCCGTGATACCCACATTCCCAACTTACTGTCCCGCACTACATTCATAGTGCCCATACCCATTATACTCATTACTCGCGGCTTTACTGCCGATTCCCGTAAGAGTTCGGGCACTGTTTGTGCATCCGCACAGAAGAAAATAATCAAATGGCCGGTTAGCCTTACACATGACATGTCCGAAAGAACAGATACCATCTTCATATGTCGGTAGCACTTGGCGCGGGTTGCGTACACTCCTCGTGTGCATGTTATGGAAATCAGTTATTCCGTCGCAAGTGAAACACGCTTAATCTGTAACGAGTATTTTGTTTACAAAATCCTGCTGCTCACTTTCTAACAGAAAACACTCAGAGAATTCTCGTCGCGGAGGGAAGTCTTGCTCTTGCGATGCTTGTACGCGTTGAATGTGGTAAGGCCACAGTCGTTCCTCTTTGAAAGTGCGACGAACGACGGTGTGCGATACACTTGCTTGACGGGCGATGCTTCTAGTACCCTGAGTAGGACCTTCGTGGACCCGGTTCAGAATTTGTTCCTCAGCTTCCAATGTACGTTCCTCGCGTTTTGGGCATCTGCCTTCTGCGCGGGGTAATACGGAGGCAGTATCTCTGAGTCTATGCAAATTAAATACATACTCGTAAATTGTATTCTGTCATCATTTATTTAATAGTAAAATTAAAGCATATCAGAACAGACAATACCTTTCGCATACAGAGTTAAATGTAAAATTGTGTTTATATAAACGATTTAGAAGAAAATCTGAGCAGCCGTCCTAAGTTTTTTTGCAGATGGTGCTGTCCTTTATCGACTAGTAAACTAGTCAGAAGATTAAAACCAAATTAAAACGATTTTGAAAAGATATCTGTACGGTGCGAAAATTGGCAATAGACTCTAAATGCCGGCCGCTGTGGCCGAGCGGTACTAGGCGCTTCAGTCCGGAACCGCGCTGCTACTGCGGTCGCCGGTTCGAATCCTGCCTCGGATATGATTGTGTGTGATGTCCTTAGGTTGGTTAGGTTTTGGTAGTTCTAAGTCTAGGGGACTGATGACATCAGATGTTAAGTCGCATAGGGCTTAGAGCCATTTGAACCATTTTTTGACCCTAAATAATGAAAAGTGTGAGGTCATCCACATGAGTGCTATAAGGAATCCGTTAAACTTCGGTTACACCATAAATCCGTCAATTCTAACGACCGTAAATTCAACTAAATACCTAGGAATTACAAATATGAATAACATAAATTGCTAAGAACCCTTCGGAAATGCGAAACAAATTCTGCGTTTTATTGGCAGAACACTCAGAAGATGCAATAGATCTCCTAAAGACTGCCTACACTACGCTTGTACGTCATCTTTTGGAGAACTGGTGCGCGGTGTGGGATCCTTAGCAGATAGGATTAACGGAGTACATCGAGGAAGTTCAAAGAAGAGCAGCATGTTTTCTATTATCGAGAAATAGGAGAGAGAGTGTGATGGACGTGATATAGGATTAGGTGTGGACATCATTAAAACAAAGGCGTTTCTCTGTGCGGCTGGTCCCGGCGGAGGTTCGAGTCCTCCCTCGGGCATGGGTGTGTGTGTTTGTCCTTAGGATGATTTAGCTTAAGTGGTGTGTAAGCTTAGGGACTGATGACTTTAGCAGTTAAGTCCCATAAGATTTCACGCACATTTGAACAAAGGCGTTTCTCTTCGCGGGGGGATGTTCTCACGAAATTTCAATTACCAACTTTATCCTCCGAATGGGAAGATATTTTACTGACGCTGACCTACATAGGGAGTAGCGATCTTCGTCATAAAGGAAATCACAGCTCGTACGGAAAGATATGGGTCTTCCTTTTTTCCGCGTGCTGTTCGAGACTGAAATAATAGGCAATTACTGTGGAGCTGGTTCGATGAACCCTCTGACAGGCCCTTAAATATGACTTGCAGAGAATTCATGTAGATGTAGATGGAAATATAACGATAACTACCGTACTTCGCTGCGAATGAACAGCAAAATACTCGAGTAAAAGCAGAGAATTATGATGATACGAACTTTCGGTGGACAGCAACAAATGTCGATCGTACAGGAAGTCTGTTATGGAAAGCTTTCTGTATTAATTCGTACAGTTGCAACACCTTTTGCCTCTCCGTAGATCAAATGAATATCACACAGTTCAGCGATAGTAAATCTCCTTTCAATCCCAACGTCTAAGAGAGTTGCGATAACGTCTGCACAGGTAACACGTTCCTCCTAATACAAAGACTCAACACGCAGGCCATAGTTGTCTATGCATTGGCGACTCTCGCTCACGATGTCAATACACTCAGAGGAAAAAAAAGAACAGCACGAATCGACTGCTTACGTAAGTGCACTTGTGTCGACAGAGGGGGGTGAGGCAGGCACACCATATTGTTTTGATCCTGTTTACTGAATTCCCCCAGTCTACTAAAAATGGTTTAAATGGCTCTCAGCACTATGGGATAGCTCTGAGCACTATGGGAATTAACATCTGAGGTCATCAGACCCCTAGAACTTAGAACTACTTGAACTTAACTTACCTAAGGATATCACACAGATCCATCCCCGAGGCAGTATTCGAACCTGCGACCGTAGCAGCCGCGCGCTTCCGGACTGAAGCGCCTAGAACCGCTCGACCACAGCGGCCGGCACTTGTCTTCTGCTAACGGGATTTTTTGGTAGTTAATACAATTCAGTACATGGGAGAAACAATTTGTATAATGGTTTAAATGGCATACTATCATATTCAAAACCAGCTGCGACAAAGCAAAAAGAAAACTACCCACACATTTTTACAGCAGACAACAGCAAAGAATTTTCTTTCTCGCCGCCGGTTTTAACAGAAAGCCTGTGTATTCCTATTTATATATATACATTTATTTAGTGCCGATGTTCGTCTGAATGTTTTAGTAATGTGTCTTTTAAAACATGAACCAAATCGTTCAAGATCTTTTCGAGTATTTTGGTAACCAAATTCCCTTATATGTTACATATTTATTTGTATATAAAAAAATCTACTCAATAAGTGGCGGCAGAACACACACATAAAAGAAAGTTATAACTAGGCAGGCCTTCGGAGCCAGTGGCTCCTTCTTCAGTCAGAAGGGTTGAAGGGGAGGAAGAGGGTTGAAGGAAAAGTACTGGTCCAGGAAAAGGGACAGATTTTGGAAAAATCATTCAGAACTGCGGGTTATAGTAGACTTACTAGACGGGATGAGAAGGAAAGATTGGTGTTTGGGACTGCACCAGACGAGATTTGAAAATTTGAGAGCTTAAAGATGGAAGACAGCGTAACACGCAAGACAGAGATTAGTGCTAAAACATCGTGTACGAATTAATAAGAGTGAAAAGCTAAGTGCACTTTACGCAACAGAGGTGGGATGAGGATGTCGAAAAATATACAGGTAACAAAATGAAAGACGCAGAAAACTAAAACGGAGTGAAGAAAGGAGTAGCTACTGTGAAGAAATGCTGAAATGGAAGAAATTAACGTAAATTAAGACCAGGTGAGAGTCCCCACACGTGGAGTTCTGAGAAACGTCTAGGGAAAGAATCCAGATGGCACGTGTGGTGAAGCAGGCATGTCGTAGAGCATGCTCTGCAACAGGATATTGTGGGTTGCCAGTATATACCCTCTCCTTACGCCTGTTCATCCTAACTGATAATTTGTCATGCCGATGTAAAAGGCAGAACGGTTTTTACCTAACAGCTGGTACATGGCATGTATCGTTTCATAGGTGGCTCTCTCTTAGATAGTCTATGTTTTGCCAGTTACAGGGCTGGCAGGAGTGTGCGTAGGGATGGTCTTGCAGTGAGGGCAGTCACAGAGGTAGGAGCCATAGGGTACGGAGATGGATGCAGAAGGACCATAGAGTCTGACAAGAATATTGAGAGAGCGACGAAAAACTATTCTAGATGTGGCGGGCAACATGTTAGGCAGAATTCGTCTCGTTTCAGAGAGTGATTTTAAGAAGCCATGGCCTTGTGGAAGCAGCCAATTAATGCATTCCAGACGAGGATAGCAATGAGTGACCAGCAGTGTGTTCCGAAGTTATTTTTTGGAGGGATCAGCAGTGTCAGGATTGGATGTGGTGGCCCATGAAATCTGCTATTGAACTAGGCTGGTAGGGTAATTACACACAGTGAAGGCTGGGTTGAGAATGGTGGTGTATTGCTGTAAGGAATGTGAATCCGAGAAAATACTGGCAAGGCTGTATGGGAGGGAACGTTTGACATGGAAAATATGGCAACTATCAAAATGTAAGTACTGTTGTTTGTTAGTAGGTTTAATGAGGACAGAAGTGTGTAGGTTGTCTTCGGTGATGGCGAGTTCAATACCAGGGAAAGATACACGGGAATTGGAATAGGACCATCTGAAATTTAATTGAGAAAATGTATTGACAGACTGTAGGAATTTTAACAGGTCATCGTCACCGTGAGTACATATGGTAAAGATGTCATCAATGTGTCTAAACCAAACCAGGGGCTGAAGACTTATGTATCCCAGGAAAGCCCCTCCAAGCAACCTATGAAGAGGTTGGCATAGGTAGAAGCCATCGTGGTTCTCATTGCTGTACCCCTGACCTGTTTGTATGTCTGCTCCTCAAAGATGAAGTAGTTGTTGGTAAGTATAAAGTTGATTAAGGTGAGTAGGAAGGATATGATAGGTTTGGAATCAGAATGGCGCTGACTAAGGAAATGTTCAGCGGCAGTAAGACTATTTACGTGGGGATGTTGCTATACAGGGACGTGTGTGCTGGGAGTGTGACAGGCATGGATTTCAGACGATCTAGAAAATGGTTGTTGTCTTCGATATAGGAGGAAACTCTTTGTACTATGGGTTGCAGATGCTGATCAACTAAGGCAGATATACGTTCGGTGGGTGATTTGAACCTGGCAACTAAGGATGGCCAGGATGATTGGATTCGTGGATCTTAGGAAGAAGATAAAAGATGGGGGTGCGTGGTTTGGGTGGGTTGAGAAGTTCTATGGATTGAGGTGTTAGTCCTTGTGAGGAGCCAGAGGTTTTAAGGAGGGACTGGATGTCCGTTTGAATTATGGGGATATGATCTTCATGGCGGACGCTTTATGTAGACCTGTCAGACAGCTGGCATATACGTTCAGTAACATACTCCTTTCGGTCCATTACTACAATGATGGAGTTATCAGTTTTTAGGGAATGTAGAGCCTGGAGTTCAGCAGAGGACATCTGTGAGTCATGTTTAGGGATCTGAAAAGGTTGTTAAGCATTACTGGATATGAGGAATTCTTGGAAGGCTTGGAAGGATTTTGAGGGAGTGGTCGTGAATCCAGTTGAGATCGCGGTCACAACTGTTCAAGGCATTGTTCAACGTCAGGTTTGCTGTTGTAAAGGTTATGGGATTCGGTTGAAAAGTGATATTTCCGGTTGACATTATGTGTGAAGGAAAGTAGATCCTTAACCAAAGCAGCATGGTAAAATGTAGCTTTAGGGCTGAACATGAGACTCAAATATCGAATTTCTATGTCAGCAGGAAATTATTTTGATGGATAGTACTTTGCAATAAGTAGCAAAATATTTTCTTCGGCTACTTACAATACACTAGGAAACGGCCTTGCCGCAGCGGTAACACCGGTTCCCTTCAGATCACCGAAGTTAACCGCTGTCGGGCTGGTCTAGCATATGGATGAGTGACCATCCTGTCTGGCGAACGCTGTTGGCGAGTTGGGTCACTCAGCCCTTGTGAGGCAAACAGAGGACCTACTTGACTGAGAAGTAGCGACTCCGGTTTCGTAACCTCATATACGGACGGGAGAGCGATGTACTGACTACATGCCTCTCCATATCCCCATCCAGTGACACCTATCAACTGAGGATGTCACGGTGGTTGGTCGGCGCCGTTGGGCCTTTCGAGGTATGTTCAAACGGATTTTTTAGTTTTATTTGCATTTCACTGTATTATGGAGGTTCTTACATACGACTAGGATTCAGCCTTATGAAAGATAAGAAGAAAGAAACCTATCTGAAGATTACGAAGTGTATTCATGATAAATGCCTTTGGTGAACCTTCTTCTAAACCAAAAACGTTGGTCACTGACTTCGGACTATCCATGCACGAGAGCGTGAAGATTGCCTTCGCACTCAAGACTGTTGGTTGTCGGTTTCATCTAGCTCAAGCTTGATGACTGCAGTTACAGATGTTGCTTTGTGAAAGATATACTTTCATTGAACAATAAAGGGCCATACATTGTAAAGAAAGTTTATGCCATTTTCAGTCGGTACTTAGAAGAACATAGACTTATTATGAATTTAATTATACAGTGCTGATGTTTGTGGATTATTGATATCGGATATTTCAGTTCATAATATACAATGTTATTCGTCCTTATAACTCTCGACGTAAGAACAAGGGGTGTTGCAAGTTTTAAGCGTGTCTGCTTGTCTGGCATCAGAGGTTGCAAACCAATGGAGCGATTTCAGTACAGTTTGAAGACTGGTTTAATCGGTATGGCTCCTAGCCATGTTTTATGACACTCTGTTCACGCGTTTAGTGATCATCAGCTTTATAAGGTAAA
The DNA here is from genome assembly GCF_021461395.2 of Schistocerca americana. NCBI lineage: Eukaryota > Metazoa > Arthropoda > Insecta > Orthoptera > Acrididae > Schistocerca > Schistocerca americana. The sequence goes on from NC_060119.1 coordinate 201,561,027, forward strand.
AAAGTGTGTTGACAGCGCGGTCTCTTGCAATACCCCGCCTAAATAATGAGAGATTCACAAAACTGAGTAGTGTCGAATTATATATCTGAAAACTATCTAAATAAAACTATGGAAGTGTATGTACCTGACTTTTACGGTTGAGTCACATCCATCATTTCCCTGTTTTGCGGTCGCGCACCAGGCAACTCGAAGAGCCGAAAATGGTCATTATCGGTCAGTGCCAGTTTCGCTAACTTTTATGTGGGTCTTTGTTAGCTCTACCATCTGGTAGAGCCTATGTAACCTGACCTTACATTTATAGTTTAAGAAGCAGTTCCAAAAGAGAACACTTCACGATAAAGTTCCCGACGTGAGTGACTGTTACCACCACGCGTATTCCTAATTTTTCGAAATTTGGAAAATATGTATAGCAATACCTAGCAAGAGCTTAAGTCTACGAAGTAAAAAACCGAAATATGTAAAACGAACAAATGATTCTAGAGCACGACGACCGTTTCTATACTCGAGTCTGCATTCTCATCGCAAATGTTCTTCCGCTACACAGAATCGCACATCAAGCTGATGTCTCTATTTACTTCAGGTAGTTTGTGTTGGTCTCCCTTTTTAAATTTTGAAAGATTTCTCTTTATATTCTAAAAAACTCGACTTCAGCGCTCTTTCTGCTCAGTGCTACAAGGAATGAGAACATAGTTTACGTCAAAGACCTTATTCTTCTGTCTTTTAAATTTGCGGAAACAATATTTTATTCTGTACGTTTCGGGTGCGGAAAAACACAAACACTTGGTTTGTCGTCAAAGACCACAAGACTGAAAAAGGACTGTGGTTGCACAACACATTTCGACTTTCGCCGCCAATACGCTCCTGATGTTTTTGGCGACCTGGTCAGAACATAGCTACAAGACGAAAAACAATGTTAGCAGATTACATTTTGGAAAATTACATCGATGAGGAAGGGTATGCATTGTTTCCTCCGTATTTGGGCAACGGATTCTTCGTCCTTGTGGCGTAATACTGACGCTTGTGAGTTTTTATTCTCGATTTAATGCTTTGTGAGAGTCCCCTCACCCAATGTCAAAAATTTGAAACATGCACAAACTGAGACGTATATGAGAATTAATTCTGCCAAAAATGCCCACATCAGTACAACGCATGCAAACATCAAAAAGAGGCACGCTTTCATACAACAAAAATTAGACTTACTAAAAAGTGCTGAGCTTCCAGGTAGAAGCTGCCGAATTCGTGTGAGCCGAATGTGAAGAAGCCCCGAGAGACCTAAGTCGACACAACGCACCTGGGGTAGACCGCACTCCTCAGAATTATTGAGATCTTTGGAATGATCAACCGCTACAAAACTACTCCACTTGGAATGCTAGGTGTAAGAATTAGGCAAAATAGCCCCACGAAGAATTTAGTTAATAATCAGGAAGATGCTGACAGGCTTGGCTACCACCGAACTGTCAGTTTGATAAGCGGTGGTTACAAAATACTGACAGTAATTAATTGCAAGGGAATGGAAAGATTTGTATAAATCGACCTTAGAAAAGTTTAGTTTGGACTCCAAAGAAATGCAGGAACACGAGAGGCAGTATTTACCCTACGATTTGTCGTAGACAGTAGACTGAAGAAAGCCAAGTCTACGTTTATAGCGTGTGACTGGCATACATTCTCTGATATTCTGCAAGCAACAGGGATAAAATTTAGGGGATGAAATGCTACGTGCAACCTGTACAGAAATCAGAGTATAGTCATATAAAAGTCGAACGAAATGAAATGAAAGGAAAGGGTGGGAAAGCAAAACAAAGAAAAGCAAAGGAAAGGAAAGCAAAGGAACGCAAAGGAAAGGAAAGCAAAGAAACACAAAGGAAAGGAAAGCAAAGAAACGCAAAGGAAAGGAAAGCAAAGGAAGGGAAGCAAAGGAAGGGAAAGGAAATCAAAGGAAAGCAAAGAAAGGGAAAGCAAAGCAAAGGTAAGGTAAGGAAAGGAAAGGAAAGGAAAGGAAAGGAGACGAAAGAAGTGCCTAGACGAGACTGCGTTGTGAGTCATGTTCTGTTTTATTGAAACTGCTCATTGAACAAGCAGTAAAAGATATTAGGCGGAAATTTAGAAAGTTAGTTTAAGTACATGAACAACAAATAAAATTATTGGGGTTGGTGATGTCGCTGTAATTCTGCCAGAGACTGCAGAAGTTTTGGAAGATCTGTAGAATGGATGGATAGCGTCTTGAAATGAGATTATAGGAGAATATCAAAAACAAAAACAAGGGCAAAGCAGTACATTACAATTAAATCAGGCTGAACTGACGAAAATAGCGTATAGAATAAGGTACTAAGAGTAGTGGCCATGTTTTGCTTTATTCGCAGTGAAATAACTGACAACTGCCGAAGTTAAGGGGATGTAAACTGCTGACCGGCAACAACAAAAAAAGTATTTCTGGAAATGTGTTAACGATGAATGTAAATTTGATTGTTGATACATCTTTTATGTAGAGCTAGAGAACAACGCAGAAGGCTAGAGGGTTCGATCTTGTAACTAGGGAAGTTGCATTGAATCGATTTATGAAGAAACTGATTTCTGGCGCAACTTGACTAAAAGAAGTAGTCCGTCCTAGCATATCAAGATGTAGTTAATTTGGTATTGTGAGGGAGTGAGGAAGGTAAAAGTTAGAACGAGACCACAGGCAGGTTCAAGTGGAGGCAAGTTGCAACAGTTATTCGGACATGAAGGGTTTTTCTCTGCGGAGATTAATGCGGAAATCTGTATCAAAGCAGATATCGGACCGAAGGCTGGAAGCCGGCCGTTGTGGCCGAGCGGCTCAAGGCGCTTCAGTCTGGAACCGCGTGATCGCTACGGTCGCAGGCTCGAATCCTGCCTCGGGCGTGGATGTGTTGATGTCCTTAGGTTAGTTAGATTTAGGTAGTGCTAAGTTCTAGGGGACTGCTGACCACAGATGTTAAGTCCCATAGTGCGCAGATCCACTTGAACTTCAAGGCTGTAACGGCAACAACGTTATGTTACACGCCTGGTGGTTCTTTATCCTTTCATGTAAATTCCACTATAGTCTCTGAAGTAACTGCTGAATTTGTGTTGAGTGAGTCATTCTAAACATTTCTTTCAGGTGCTTTTGTACCCAGTAATTTACAGAAGCGAGTACCCCACAAGGAGCTGTTACAGTTTTATCCCCGAGTAGATCTGCATTCCATACGGTTAACATAGATTCGAGAAAATGTGCGACCCTAACGGGACTGCGCAAATGATATCTCAGGTAGAGACGGGTTTCGCAAAGTGGCGGGGAGGGGTGTGAAGGTGGGGTGACGTTATATCACTGCCAGTCCCCGTGTCTGGACATTCGGCTCCAGGACCCCAGTGCCATCACCACTGCTGACTGCGGGCGTCGAAGAAGACACCAGCAAGGAGCCATCTGCAGAATAGACCAGCAAGGAGCCAGCTACAGGTAAGGATGCCGCTGCTTGCCTCTCTGCTCTTGTCGTTCTGGCTAATTTCCTGTACATAGCTGCCATCGTCCCGTTTAAACTGAATTCGGCTTCCTAACCGATCTTCTATGTGTAGCATCTCGTTTCACCAGAGTGCCAACTCAGTCTAGAAATCGTGATTTATTTTATTTTCCGTTATTAAGGTGCATGTTCATTTACCGCATCATATCTTTGTGATTTAGCATTTTAGCCGCATTATTTTAAACGCATCCCACGGGGTAGTTTTTGTACCTAGAAGTTTTTGCAGCAGCGGAATGGCAACATACTTCTCAGCCTAAACACCCTGAAAGACTAGGGATCTCATTTTATCATGTACTGCCTTCGTAGTAGCTAATACTGCCAACAAACTTCGTTCATTACAATAGAACAGAATAATTACTATTACGCGTAGCTGATTACTCTATAGCACGTAATTACGAACGAAATACTCTTTTTTGCAGGGACAAAACAGTCTGTTTTTCTTATTGTATACTGAACCATGTCTTGCATTGGCAGTGATTCGTTTCCTATATCTAAATATAACAAGGCCATTGCAGTAATGACAGTCCTCCGGTAAATATTTAATGTTGCTAAAGAAAATATCACATAGTGTAGTACTTCCGTGCGCTGTAAAGCGACAACTATCCGTTGAGCTTATGTGTGAATATCGTCAAGTGAAATTAGGTTTCTGAATCCGGTAACGCTTTTAGTCATGTCAGAACTTTGAGGTTCAACTTACGTCTGAAGGTTTTCAGTCCAGCGGTAATAGGTTATAACCACACATTCCCGTTTTCTCTTTTTTTCCTCTTGCGTTCAGCTCTCGAGTTTTTGCTTCAGCTACACGCGTCGACCATTTACCGCTTACGATACGCACTTTTCCATATCTAGGAGAGTTAGTGTTTCGTCCCTGATGCAGAATACGCAATATCTTATAAATATTATGTGAATTTTATATTATGTATTATTTGCACTTTTGGATGACTGTGTCATAATATTGCTTTACTGTGTTAATGCGCAAACCAAATTAAATGAAAACCTCGTGCTACGTTTCTTTATTTCGATTAGAGTAATAAGTTTAGTGCTATTACACTGCAGTATAATGCCAAGCTTTATTTTATAAAATGATATTCGAACTAAATTTTCATTTGGAAAGTTATTATTTTTTGTAAATGAAGACTAAGGATATTCTCAATGATATTTTTTTTCCGTCTTAAGCGAACTGCAATTTATGTCAGTGTTACGCCAGACACATTTCGCTCTTACTTGATTGATTTGAGAAGGTAGACGCTCGTTTTCATTTACAAACGATAATCATTGTGACAGTTATTTATTACTGCTTTTTACATATTTTGAAGCCGACAAGTTTTTCGCTCGTTGTTAGCAGAGATTGAGAACGAATAAACATTGGTGAGGTTTGACCGTACGCATTTTTCGTCGTTTAGGAACCGCTTTTCCTTTTGCTGCATTTGTGTTCCGTGCGGCCACAACATTTTATTAAAAGTCACACAGTTTTGTTATAGAGATTTTGCTTTGCTTTTACCTATTTTGGATTCAGCACTCTCGACTTAAGAACATGCAAATAAGAGTAATAAATATTTAGGCGACCCAGCTGTTCGGCATCTTCAGGAGAATGCTGCTTCTGCTGATGAGTCCCGCTGAGAACATATCAGTTGGACTGATCAGCAGAAGCAGCATTCTCCTAAGATGGCGAACATTTGGATCGCCGAAATATTGAATCGAATTGATTTTAGGATCTGTCAGCAAACCCGAAGAGACTTTCAAGACTTATTACGCCGGGAAAGCCTTCGGAATCACAAGAGTAATAAATATTTTGTAATCTGGCGTGAAAGTCCTGGTACAGTTCAGTATGCTAAAAAAAGAGAAAATAATGATATGTAACAGTTAATACGGAAGTTGATCATCGAAACAAACATATAATGTTCGTGTTTACTGTTCCGGTAGTCTTCAACGGATGTATTTTCAGAATGCTGTGAGTAGCCCAGAATTGTTTGCAACGTGTTGGACTAATCCACTCTTTAATTTTTATTTCTGTTTGCGATCGGGTATATTCACCGTAACAAGCAGACAGCTGTAGTTAACGACAGTTGAAAAGTCTTCATTTTTCAAGTAATAAAATAATGGAAGCTCAAATTTACCAGTATGTCTTCGGAGCGGGGCTCTTCAATGAATTTATTGACAGATAGGATAAACAGCAATCTGCGACTATTTATTGATGACTGTGTAGTGTACGGGATTTTCATCGTTGCGTGAATGTCGAAGGGCGAAGAATGACTTAGAATCTCTATCAGCAGTGCTGGGTGGCAGCTTGATATCAAAGTAGAAAAATTTAGTCACTGCGGGTGAATAGAAAAAATTCCTCTAATGTTCGTAGTGTGATGCGTGACAGCCAGGTCTATCAGATATCTAAGACTATCGTTGCAAAGCAGTATGAAATGAAAGAAACACGTGAGATCTGTAGCAGAGAAAACGTATTGTCGACTTCGGTTTATTGGGAGAAATTTGGGAAGTTACGCTCTTCCGAAAAAATAGATCACTTGTAGAGCATTAGTGCGACTCATTCTTTGGTAGTCCTCGAGGGTTTGAGGTCTCTGCAGGTGGTACTAAAGGAAGACACTGAAGCAGTCTGAAAGGTACTGTCAGATTTGTTACTGGCAGGTTCGATCGACACGTACTACGGGAGGCTTCGTGAACTCATCTGTGAATCCCTAGAGGGATGACGATCTTCTTTCCGCGAAACACTATTGAGTAAATTTAGAGAGCTACCATTTGAAACTGACTGCCGAAGATTCTACTGTCACAAACGCCCATTTCGGGTAAAGACCACAAAGATAAGAGAAATTAACGTTCGTACGTAGGTGTATAGATAGTTGCTCCATTTGGGAGTGGAAGCGGAATGACTAGTACTGGTGCAAGATACCTCCTCCATGCACCGGATGGTGGCTTGCGATATATGAATGTAGCTTAATCGTGTGAATGTCAGGAAATCGATGCAATGCGATATTTCGTGTAGTGGTTGGGGTACTGAACTCAAATTGGCGAAGAAATGGGATCCAAAGTAGATTCTTCTCGGCTGGTTTGTCAAATGTCTTCATGAAAACGCTGGAATGTTTCCTCTGTTAAAATGTATTTGTTTGTAGTTCTCTGCTGAGACGCCGTCGCAGTTCGACGCTAATACAGACTTGCTTATCAGTGTTGTTGATCGCATACCGGAGTATCCGCGCCCCATGACTCACTGAGCTGTTTGGCACATTGGTACGCTACGGGCTGCGAGGAGGGGGGGGGGGGGGGGAAGGGCAGCAGAGTAGGAGTGGCACTTCAGAGGTGGGACAACATAGCGAATCGCACCCTTACGTTATACGCTACCGAAGTCACATTGTTGCGGCTGAGTTCAACTGTCACTGCTGTACTGTGCGTGAATCCAAGTCACACTAATAATCTACATTTCGTTTCCGACATGACATTTACGAATTTCATTTTTTGGTTGTTCCCTTTTATTAAAATATAAGGCGCTTCAACTAAAAGTATCCGATTTTGCAAGACTACGAATGAAGAGAGGAACTTGCGTACATCTTAACTTAGATATAGAATTATAGACTATTTGTTTCCAAAAGAATCCATTGATTTTATGTTTATTTTTTATTTAGATGCACGTAGAACCTTGTGTCTTTTTTACTATTAGGTTTATGATCAGTATTTTCATTTGCGTTTCACATATATTCAATATGTCCTCCATTAGACACATGAAAACCTCCAGATAATAATCAAATGTGGTCCTTACTTTCACGTGCAGGCATGTGGTTGCTGCATTCACTGCTGTTTGTATGTGGTGCCGCAAGTCACATAATAGCCTCACAAAAATGGAAAAATAGTTGTCATGCTGTGAGTTGGAGATCATTTGATTTTGGAGGTCACAGGCGAATTGCGATATACATACGTCTTTAATGCCGGTCCATCTTTGAGGCATCTCTTTTTTTAAGTAATGATTTTACATATGGGTGGCAACATAAGCATTGGTAATCGATTCGTCATTTCAAACTGTCGGCTGTTTCCTACCGTCATTCATGCAGCAGATACAGCCTTGTGAAATAGGGCGAATCTTTCTGAAACACTTTCTGTTCACTGACGGGTCAACAATAAATACTGAAGCATGAAGTGCTAGATTGTTCTTTGACCACATCCCAGTAGGATGTTCATTGTTGTCCTCCGCACACCACTGCATTGTTCACGTACGACGCAGAGACTAGCATGCAAGGAACGTCTGCAGCTCGTCAAACAGTTGGGACTGAGCGATCGCTTCATCACGTTTGACCCGTTAAGATTACTATCAGCTCCCTAAAACCCGGTAATTCGAGAAGGCAGTGCGTTCATCTTATAAGCGCAAGGAAGAAGGTGGATGACCTCTGGCCGCGTGAAATTTCAGTGAACTCTCTCTTGGCAGTGTGGCAATCAACGAAATGAGTGGGAAGACCACCTGGCAATGGACGCATCGCACATCCAACACTTAACCCTGATTTAAATGTAGCCGACTACATCGCAGCATGAAATGAAAGCATGCAACGTTTGGAAAGAAACTATGAACTACAGTCTAGTTGTATCATAAGGTTGTAAGAGTTAATTATTCTTTTTGTGAAAGCAGTACCGTTCCAGAAAAGCTTTTTGTGCAGGTGACTAAGTACGATAAAAAAAATTCGTGTTAGTATTGCGTCTATCACCTCATCAGAAAATACATCAACTTGCGGAATCTTAAGAAATTGGCGTCCTCAAAAGCGGCTGAGTGTATGTACCGAAGAGGACTTCTGTAGCATCCAGTAGCGGGTTGTCAGTAGAAACCGTACCATGGCATTGTTTAATTTTTAACTCATAGAACTAATGGTTTAAGATTCTGCAGCAATTAGATCTTAATTAGAGTGGGGGGTGAAAATTTTTCGGGGCACTTTTCTGTCTCTTTTTAAAATATCCATTAGATCCCTTCTCTCGATGATATCCAATGTTTCCGCTATGCTCAAGCCTTGACGTGTTTCAACTTAAGCCTTTATGACAATGTTTTGTCGTCGTAGGTGCGCTTAGATGATAAAGGCTTGTTCGGTATCTTCACACTCTCCTTTCTCGGAAACTTCCTCGATTTTGTGTCGTATTATATTGTGTTCTTACTAGAAACTGTTCATGTTGTAGACTTTCCCCTCACTCGACTCAGAAATAAGTGAGGAATCTTTGGAGTTGATCATATCACCTATCTTGACGTAGAGGGTTTACAAATCTCTAATGTTTGCTAATCTTTGCATTTGTTCATTTCTTTCTTATGGTGCTTTCAAGTAACTAGTAAAGACTCCAACGTCGCCTATACCACACGCCAGTCTATCCACAAATTATCTTTATTTTTCATTGTTTGCGTGCATTGGCCTCTACATGAGCTAGCTAACCAATTTTTTTTGTCTTAGGGATGGCACATGAGCTACATGGATTTGTTGTAGATGCATGACGCCCTTTTTTCAATGTTTTAAACTCAATATTCTTCCTAGTTTCATAAAGTACCACGTGCTCCTGATCTTGGAGTAGCACTTATACTCGTCGCCCTCAGTAACTTGTACTTCGTTCATTTACTTGTAATTTATAACTCGCGCTGCTCAATCTAGTACTCTAGACATTATTCCCTTTCTGGTAGAGGACATGTCTTATGATCCTGCGTTTTCTTCCAATTGGCGTTTCCGCATTTTGTTTTCCTGTTCTACATAGAAAGTCTTTGGTTTTGAAAATGGGGTGGTAACATTAGAATTGTTCTGTGACACCATTATCGCTCCCATTTTCTTCTTTTATGATTTTCCCCACAGTCCTTCAATATCTTACGTAGTTACAATATTGTAACCCAAGCGAACAGTGAGAGAATTTTCTTTCTCAAAACAAGATGTATGACTGTTACTAGCAGAGCTGTTTTGACGAGGAAAGCTGTTTTTTTCCCGGGATAGTCTCCTTTTTATGCCCTCCTTGCTTTGTTTATCTGCGCTATTTTGTTTTGGATGAATATGAGGACTCCTTCACTTTATCTACTACGTGGTACACAGTTTTCAGTACAAGTTTGTCGCTAACAACATTTCTGCAACTTCTCAACACATTCGTTTATTTTTAATCGATGTGCTGGGCTCAGCAGACTGTTCATGCCGTTCGACAAATCCTGTTCTTCTTTCTCATCTTCATAAGCGTTAACATTGCAAATGAGTTAGTCTTATCATTGATATCCTTTCACCCTGGCATATAATCTCATTTCTGAAATTCAGTTTTATTTACTTGATTTCTTATTCGACAAACAGACTCAACAGCAGAGGAAGATTACATACCTGGCGTACGCCTTTTTAAACACATTACTTCTCCGTTTGAGGACGTTCCTGTAACGTATATGAAACATAGCGAGACTGTGATGCAGGTGTATAAGCATCGACATGTAGGCAAGGTATTTGTGCGGTAAATGCGGAAACGTGAAATATAGCGGACAACAGAACCACCGTGGTGTTATTCTTTTCTTGGCTGCCGAAAGACAAACACCTGCAGACATCCATCGGGGAGTAAAAAATCTGCATGGGGAAGCATGTCTGTCGAATAACGTCTGGGAAAAATTTCTGCTGCTGCTTCATGATAACGCACGTCCCCACATTTCCATCGCCGCAACTTGTACGTTAAGCCAATTCAAGTGGGAGACACTCCAGCACCCGCCCTATTACACGTCTGATCTCTTCCCATATGATTGTCAATCGGTCTTAAAAAGGCCTTCAACGGTTAACGATTCCTGTCGGATGAAGACGTACAGCAGACTTGCTGGCCTGATATATTGAAGCTAAATGATAACGGATCCTTCTTTCTATGTATTCGCAGCACATTACGCTTGTTTACATTGAGATTCAATTGCCATTCCCTGCACTATGCGTCAATTCGCTGCAGATCCTCCTGCATTTCGGTACAATTTTCCATTGTTACAACCTCTCGATATACCACAGCATCATCCGCAAAAAGCCTCAGTGAACTTCCGATGTTATCCACAAGGTCATTTATGTGTATTGTGAATAGCAACGGTCCTACGACACTCCCCTGCGACCCACCTATAATCACTCCTCCTTCGGAGGACTTCTCTCCATTGAGAATGACATGCTGCGTTCTGTTACCTAGGAACTCTTCAATCCAATCACACAATTGGTCTGATATTCAATATGCTCTTACTTTGTTCACTAAATGACTGTGGGGAACCCTATCCAACGCCTTGTGGAAGTCAAGAACCCGTGTCTTTTGCCCTCTGAGTCTCGTTGACGAATAGCGCGAGCTGGGTTTCACACGATCATCTTTTTCGAAACCCATGCTGATTCCTACAGAGTAGATTTCTAGTCTCCAGAAAAGTCATTATACTCGAACATAATACGTGTTCCAAAATTCTACAACTGATCGACGTTAGAGATATAGGTCTATAGTTCTGCACATCTGTTCGACGTCCCTTCTTGAAATCGGGGATGACCTGTGCCCTTTTCCAATCCTTTGGAACGCTACGCTCTTCTAGAGACCTACTGTACACCGCTGCAAGAAGGGGGGCAAGTTCCTTCGCGTACTCTGTGTAAAATCGAACTGGTATCCCATCAGGTCCAGAGGCCTTTCCTCTTTTGAGCGAATTTGTTTCTCTATCCCTCTGTCGTCTATTTCGATATATACCATTTTGTCATCCGTACGACAATCTAGACCACTGGAGCTACCCCAAAATAATGTGCTACCTACATCAGCGAATTCTTTTTCGACGATGGCGTGGGATGCTTTCAACAGGCTTCCGAGCATACGCACCAGCCTGATTTAATGGCCGTGAAATGGTTCTGTCCGAGATACGTGTATCGGTAACGGCTGCGAGGTCTACAGCCATCTGTCTAGGAGTGAGATCCTGCTCCCTTTTGCTACTAGGGCTACGTATCGATCCTCTTGCAGTGTGGTGGTCCCCCTACGAAACCCGGCATGTGGCAAGCGGTTCTAGGCGCTTCAGTGTGGAACCGCGCGATCGCTACGGTCGCAGGTTCGATTCCTGCCTCGGGCATGGATGTGTGTGATGTCCTTAGGTTAGTTAGGTTTAAGTAGTTCTAAGTTCTAGGGGGCTGATGACCTCAGATGTTAAGTCCCATAGTTCTCAGAGCCATTTTGAACTCCGGCATGCTTTCGCACAGCATTTCCTCACTCAGCGGCCTTTTTAAATTGTGAGATGACACTTTTGTGTCTGTCATCACAGTAGTGACACTTTGACTGGATTCGAACCGTTTAACTCCTCACCCATGATCATCCTAATCGTCGCCGTCGTCGTCTTCATCATCCTCAACATCATCTTCAAGTATGAGGCATTTTGGGCTGTTACGTCTCAGAATTATTCACGGGATCTCTTCAAGGAACGTTCAGTGTTGCTCTTGCCAGTTGCTTTATACTGCATTTCCGCTTTAGTTAGATACAGTACGTTGGACAGGATCTTTCAGACGGTATTTTTCAATTATGTATGTAATAGGTTCAATACTTAGTTCTTGTGTAATATCGGCATTTCTTTTATGTTTCAACAATGAATATCCCGCTACAAAGCAAAGGGACTTCGTCTCTGATGATTCGATTCGTCGTAGTTGATCAGATGTTAGGGTGCAACATTCGGTACCGTACAGCAGCAAAGGTAATGATGTTAGTCTGTAGAGTTTAATTAAACAATTGTGACGGGTAGAGGGCAACCTTGTCTGGCTCGTTGACTGATATCGGCAGATTCTGCCCCCGTCATTGCGTGTCCTTATTTCAATATTTTTGCATAATGACTGAATTACCGCAATCAGATGTGCTGGTGCTTCCAAATCCTGAAGTGATTCCCATCGCATTTTCTGCTTTACCCTGTCAATCGTCTTTTCATAGTTGGAAAAAACATAGTTAGCTGGCAATCTAAATTCCATTATTTTCTCAGTTACTTCTGACAAAGTGAAAAAATAATCAGAAAATGATCTACCGTTTCTAAAACCGCTCGATTTCACTACTGGTAAGCACTCAAATGATATCTTTCAGCCGGCCGGAGTGGCCGAGCGGTTCTAGGCGCTACAGTGTGGAACCGCGCGACCGCTAAGGTCGCAGGTTCGAATCCTGCCTCGGGCATGGATGTGTGTGATGTCCTTAGGTTAGTTAGGTTTAAGTAGTTCTAAGTTCTAGGGGGCTGATGACCTCAGATGTTAAGTCCCATAGTTCTCAGAGCCATTTTGAACTCCGGCATGCTTTCGCACAGCATTTCCTCACTCAGCGGCCTTTTTAAATTGTGAGATGACACTTTTGTGTCTGTCATCACAGTAGTGACACTTTGACTGGATTCGAACCGTTTAACTCCTCACCCATGATCATCCTAATCGTCGCCGTCGTCGTCTTCATCATCCTCAACATCATCTTCAAGTATGAGGCATTTTGGGCTGTTACGTCTCAGAATTATTCACGGGATCTCTTCAAGGAACGTTCAGTGTTGCTCTTGCCAGTTGCTTTATACTGCATTTCCGCTTTAGTTAGATACAGTACGTTGGACAGGATCTTTCAGACGGTATTTTTCAATTATGTATGTAATAGGTTCAATACTTAGTTCTTGTGTAATATCGGCATTTCTTTTATGTTTCAACAATGAGTATCCCGCTACAAAGCAAAGGGACTTCGTCTCTGATGATTCGATTCGTCGTAGTTGATCAGATGTTAGGGTGCAACATTCGGTACCGTACAGCAGCAAAGGTAATGATGTTAGTCTGTTGAGTTTAATTAAACAATTGTGACGGGTAGAGGGCAACCTTGTCTGGCTCGTTGACTGATATCGGCAGATTCTGCCCCCGTCATTGCGTGTCCTTATTTCAATATTTTTGCATAATGACTGAATTACCGCAATCAGATGTGCTGGTGCTTCCAAATCCTGAAGTGATTCCCATCGCATTTTCTGCTTTACCCTGTCAATCGTCTTTTCATAGTTGGAAAAAACATAGTTAGCTGGCAATCTAAATTCCATTATTTTCTCAGTTACTTCTGACAAAGTGAAAAAATAATCAGAAAATGATCTACCGTTTCTAAAACCGCTCGATTTCACTACTGGTAAGCACTCAAATGATATCTTTCAGCCGGCCGGAGTGGCCGAGCGGTTCTAGGCGCTACAGTGTGGAACCGCGCGACCGCTAAGGTCGCAGGTTCGAATCCTGCCTCGGGCATGGATGTGTGTGATGTCCTTAGGTTATTTAGGTTTAAGTAGCTCTAAGTTCTAGGGAACTGATGACCTCAGAAGTTATGTCCCATAGTGCTCAGAGAAATTTAAACCATTTTGATATCTTTCAGATATGTTGCCGAGCAGTTCGGTATGTCCCACTATTCAGTCCCACAACCACCTACGTCAAACATGCATGAAATGTCGAATATGTACAGAGCGTTCGGCCACAGGCTTTGTTGCAGTTAATAATTCCCGCCCTGTACCCTTTCAGTGGTCTGGTGTCCAGTAGCAATTGCCAGTTATTCCTTAGCAAGCGTGAAGCAGTGTATTCATTTCCAAACAACCGAATTTTCCAGGCACAAGAAAGGTCCGGGATTACTCCGGACTCTTGTATAAACAGTTCACCCACCCCATTCCTCCGACTTCCCCACCACACTAGGATGCCTCCAGAGACCCTCAAAAATATGTCAAATCTGGGAACCCAGAAGTGTGACAGCCGTGTGATGAGATGTCAAGCGTTGCTAGAATTATTCACCTACTTTCTCACAGTTAACGTTGTTGTACAGGTGGTTATATAATTTCTCTAGTTTCCACTACGTTTCCTATCACATCTTATCTGTATCGTCTGAGTTTCTGCTTATTTCTCAGTAAGGTAATGTAATTTTTACTGCTTCCTTTCCATTTTCTCTGCTCCACCTTAAATTCGTTCATTGTTCCCTTTCATTCTCTACGTCGTCATATAGGATACAGTATTTGTAAAGCAGAATAGCCGTAGTTGTGAGATTACGTTTCAGAGAAGTTTCAGAAAGGCATTCGTTGGTTCTGAATATACCAACATAATTATTTGTCACGCCACAGAATATAAGCTAAAACAATTAAAAACTAGGACTATTTAGTTTCTCACAGCGGTTAGGTGACAACTTCATTAACGTCAAAGTAGGAACTTCCTACGCTAATAGCGGTGCCGTACACGACAAAACGGTCAACAATCTGAGAGATTTGTACAAATCTGTCTTCAGTAACGTACAATGTCTGCCATGCAAGATCAAACGGTGCTCACAGAACTACGTCTCGTGAAACACTGTTTTAAGTCAGGTAGACAGAAAACAGTTAAATAAGGAATGGATTCACATTTGGGAAACTACTCCGCGTGTATATCGATCTAGTAACCATTTTTTTTATGAATGGCGGAGGCTAATTCGTATAGAACGACCTCTGCCCCAACCCCACCCCATCCCCACCCACCCACCCACCTCTTCTCATCCCCTTTCTTGTTCCATGTATAAATGGTGCAGCATGCATCCCTATGAATTGGAATTTCTCTGACTTTACCGTCATTGTCGTTTCGCGAAGAATATCTTGGGGGGAGTAGCAGGTTTCTTGCTGCTTCCTATAACGTACATAGGCTACCCTTATATTTAAGAGTAAATTTACTTGTGATCCTTAGCACCTGTTCTGTAACGTCTGCCAGTAGAATTGAGTCTCCATCAACGAGATGCTCTCACCATTTGGAAAAAAAGGGAAAAACCACGGAAATCTGGATAACAGGATGGGGATCTGAACCATCGTCCTCACGAATACGAGTCCAATGTGTCATCACGTCACTGCTTCTGTCTGTGGGACTCAGACGAATGATCCACGTTTTATTAGAATTCTTTCGAAGATCTGCTTGTGACATACGTTTATAGCGCAAATATTTTAACGCGACAGTTCCACTATGCGCCGCACCAGACACATACTCGAAGGTCATTACGGGTCTAACTGTTTGCCATAGACAAGTTAAGTAGCGCTCATGCGCTCAGTATTAGTGACAGTAGTGTTGTGTAATATTAATGCCCACTCTGTGTTCATAGCTAACAGGACTGCTAGAAACTCGTATTTACTGTTGCTTGCCTTCCGGAACACAAGCAGAAATTATTCTGAACGGGCGAAAGAAGACAGAGGTGGTTTTTGTGAATATTTCAATACACCAGGGGATCTTTAACGGCAGCACAAATTCTTAAACCGTACAAACTGAATGCAAATTAAACAAGTGAACTGTATGCTTTATCTTGTACATGTTCTGTTGTACTTGTCTACTGTAACTACCGTTGGATCGAACTAAAACAGTATGTTGATGGAAAACTTACGTTATCTTATGTGTGTACTGCGACAAATGTTGGAAGAACAATAAACATATATGCTCTATGGAGAGCTGACCTGATTTTAATTGTCAAATCTGGTAACTGCCACAAGCAAACGTGACGTGTGAAACAGCAGGCGCACTGCCTTTACGTCAACATAAGGCAGTAGCTGTGAGTGAGACATTTACGTTGCAATCGAACACTGTACGTAAACATGGATACATGTAAGGAGGTGACAGAGCGGCAAGCACTCGTGTTTCTCCGCGCCAATCCCCATATTGTCTGTGATGTTTCTGGGATTGGCGGTTTATCGCGGCGAACTGTTCAACGTGTCTCCAATGGTCCAGCACAAGTGGCCGCGAAACACGACTTCAGAATCGTCGTCGACAAAAAACCCCGACCGCGGGGGCGGAGACGCATTTCACTGCTTGTGAACTAAAATCCCTTCCAAACTCGTCAGGAATTACTGCAGGCAGTAAATCAAGGTACATCCCAACCTGTTAGCCAGAGAACATTGCGACGGGAACTGCAGTCAGTGAACATTTGTAGTCGGTCACCTCAGGAAAGACCATTGCTCAGCCAGGCACATAAAAACAACAACGAAGTTCATGGGACTGGCATAATATGTCACTAGTTTTCTGAACACTTCCCCACCCTATTGCGTCTCTGTTAGCCTGAGAAATCACCATACTTGAACCTCGCGGAAACTCTGTAGGATATGTTGGAACAACGGGTAAATACCATCAGCATTCCCGGAGTTTGGTGGACTTGCGCGATCAGATCCTCAGCGAGTGGCTAAACCTGTATGCGACATACCCGCACAACCTTGTGGACTCACTTTCTAACCGAAAGCATGCGGCTGTCGAGTGCAGCGGCGGAACTGCACGGTGTTAATTGATGCTTGTAACAATTTCTCTCGGAATACCCAACTGTTTTGGCCCGTAAGATTACATCTCCCTGCCCACTTCTTGATCATAATATGACATTTACTTTTTCTAGCTCTTCGCGGAAATTCGTATGGAATTTATCGAATTTCTCTCAATCTCGACAGGAACTAACGAGTGTTGTGCAATATCACGCTCACAGTACAATAAGTTAAACAATGTAGTGAACATTCGTGTTGATTTTTAAAGCTCTGTAGTCTTCTTCGTTATAAATCGTAAATCGTCAGCATCGATTTGAGACGGTCAGTATTATTGCACAACTTTAATTGCTGTCCAATAAATAGGCAGCGTTTCAGACGCTCTTTTCCTTCACCAGTAAAGTCATAATAGGACAGCGTAAAACGAAAGTTACGTAAACCGCCTTGAAACTGACGTCATTCATGTACTCTATTGTTATGCAAATGTACTTGCACGCATCTGTCTAATGACCCTGAAAATGAAAATGATCTACACTCTTTTCCAATCGCCTGGAACACTTCTTTGCTACCATGAACTGTTGCTAGATGGGAAGTAAATTCTTTCAGATACTGCGTGTGTGGTTTGTTCGATGACTCTCTGGTTCTGGATCGGCTGAAGCTGGTGTAAGTCAGTCCACATCGGGTTTGGAGTTTTTTGTGTCCGACTGCTCTCAGAATTGGAGATCTAACAATGTAGTAAGAGTGTGTACCATCGGCGTTTCGAAGTGATTGTCATGGCGTGCCGTGCCAAACCAGTGAGCACGTGTGTGAGGGAAGCAGCGCACCGTCTGTCTTCACCGACATACAATATGTTGGTCCCGACAGGCGCTCCCTGCTTCGTCCGCTCACCGGACACTCACTTCAACTCCGTCATTATGTGGTGGACAGACTAAATAATCGTCCAGGTTTCCCATCTGATCCAGTCACCTTGCAATATTTTTTGAATATCTGTTTCGTGCTGTCTTATCTCAGATCCTTCCAATCCATCTGTGGAATGAATCAGCAGATCAGTGTTTGATAGTATTAGTTGAAAACAGTCTTAGTTTCAATTATGTTTTTTTATTTATCAGTCTGAAGATGCCTAGACGGCCGCTGTGGCCTAGCCGTTATAGGCGCTTCAGTCTGGAACCGCCGACCGCTACGGTCGCAGGTTCGAATCCTGCCTCGGGCATGGTTGTGTGTGATGTCATTAGGTTAGTTAGGTTTAAGTAGTTCTAAGTTCTAGGGGACTGATGACCTCAGATGTTAAGTCCCATAGTTCTCAGAGCCATTTTTGATGCTTAAATTACGTGAAACGCGTAGTTGGTAAATAAAAAAAACTAAAATTGCAACCCAGACTGTTTTCAACTAATATTATCTCAAATCACTAATTTTGACAAACCTGCCATTACGGAAAAGAGGAACCGTAAAACCATTTTCGTGGATGATAAGAGGTTGAGACAGTCTGGAGATGGGAGGATGTTGGTGGTAACTTTTTCGAAGGGAATACCGCGACAAAACCCTTAAACGATTTGCAGGTTACATTAGAAATTTAGACCTGGGTGGCCGTTATCACTACTGTGGGGACAAAACCCCACCACTCCGCCGCCCCGCGCCACAAATGTAATACGGGACCATAAATGTGTTCAAAAATTCTACCACAAACTGCCGTCAGCGGAATGTGTCCTGTTCGAGGACTCTTCTGCATCTACATCTACATCCATACTCCGCAAGCCACCTGACGGTGTGTAGCGGAGGGTACCCTGAGTACCTCTATCGGTTCTCCCTTCTATTCCAGTCTCGTATTGTTCGTGAAAAGAAGGATTGTCGGTATGCTTCTTTGTGAGCTCTAATCTCTCTGATTTTATCCTCGTGGTCTCTTCGCGAGATATACGTAGCAGGGAGCAATATACTGCTTGACTCTTCGGTGAAGGTATGTTCTCGAAACTTTAACAAAAGCCCGTTCCGAGCTACTGAGCGTCTCTCCTGCAGAGTATTCCACTGGAGTTGATAGGTAAACTCCGTAACGCTTTCGCAATGACTAAATGATCCTGTAACGAAGCGTGCTGCTCTCCGTTGGATCTTCTCTATCTCTTCTATCAACCCTACCTGCTACGGATCCGACACTGGTGAGCAGTATTCAAGCAGTGGGCGAACAAGCGTACTGTTACCTACTTCCTTTGTTTTCGGATTGCATTTCCTTAGCATTCTTCCAATGAAACTCAGTCTGGCTTCTGATTTACCGACGATCAACTTCATATGATCATTCTATTTTAAATCACTCCTAATGCGTACTCCCAGATAATTTATGGAATTAACTGCTTCCAGTTGCTGACCTGCTATTTTGTAGCTAGATGATAAGGGTTCTATCTTTATATGTATTCGCAGCACGTTACACTTGTCTACATTGAGATTCAATGGCCATTCCCTGCACCATGCGTCAATTCGCTGCAGATCCTCCTGCATTTCGGTACAATTTTCCATTGTTACAACCTCTCGATACACCACAGCATCATCTGCAAAAAGCCTCAGTGAACTTCCGATGTCATCCACCAGGTCATTTATGTATATTGTGAATAGCAACGGTCCTACGACACTTCCCTGCGGCCCACCTGAAATCACTCTTACTTCGGAAGACTTCTCTCCATTGAGAATGAAATGCTGCGTTCTGTTATCTAGGAACTCCTCAATCCAATCACACTTCTTGAAAAGTACAGTGACCTTGGCATTTATCCAGTTATGAGAACCGCTTCCATCCTTTAATGAGCTGCGATAGACTGCTGCTAGGCGACTAGTCGAGGAGCTAGTTCTTTATCATAATCTGTGTATGGAAATTATATACAGGGTGTTCCATTGATAGTAACCAGGCCAAATACCTCACGAAATAAGCTCAAACGAACTTGCTAGCTTGAAGGGGGAAACCAGATGGCGCTATGGTTGGCCCGCTAGATGGCGCTGCCATAGGTCAAACGGATATCAAGTGCGTTTTTTAAGTAGGGACGCCCATTTTTATTACATATTCGTGTAGTACGTAAAGAAACATGAATGTTTTAGTTGGACCACTTTTTTCGCTTTGTGATAGATGGCGCTGTAATAGTCACAAACGTTTAAGTAAGTGGTATAGCGTAACATTCCGCCAGTGTGGACGGTATTTGCCTCGTGATACATTACCTGTGTTAAAATGGACCGTTTACCAATTGCGGAAAAGGTCGATATCGTGTTGATTGTGATCAAAATGCCCAACGGGCCTGTGCTATGTATCCTGCTCGGTATCCTGGACGACATCATCGAAGTGTCCGGACCGTTCGCCGGATAGTTACGTTATTTAAGGAAACAGGAAGTGTTCAGCCACATGTGAAAAGTCAACCACGACCTGCAACAAATGATGATGCCCAAGTAGGTGTTTTAGCTGCTGTCGCGGCTAATCCGCACATCAGTAGCAGGCAAATTGCGCGAGAATCGAGAATCTCAAAAACGTCGGTGTTGAGAATGCTACGTCAACATCCATTGCACGCGTACCATATTTCTATTCACCAGGAATACCATGGCGACAACTTTGAACGTCGTGTACAGTTCTGCCACTGGGCACAAGAGAAATTACGGGAAGATGACAGATATTTTGGACGCGTTCTATTTAGCGACGATGCGTAGTTCACCAACAGCGGTAACGTAAACCGGCTTAATATGCACTATTGGGCAACGGAAAACCCACGATGGCTGCGACAGGTGGAATATCAGCGACCTTTGCGGGTTAATGCATGGTGCGGCATTATGGGAGGAAGGATAATTGGTCCCCATTTTATCGATGGCGATCTAAATGGTGCAATGTATGCTGATTTCGTATGTCATGTTCTACCGATGTTACTACAAGATGTTTCACTGCATGACAGAATGGCGATGTACTCCCAACATGATGGATGTCCGGCACATAGCTCGCGTGCGGTTGAAACGGTATTGAATAGCATATTTCATGACAGATGGATTGGTCGTCGAAGCACCATACCATGGCCCGCACTTCCCCCGGATCTGACGTCCCAGGATTTCTTTCTGTGGGGAAGGTTGAAGGATATTTCCTATCGTGATTCACCGACAACGTCTGACAACATGCGTCAGGGCATTGTCAATGAATGTGCGAACATTATGGAAGGCGAGCTACTCGCTGTTGAGAGGAATGTCGTTACCTGTATTCCCAAATGCATTGAGGTTGACGAACATCATTTTGAGCAATTATTGCATTAATGTGATATTTGCAGGTAATTACGGTGTAACAGCATGCGTTCTCAGAAATGATAGGTTCACATAAGGTACATGTATCACACTGGAACAACCGAAATAAAATGTTCAAACGTACCTTCGCCCTGAATTTTAACTTAAAAAACCTACCTGTTACCAACTGTACGTCTAAAATTGTTAGCCATATGTTTGTGACTATTATAGCGCCATCTATCACAAAGCGAAAGAAGTGGTCCAACTAAAACATTCATATTTATTTACGTACTACACGAATGTGTAATAAAAATGGGAGTTTCCTATTTAAAAAAAAAACGCTGTTGATATCCGTTTGATCTATGGCAGCGCCATCTAGACGGGCAACCATAGCGCCATCTGGTTTCCCTATTCAAGCTAGACAAGTTTCTTTCTTTGTAGTTTTTTGGTCTGACGCTTATTTCGTGAGATATTTGGCCCGGTCACGATCAATGGACCACCCTGTATATATACAGGCACAATCGCTGTTCCCATGTTGACGGATTTTTGTTGAGTATCCATTTTCCGGACGCTTGCATCAGTATTTTTCATCCTGGCGTTTGTGCTACAGTTCAATGGATGGATTACTGTTCAGTCCTCCCTCTGTTTAACCGTTTCCGGGGAAGAAGTTTAGTAATTCGACCTTGTCTCTGTTATCTTCCGTTTCGATGCTGTGATGGTCACTGTCTGTATAGAAGGCTTTGATCAGATTACTCATTTAACATAAGAACAAATCCTCTTAGGATTTTCCGTCAGGTCGGTAGATGTATATGTACTCTACATTTGGCTAAACGCTTCACGCACGTCTCTACTTACGCTAACTGCGGCTCCATTCAGGTTTGGCTACATGAAGGTCTCTTTTTAGAGCTGTTTTTCTATATTAGCTGTGCTATTGGCCCACTTTTAAATCTGTACCATGTTTCCGGTGAATTATTTACTTCTCTTGCTTTCTTTAATCGGAGGAAACCTTTCCTGTGTTCCAGAGACGATGCCGAGACGGTCCCCCACGCCCGAGGCCCGGAGCTTCGAGTGCCACCAGAGGAGGCTGTGGCTGCTGAAGAAGGCCACCATCAACAGGCACCAGCGCTGGCTCAGGGACGTCGTCGACAGCCCAGACATCGACCACCTGCTGCAGCTCTGGTGCCAGAGGTACGAGGGCTTCGAGGAGTTCATCGACTGGCTCCTCAGGGAGGAGATCACAGTCAACACGGAACAAAAGTGAATCGTGTGTATAGACAGTGACCTAACGGACGCCCGTGAGGAACTTTTAACTACGGTGTGATTCACTTGCAGTAATTGTCATTACGTTGTTTTATAGTCAAAAAAGTACACGTAATAAAAGTATGTTTCAATGTAACTACTGTGTTTCTTTGTTTTCCCGATAGTGTATCTCCTGAAAGCTGGTATTATAATTTGCTGCTCTATTATCAGTTGCCTTCGCTAAAAGCATGTGCTTCTAGCTTCAGTTCTTAATTAATTTGGTTACTTCTTCTGCTTTAACACGCGTGTGTAGTAAGCACCACTATTCTATGTGCTCTGCAGCAAGTTTTCTACATTAAAATCACCTGAAATTGTCAGTCGGGGAGCGATCTCATAATTTGAGTACTGTAGACTCCTTACTTAAGACGTTTAGTTGCCCAGATCGCAAAATAAATATGTATAAGTATCTCGACAAGTTAAACTGCCATCTTCAGATCTGAAAACATATGCAAACTTTTTTTTACAGTTTAACAATCTTTATTTGATATAAAGAAGAACGTCTAATACATGTATTACATACCATCTACATACATAGGCCTCAAAATAAATATGTAAATGTATCTCGACAAGTTAAACTGCCATCTTCAGATCTGGAAACATATTGCAAACAAATTTTTTTTACACTTTAACAATCGTTATTTGTTATAAAGAAGAACGTCTAGTACATGTATTACATACTATCTACATACATAGACCACTGTGTGACTCCATGTAGTGCACTGACATTTAGTCATGGACATACTTGGGAACAATTGTTACGTAAGAAAAAACAATTAAGAAAATCCAGCGTCAGAAATATAAAATATAACATCCCTGAGGTAAACATAACTCTTTACTTCACACACTACAGTGTAACTTGAGACATTGTACACTGACGAAGAGAAACCGCAACATCAAAACATAATTACCGTAGAGAAAGGAAATTTCGCGAATACATATTTCCGGAAGAAAGAAATTACTCTTTCATATAATTAGGAAAGGAACGACCAGGTACAGAATCGGTGTAGATCTACGCTAGGATAACAGTCGGAACAAGTCCAGCCCATTCACCCCCCTCCACGCCTATCCACAGTGTAAGGCCCTCCCCTAAACAGCCGCCAGTTCCGTAAACTGGAAGCTACATCAAAGTTGTTATCGTCAGAGTCCAACACATGTTACACTGTGATGAGAGTCAGTAATGATAAGAAATTTAAGTTTTTCTGGATAGTAATATAATATGAATGTGCATTATTAAAAAAAATAAAAGCATTTATAGAGAATTGAAAGCATCGCCAGCAACAGAAAATAAAAAATAGCGTGACGTTATTTAAGGACAATAAGGACAAATTTTCATT
The DNA here is from genome assembly GCF_021461395.2 of Schistocerca americana. Lineage (NCBI taxonomy): Eukaryota > Metazoa > Arthropoda > Insecta > Orthoptera > Acrididae > Schistocerca > Schistocerca americana. Next base: position 201,584,564 of record NC_060119.1, read on the forward strand.
AACTAATTCACGTATTATTATACGTTTATTTCAGGGAAACAGCAGAGCAAACATACAGTGCGAAAACAATGGTCTTGAATCTGTCATGTCGGTAGTAAAGCCAGGGATGCAGTCGACTAACTCTGTTATCTAAAATCAACGTTATATAAAAATAAGTGAAGTCGTTTAGTTTATGTAGGCCCTCATAGTAGCTCACGAAAATTAAAGAATATAAGAATGCCATAAAGTAGAAATGCCTAATGAAAGCAGTAAGATATTTGCTTATATGCCATATTTCGTTAGTATATGGGTAATGGGTGAATTTTAACTTGTAAATTCTTCCAATGCCATACCTGCGCATTATAAACGAGGTTATAAAGAATTGTGGCTGTTTCTGTGTGATTAGTGTCCTATATGCTGTTACAAACGTCTCAGGAAAATAATCTGTCGTTATTCTTTGTCCTGTCTGTTTTTAACCAAAAGATTATTAATTTCGTAAATGTCGTTCAAACTATTTTTTAAAAATAATGAAGATATGTGTATGTTTGTCACAGAGCTGTTATGGAGGAAATAAACGCTGCAGTGTTTCACGGCTGTAAAACGTCCTTCATGCTCTGCTAGTTCTTCTTCCACCCCTAAAACTTTTCAGCAAAACTATTTAGTGAATAACACGCAAAAACAGCTTGGATCGATCTAGCAAGAACAAAGTAATTTTGATGCCATCTGGAGGTATAGTGATCATTGGTGCTTGTTTCACATATACTGTCTGAGTTCTGAAACTTAAGTGTCAAGTAAACTGTGGTTCCTCTTTCTCCAAGCAAATTATTCTTTGAGGGCAGGTTTTTCCTGTTGTAGCTTTGGGTGCTTCTTCTCACATAGAAGTATGTTTCTTCATAGGCTATTCATCTGAATACTGAGTGATTGGTGTAAAGAATGGCAGCTAACTCTAAATATAGATAAATGTAAATTAATGCAGATGAATAGGAAAAAGAATCCCGTAATGTTTGAATTCTCAATTAGTAGTGTAGCGCTTGACACAGTCACGTCGATTAAATATTTGGGCGTAACATTGCAGAGCGATATGAAGTGGAACAACCATGTAATGGCAGTTATGGAGAAGGCGTATAGTCGTCTTCGGTTCATTGGTAGAATTTTGGGAAGATGTGTTTCATCTGTAAAGGAGACCGCTTATAAAACACTAATAAGACCTATTTTTGAGTACTGCTCGAGCGTTTGAGTACTGCTCGAGCGTTTCCCTATCAGGTCGGATTGAGGGAGGACATAGAAGCAGTTCAGAGGCAGGCTGTTAGATTTGTTGCTGGTAGGTTTGATCATCACGCGAGTGTTACGGAAGTGCTTCAGGAACTCGGGTGGGAGTCTCTGGAGGAAAGGAGGCGTTCTTTTCGTGAATCGCTACTGAGGAAATTTAGGGAACTAGCATTTGAGGCTGACTGCAGTAAAATTTTACTGCCGCCAACTTACATTTCGCGGAAAGACCACGAGATTAGGGAGATTAGGGCTCGTACAGAGGCATATAGGCAGTCATTTTTGCCTCGTTCTGTTTTGGAGTGGAACAGGGAGAGAAGATGCTAGTTGTGGTACGAGGTACCCTCCGCCACGCGCCGTATGGTGTATTGCGGAGTATGTATATAGATGTAGATGTAGATGAGTTCTTGTATTTAAAGAATTCAGTGCTAAATTGTTTTATGTTTGCTGTGGAAGTACCTGGCACAGCTGAGGCCAATTCTGCACTTTTTTGTAACGTGTCTTTTAACTATCTGGCAAAATTTAAGGCCTAGCAAGATATTAATTTAACATTCACTCGAAGTGCAGCCGAACGCAGCAAACCACGTGGGTCAACTGAAACGATGCCAGGGCGCTGAACAAAGACCGGGAAAACGGGGGGTGAGTGGGCGGGACTTGTTCCGGGTGAAATCCTAGCGGTAACGATTCCTCGCAAGCTGCACTGCAATGTTGGACGGGAAATTAATCATCAGTCGCTCTGTAAGGCAGTACAGCGGTCACCCCGGAGGGGCCTCTTCCCCCACCACGAGCACACGTCAGTTGAGCGACAGCCCATACCTGGAAGTGCCTCGGCGTACAGCGCATCGTCTGTCTGTAATGTGCTCTGCGGACAGCCATAGGCCGTCTCTGCGCTGCCTTCGGTAGGCCACGTGTCCCCCCCCCCCCCCCCCCCCAGTATTGCCACCGCCGCCCACCATCCTCTCCCAGCCCCAATCACAGCATCCCAGTCCTGAGAAGTCGTGCTTCTCCAGGGCCTACCTCAGCCAAGTACCAGACACAGACATAACAATCATCACATATCACAGACACCAAGAAACTATAGAAAAATCACACACACACGTTCACAGGGGAGTAAAAGCCGAAAGGCTACAAACTCCCCCTCACACTTCCCCAAAGAGGGGAAAGTAAAAGATGAGAGCAGCAGCAGCAGGCTGTCTACCTCCTCACGTAGCCTTCACCAGGTCTCATGCTCGACTGACATTCCTTTTTGTGTGTTCACGACTGTGTCAATCAACAACGCCAGGGGCCAGCACTTTCCTCTGTTGACTTAACGGTTCGGAGATATTTTCAGTCTATTCTGTGCAAGAAGGTGAAAAATAAGCAATAATAATGAGAATGTCACCCATGCAAGGACACGACAAACTACTAATTCTTAAAGAAACAGCGGAAAGATTAAGGCTCCTAATGTCGTTCGGGAGATAGCCTAGCAAATATTTCTTACTCAAAATTCTAAAATCTAATTAAAGAAAAATCGAAGGTGTTTCTCAGTTTATATAGCTACACGAAACAGGTCAGGACATTACTTACGTAATTCGTTGCCGCAAAATAGGAACGGCTGTCACACTTGTTGGCCGAGCGGTTCTAGGCGCTACAATCTGGAATCGCGCGAGGGCTACGGTCGCAGGTTTGAATCCTGCCTCGGGCATGGATGTGTGTGATGTCCTTAGGTTGGTTAGGTTTAAGTAGTTCTAAGTTCTAGGGGACTGATGACCAGAGCAGTTAAGTCCCATAGTGCTCAGAGCCATTTGAACCATTTTTGTCACACTTGCAAATGATATAGGCGACAAAAATTGCGTCTGAAAGTACATAAAATTGAATCAATACAATGCAGTAATCACATCAGTGTGAAGCTCAGGCGCTTATTGCAACTAGGAAAAGGGGCCTGGAAGACCTCGAAAACAGAGCACGAAAAGTAACGAAAAGACTGCAAACAAATTAAAAATTGGAAAGCATACAAACAACTACACGGATATCAAAGAAATTCCATCTAGAATTCTACACAACAACAAGACAAATTGTAGAATCCTACCAAAGTCGTATTAGAGCCACTACTGAAACAACAAAATGGATTGATTGAGTAACAGAAGATCTGAAACAAACAGGAATAATACAATATCATGTAAAAATTACCAGACAGAAAAAAGATTCGAACACAAAATTCTCGCAAGGACGCCTTGAAACGTTCCCTTCGTCCGTCCTAGGACGTATCGTTGAGTCGTGCAAGTAACTGACTCCCAACGGCCTACAGCTAAATAGCTACAAATCATTATCTAGGGTAAAATGCACGTACTTCATTCGTGGATTTCAAATAAGAGAAATAAATTTTTTTAGGATACATAATTTACATATTGCTTTCTTAATATTGCTTATTATATTAATTTTTCGTAAATAAGACAGAGTAAACAAAAATTTCTCAGTTCCAGTTGTTAAAATTTACCTAATGCGATTCTCACACTAGGAGTTGAGTTAAAATGCGTTATTTTGCTTTGAAACAAAGGTTATTCTACTTACGTTTTAGATGATTCCACTGGACCATCAAAAATAGATATATTGTCACGTAGAAGAAGCTATAAGTAGCTGAATGACGAACACTAACTTCACTTACCGAAGGTTTATTCAGCACTTGCACATACAAGAGCGCAGAGCGAACTGCCTCCGGCCAGAGCACATATATACAGGGTGTTACAAAAAGGTACGGCCAATGTTTCAGGAAACATTCCTCACACACAAATAAAGAAAGTATGTTATGTGGACATGTGTCCGGAAACGCTTACTTTCCATGTTAGAGCTCTTTATATTACTTCTCTTCAAATCACATTAATCATGGAATGGAAACACACAGCAACAGAACGTACCAGCGTGACTTCAAACACTTTGTTACAGGAAATGTTCAAGATGTCCTCCGTTAGCGAGGATACATGCATCCATCGTCCGTCGCATGGAATCCCCGATGCGCTGATGCAGCCCTGGAGAATGGCGTATTGTTTCACAGCCGTCCACAATACGAGCACGAAGAGTCTCTACATTTGGTACCGGGGTTGCGTAGACAAGAGGTTTCTAATGCCCCCATAAATTAAAGTCAAGAGGGTTGAGGTCAGGAGAGCGTGGAGGCCATGGAATTGGTCCGCCTCTACCAATCCATCGGTCACCGAATCTGTTGTTGAGAAGCGTGCGAACACTTCGACTGAAATGTGCAGGAGCTCCATCGTGCATGAACCACATGTTGTGTCGTACTTGTAAAGGCTCATATTCTAGCAGCACAGGTAGATTATCCCGTATGAAATCATGATAACGTGCTCCATTGAGAGTAGGTGGAAGAACATGGGACCCAATCAAGCTATCACCAACAATGCCTGCCCAAACGTTCACAGAAAATCTGTGTTGATGACGTGATTGCACAATTGCGTGAAGATTCTCGTCACCCCACACATGTTTATTGTGAAAATTTACAATTTGATCACGTTGGAATGAAGCCTCATTCGTAAAGAGAACATTTGCACTGAAATGAGGATTGATACATTGTTGGATGAACCATTCGCAGAAGTGTACCCGTGGAGGCCAATCAGCTACTGATAGTGCCGGCACACGCTGTACATGGTACGGAAACAACTGGTTCTCCCGTGGCACTCTCATACAGTGACGTGGTCAACGTTACCTTGTACAGCAGCAACTTCTCTGACGCTGACATTAGGGTTATTGTCAACTGCACGAAGAATTGCCTCGTCCATTGCAGGTGTCCTCGTCGTTCTAGGTTTTCCACAGTCACGAGTCATAGGCTGGAATGTTCCGTGCTCCCTAAGACGCCGATCAATTGCTTGAACGTCTTCCTGTCGGGACACCTTCGTTCTGGAAATCTGTCTCGATACAAACCTACCGCGCAACGGCTGTTGCCCCGTGCTAATCCATACATCAAATGGGCATCTGCCAACTCCGCATTTGTAAACATTGCACTGACTGCAAAACCACGTTCGTGAATAACACTAACCAGTTGATGCTACGTACTGATGTGTTTTATGCTAGTACTGTAGAACAATGAGTCGCATGTCAACACAAGCACCGAAGTCAACATTACCTTTCTTCAATTGGCCCAACCGGCGGTGATTCGAGGAAGTACAGTACATACTGACGAAACTAAAATGAGCTCTAACATGGAAATTAATCGTTTCCGGACACTTGTCCACATAACATCTTTTCTTTATTTGTGTGTGAGGAATGTTTCCTGAAAGTTTGGCCGTACCTTATTGTAACACCCTGTATACAGCTACAGAACATTCTAGTGCAATGATTCTTGATATTTGTGGATACTTCTAAAATGTACTCGAACCGAACGTGGAAATCAAAATTCTACAAGCGAGATGAGATTTGAACTCACTACCCTCTGTGCAAGACTTCAGTATCCTAACCCCTACACCACGATTGTACTCAGCTTTTTCTGCCACAATGTTAAGCACTTTATCGTGTGTTTGACTAGGTTTACGATTAAGATAGTCATATATAAGTGTGTTTTTTTTGGAGGGGGGTGGGGGAATTTGAACCAATAACACATGCGGAGCTACAGTAAGATTTTGTTAGAAATAGGAAAACAAAATTCACGCCTAGGTGACTTAACATGGTCGGACTGCACGAATACACACTTAAGATTATATCGTCCACATACATTCTCGCAAACGTTCTCGCCCTTTGTTTGGCGTTTTTCTCATAGAGAGGAGCTACCGGCAACCACTGACTGTCATTACATCATATCCAGTCGGCCGCACAACAAAAAGAACATTTACTTATTTTCTTTTTGAGATACTCTGCTGAGCAAGAATATTCAATTCAGACTTGTCTTACATCATCTACGCTCCATTAAAGGCAGTACATTATGCAGCTTGATGATTTTCTTCTTTTTACAGTAAAATTAACTCACCAAGTTTCTTAACAGAAGAACTTCGTTTGAATAAGTGTGGTTGCCTGGGACGAGTGCCGAAGCTATTGCTGGCCACACACATAGTCAACGAGGATTAAAGGCGCACGTCTTCATTGTACCACGTCTGTTGTCTCTATTGTCACTTTAGTGAGTGCCCATCTCTATCACGTACGATTCCTCACGTGTCATCCGCAAGAAACAGAAATAAAATTTCAAACAGAAGTTGTGTTATATACTACACTTCAACGATAGATGGAAGCGAAGTAATTTGGTTAGCATGCTTAGCTCTGTCTTCAATATATACTTAACTTTTCATATGTCCTGAACGCTTTCTTATATAGCTTAGTTTCAAGCTGATAAACTGTGTCGGAGGATCGTACTTTATTATGAAAGCTCAGTAAGAAAATGAGCAATAACAAGCTCTAGACGTAGTTGCTGGTTATCACTGATAGAATGTCAAGTGAGAATTCTGTCGATGAAACTTTTGTGTATGGATATTCTAATCGGGACTAACCTCCTCGAACAACCGGAAGAGACTAGCATGCGTACACGGATTACGACATAATAGGAAAGGAATGCAGTGGCGGAGCACACGTGTAAGATTCCAGTAGCACTCGAGGAGACAGATTTTTGTCAAATGAGAGGACGATAGTTTCACCCAGACACAGCAAGAGGGAGTGCAGGCTGACGTCTATCGAAACACAAAGCGGAGCGTCAGATCAATGCAGATATTTGTGGGGACATTCCTGGGCAGGACACAGTTTGCAGTTGTTGTCTACAAGGAATAATCTAGTGTGAAGATGTACCCTGTCTTACGAGAACCAAACACTTCGATGAAGCAGACAGCCGTAATGTCTCTTGTAGGTCTCCGTAGAACCGATCCTCTGTCCATCGTGTCCACGAAAGATGACAGGTTGCGTTGTTGTTGAAAAACGAGAGACGTTAACTAAATGCTAGTAGTTTTTTTTCGTTTACATATAATGAACAGGCCACATGTATGCAAGACGTTGCACAACAACACGCAACAGGGCACAATACAACACGGAGACAAAGACTACATGCAAGACAAAATGGCTCTGAGCACTATGGGACTCAACTGCTGTGGTTATCAGTCCCCTAGAACTTAGAACTACTTAAACGTAACTAACCTAAGGACATCACACACATCCATGCCCGAGGCAGGATTCGAACCTGCGACCGTATCAGTCGCACGGTTCCGGACTGCGCGCCTAGAACCGCGAGACCACCGCGGCCGGCCATGCAAGACAAAAAAAAGCAAGAGAACACTCACAAAACAAAATGGTATATGCCTGCCTGCAGTAATAAAATAGTTCACAGAAGATTCAACATTGAAAGAAACTGGGACTTCATATCGGAAGCAGAACTGCCACAGAACACAGTAAAACTTGGAACACAGGAAACACCCAGCGATAAATTCACCGGTCAGGCGTATATAAACTTACACGTAACATTTATCCGTCAGTGTAGATAGGGCAAATTTGTAGCAAGTTCACAACCATCACCAAACTAAAATAGATTTTTAAAGAAAGTAAAATCCTCCTACAGCCTATAGTCTACCATAAACTTAGAATAGGGAAAACTTCCACATACAGAAGGCGTCAACAGCAGGAAAACGGTTATAAAAGGGTATACCCCATTCGGAAGGACTGACTAAGCATATAGGAAAGTCAAAACAATCTTCAGTGACAGTAAAAGCAAGGGTGGTAGCATTCAGAGTACAACGGGAATTTCACTGTTAAATGCAGAGGAGAGAGCGTAAAAGTGGAAAGAGTACACTGAAGACATCTATGAGGGAGAAGATTCGTCTGATGTGATAGAAGAAGAAACAGGAGTAGATTTAGACGAGATAGGGGATCCAGTATCAGAATCAGAACTTAGGAAAGCTTTGGAGGATTTAAGGTCAAATAAGGCAGGAGTGATAGATAATATTCCATCAGAATTTCTAAAATCACTGGGGGTAAGACTGCAAGAGCTGACTAGTGCGAGAATTATCACACAATCAGCTTAACAGCTCATGCATCCAAGTTGCTGACAAGAATAATATATAGAAGAATGGAAAAGAAAATAGAGAATTTGATACACGACTATCAGTGTAGTTTTAGAAAAGGTAAAGGCACCCGAAAGGCAATTCTGAAGTTGCAGCTCATAATCGAAGCAAGACCACACAAAAATCAATACATTTCTTAGGATTATCGACCTGAAAAAAGCGTTCGACAATGTCAAATGGTGCACGATGTTCGAAATCCTGAGACAAATGGGGGTGAGCTATAGGGGGAGACGGGTAACATACAATATATACAAGAGTCAAGAGGGAATAATGAGTAGACCACCAAGAACGAAGTGGTCGGATTAAAAAGGGTGCAAAACAGCGATGTGGGGTCTTCCCCCCCTCCCTGCTGTTCAAGCTGTACATCGAAGAAGCAATGAGAGAATTGAAAGGAAGTTTCAGGAGTGGAATTAAAATTCATGAAAGGGTATCGATGATACGATTCGCTGATGACATTGCTATCCTGAGTGAAAGCGGAGAAGAACTGCATGATAAGCGGAATGGAATGAACGGTCTAACGAGTACAGAATGTGGATTGAGAGTAAATCGGAGAAAGACGAAAGTAATGAGAACCAGCATAAATTAGAACAGCGATAAACTTAACATCAGGACTGATGGTAGAAGAAATGAAAGAATTCTGCTACCTAGGCTGCGAAATAACCAATAACGGACGGAGCAAAGAGGACATAAGAAGCAGAGTAGCACTAGAAAAAAGGGTATTCATGGGCAAGAGAAGCCTACTAGTACCATACATATGCCTTAATTTGAGGAAGAAATTTCTGAGAATGTACGTCAGGAGCATAGCATTCTATGATAGTGAACTACTGACTGTGGAAAAACCGGAACAGAAGAGAATCGAAGCGTTTGAAATGTGGTACTATAGGCGAACGTTGAAAATTAGGTGGACTGATAAGGTAAGGAATGAAGAGGTTCTGGCAGAATCGTAGAAGAAAGGAACAAGTGGAAAACACTGATAAGAAAAAGGGATAGGACATCTGTTAAGACATCAGGGAATGATTTCAATGGTACTAGAGGGAGCTGTAGAGGGCAAAGACTTCAGAGGAAGACAGAGATTGGAATACATATAAGTAATTGAGAGCACAGTTGCAAGTGCTATTGTTTCCTGAGATGGAGAGATTGGCACAGGAAAGGAAATAGTGGCGAACTATTTAACAAATTAAAGGAACCTTACACAAAAGATGACACAAAGCGCTAAACACACACACACACACACACACACACCATTAACATAGCACCAAAACCAGCAAAGGACTGAGAGTCGGAGTTTATGCTACCTAATTCGTTGATCATTAATTCAGCTATCGATAACTTCTGACGTTTGTCATCTTTTGTTTGTGTTGGCGCAAGTAATTGCGGTGCGCGCACTATCTTTAACGATTTTCTGTGGAAACGAAACTTTCAAATTCGCTTGCACAGCGCTTACTTGCTGCAGTTTTGCCTTGAAAATGGCATGGTTTGCTCCTGTAGAAATATTGGCGGTTGTCGACTATGTCACCCGGCTACATACCCGTAAGTTATTTGAACTGCAAATATAGTCGCGAATTATCTTACCAGAACAAAATAGGTTTAGGTATAGAATAATGTGTTAATTTGCCAACCAAATTTTAATCGACAGCATATAGTCGCAAAAATATGTTCACTTTTCACAGCTTTGAATGAAGAAAACTCAATGCCGATGGCAAACAGTTACTGATATATTTTTCTGTCAGTATGAAAAAAAAACCGTGTTTTGTACAACCTGTGGACCACACATCCAGTAATTTTATGTGCAAACACGTTAATTGCAAGAGCAGCAAAACCAAATAATAAATGCTTGGCCATTTTATTTCTTACTTTCATACAAATGATTTCACAATGCTTTAGATCGTTTCCTCTACAATAACTTTTGTTATTGGCCTCATAAATATCATTGCAGCTGACAATCTAATCAACAGGGATGTGGGATTCCAGTTGAACACTATCTGGAACTCTTTGGTGGCAATTACTAAACTGAAACAAACATAGCAGTTCGTGGAGATTTAATTCAACTCACAGTGTCACACTGCCCTAGGTGCAACGGTGGATGGCCCATATTCTCACGGCAGTGGACACTGTGAGTACTATTTTCGTCCAGCTTTAAGATCTTTTCCATGCATGTCTAATTCCTGATAGTGGAACCGATGAATTTTGAAGCTGCCAAGCGAATATCACCAGATTATCTTGTAGTACTAAGCAAGCACCCTAACCACCTGGGATGCTGAAGAGTTGATTGGAAGCATTATCAAGGGACTATTAGAATGTTATGCTGCGGCAAACCCGAAAAATGTATCTGCAATTCGCTATCAGTTCTGGAAGCACAAACACCTCCTACAAAACGCAACTGAAAAATATTGCTATTTAATAAACTAATAGAGGTTCAGGGCACACTCTTGCCGTGGATGTGGGAAACTGCCCCCAAATGAGGAAGAATCAGCAATGACCAACGGCATGAGGATGCAGAAGGCAACGGAAATCACTGCGTCAAAATGAGATAATGTGTATCCACAGGACGTATGGCTTGTAAATGCGAAAGTGTCACGATAACCTGTTCATTGGCCAAAAATTTCGGACCAGTTCCCCATTCGGATCTCCGGAAGGGGACTACCGAAGTAGAGGCGACCATGAGAAAAAGACTGAATAAACAACGAAATGGTAACGTTCTACGAGTCGGGGCGTGGAATTTCAGAAGTTCGAACGTGGTAGAGAAGCAATAATATTTGAAAAGGGGAATGCTAAGGCTGAATATAGACATTGTGTGGGTCAGTGAAGTAAAATGGAAGGAAGACAAGGATTTCTGGTCGGATGACTATAGAATAACATCAACGGCAGCAGAAAATGATGTAACCGGAGTAGGATTCGTTATGAATAGTAAGGTAGGGCAGAGAGTGAGTTACTAGGAACAGTTCAGTGATAGGATTGTTCTCGTCAGAAACGACAGCAAACCAACATCGACAACATCCCGACGTCGCAATCAGATGATCAAGAGAGACAGCGTATGAGGAAATGTCGGTAATTCAGTACATAAAGGGAGATGAAAATCTGATTGTCATGGAGGATTGGAATGCGGCTGTAGGTGAAGCAGTGGAAGAAAGGGTTGCGGGAGAAATTTTGATTGATACTGGAAAACACAGAGGAGAAAGACTAATTGAGTTCCGCGATAAATTGAAGCTAGGAAGAACGAATGCTCTATTCAAGAATCACTATAGGGGGTGGTAACTTACAAAAGACAGATAAGGGAAGATTTCAGTTAGATTACATCATGGTTAGGCAAAGACTCCGAAATGGGATTCTGGATTGGAGGCCATACAAAAGAGGAGTGTAAGGGATGGCTGAAGTTGAAGACAGTAGTCAGGAAGAATCAATGCACAAAGAAGTGGGATACGGAAGTACTAAGGAAGGAAGAGATACGCTTGAAATGGTATGAGGCTGTAGATATTGCTGTAATGAAAAATTCAGTAGACAGTTCAGTGGAAGAGCAATGGCAATCACAGAAGTTGGAAAGAAAAACATAGGTAGAAAGAAGGTAACAGAAGAAATACTTCAGTTGATGGATGAAAGAAGGAAGTACAGAAATGTTCAGGGAAATTCAGGAACACAGAAATATAAGACTCTTAGGATTGAAATTAATAGCAAATTCAGCGATGCTAAGGCAAAATAGCTGCATGGGAAATGAGAAGAAATAGAAAAACATATGACTGTGGGAAGGACTGACTTAGCATATAAAAAGTGAAAAGAACCTTCGGTGAAATTAAAAGTAAGGGTAGTAAGATTAAGAGTGCAAGGGGAATTCCTCAGTTAAATGCAAAGAAGAGAGCTGATAAGTGAAAAGAGTACATTAAGGGCCTCTACGAGGCTGAAGACTTGTCTGATGACGTTATAACAGAAGAAACAAGAGTCAATATAGAAGAGACAGGAGATCCATTATTAGAATCAGAATTTGAAAGAGCTTTTGAAGATTTAAGATCGAGTGAGGCAGAAAGGAGGATAGATAGCATTTCATTAGAATTTCTAAAATCGTAATGAGAATTGGCAACAAAACGACTACTCATATTGATGTGCAGAATGTATGAGCTTGGCGATATACTATCTTTCGGAAAAAACATAATCTACACAATTCCGAAGATTGTAAGAGCTGACAAGTGCGGGAATTATTGCACAACAAGCATAACAGAGCATACATCCAAGCTGCTGACAGGAATGATATACAGAAGAATGGAAAAGAAAACTGAGGATGTGTTAGTCGACGATCAGTTAGGCCTTGCAAAATGTAAGGCACCAGAGAGATAATCCTGGCGTTGCGACTGATAATGGAAGCAAGACTAAAGAAAATCAAGCCAGAGTCATAGGATCTGTTGACCCGGAGAAAGTGTTCGACAATGTCAAAAATGGTGCAAGGTGTTCGAAATTCTGACAAAAGGTGATGTAAGCTGTAGGGAAAACTAGTGATACTGAATATGTACGAGAACCAAGAGGAAACAATAAGAATGGAAAACCAAGAACGAGGTGATCGGATTCAAAAAGGTGTAAGAGAGGGATGCAGCCTTTCGTCCTTACTGTTCAATCTATACATCGAAGACGCAAGGTCGGAAATAAAAGAAAGGTTCAAGAGTGGAATTAAAATTCAAGGTGAAAGTATTTCAATGATAGGATTCACTGATGACACTGCTGTACTCAGTGAAAGTGAAAAGGAATTACACGATCAGCTGAATGGGATGAACAGAGTACAGAATACGTACTGAGGCTAAATAGAAGGAAGACGAAAGTAATTAGAGGTAGCAGAAATGAGAACAGAGAGAGACTTAACATTAGGATTGGTGATCGCGAAGAAGATGAAGTTAAGGAATTCTGCGACCTAGGCAGCAAAATAACCTACAACGTAAGGAGCAAGGAGGACATAAAATGCACAGTAGTGTAATTGAGGACGTAGGTTGGAAGCGCTGCCCTGACATGGAAAAGTTGGCACAGGGGAGGAATTCATGGCGGGCCGCATCAAACTAGTCAGAAGATTGATGACCTAAAAAAACAAAAAAGGAAAAAAAAAGAAAAAAAATCCCCCATTGTGGTCCACGGCGAGACCAGAACACAAAACTGGCAACCATGTTTTGTCTGAGGGGACACGTTTCGTATGCACATGCACGCATCACAGTGGTCAATTGTGGTGAAGTAGCGTTAACTGCGACTGCAGTGTCTTCTTATCATCCTGTTCTGCCCAGCAGAGCGCCTTGACACGGTGTCGTCGCGGGGTGGGATGACGTCACATTCAGGTAGAGGATTAGCACGAGGACCGCATCCAGCTGCTGTTACCACTTCTGTCGTGGCCAGTCAGGGGTCTATCTTTAGAGTCCTCCAATTAAGCGACTTCCGCTAACCACTCGCTACAGCTCTGACTGGATGGGAGTAACGACCGTTTTCAACGATCGACTTCCTTGTCTCAACGGACTATCTGTGGCAAGAGAGTCTGTTACAGCATCCCCGGCATTCTTTGGGACCAAAACTCACACGTCAGAAGCGGTGACAGTGGTGCCAAAATGGGATGTGTTCTGGGTGCTGTCTACTGGGAATGTGAGGTTCTGTTGGATCGACCTTCCTACAAAAAGTTGGGCGAATGATTACAGCCTTAAAGAACCAGGAGCGACAACGGGGTACTTTAGTGACCAGTGCTAATTTCATTGTAAATTACAGAGACCGACGTGAACGGTAAATGCTTCATATTAAAGAACACGTGAGGAATATTCCAAATGACACAAAAGGCTAATTCACTAGAGTCAATAAATACATAGAAACATACCAAACAATATTTGGGAAACTGTATATGATTTCTTTTTTACTTTTTTATTTCTCTCTTGCTTTCTTTCAGAGTACCAAATAATATCTGAAACTATCTCTCTCCTTTAGTAGACCACGCTTTTCCACTACTGAAACAATTGTCTGATAACATATGTAATTAAATTGTTTCCTGTGCACAGGGTAAGTAGACTTTTCATACCTGCGTTTAGATATTTGGTCTTATTTGTGAGATAACACTCAAAGTAAAAGTGTCAAGTCTTCTTGCAATCTCCGAAATGTATAGCGAAAATAAAACAAAAAAATAAAGTTTTTGGATATAGAAATCGAGTATTATAACATGAGTGAACATGCCGAGAATTGGGTAAGCTCTGATGTCAGCTGATGACGCCGCTGTCTCTTATTTGTGGGCGTACGCAGTGTTCGGAATACTCAGTACTGAAGAATTCTATAGGCTGCACAGTCAACCGATCGCTGACGTTACTGTCCTACAAGCGACGTGGTTGGCGGTTAATTTAAACGATGCAATGCAGCACTCAACCATGACGAGTAAGAAGTTTTGACTAGAAAGTAGCTCGTGTAAAACGAACTCAGCGGGCACCTGCGACAAATCATCTCTCACCACAGGAGGAAACACAAGATGCCTGAGCCACAACACAAGAACAAGTAACCATTAAATTTGTGGAGAAACAGCACAACATTATTCAGTCACCAGTGCTGTGGAACGAAGCCAACAGATCTGCCGAATAAACCAATAAGACGGGGCTGAGAAATACTGCCTGTGATTGGAGAGTTTTTTAATATCCTCATCTCCTTCCACTCCGTGTCTTCTCTGGAATACTTCATTTATTCACTAATGAGTGGATGTGTGTAGTCCCTCCACCAGTAATCAAAATTGTTGCTTAATGTCGTTAACACTCTCGATCTTTCTTCCTTGCTGATTTCTTTTCTCTCTGTTTTTGTTTACGTTAAGTTTTATTGTAAGTCAGTGCCACATGTCAAAGAAAACGCTGTAACGCGTACAGAACTTATTGAAAGAAAACGATACAGAATTGTAAAAACCTGATTTTCTGAAATGAGGGTAAGGAGGTTTCCAAACTGTGAAATTAGAGAGAATTAACGTCGTGTGAGTCTTTATCATATGGAGCCAATTTCAAAATATTAGTGGACTTCAGATCGACCTTCTCGTTCTTTGTGGTTCATCTTGAGGTGAAGAGTTACTGAGGTTCAGTCAACAGTACGGTAATGTATGACGCTCTCTGTTTGCTGCTGTCTCCGTGATAGAACCAACGATCAGTTAAAAATATTTTGCGATGTCATACATGCAGCATTACATCATTATGTAGCTACCAATTATCTTCAAGTGCAAGTCAAACGAAGCTATAGTGAAACTAAGAACACTTACATGCATCACTAATTTGTTTCAGTTCACTGTCAGAACCGCAAGCCGACACAAGTGAAATATTATTTCCTTCCCTCCGCTTGGCAGTAGTGAAGGTTAAAATAAGTTTACGATCTTTGACTGCTCATACTTTTTAAAATGAGCATTTCTTTATTCCATCATTCATTCGTCCACAATCAGCTAGTGAGGTCGCATGGCTACCATCAAGTACTTAAAATATCAGAGCTCCATCTAGCCGTCACAACCGCTGGGATAACTCAGGAGTGTAAACGAATTCGTTATGATGTTGGACCGAGTTGCTCAAATTACACGTACAATGGAAGTTTGAGTTTACGCTCCCATTCTACTCGTATGGCTGTGGCGTGTAGACGGAGCTCTGATTTTTTTAGGCCTTCGATGTACGCCTCGCGGTGAAAGCAGCTGGTGATATGCAACTGAAGGACGAAATGTAGATAGGTTCATATTAAATGCGGTCAACAGCAGGAGTTCCCAGAACTGTTTTAGAGTAAAACGAAGAAAAACACTTAAACTAACTGTAGCAAGGGTGCAGGAAGTGAGCAGCGAGCATCAGTGCCGATAGGGAGGGAGTTCGAGTTATGCAGAAGTACCATCCTTCCGCCGCCGGCAGCTGCTGTGGGAGTGACACTCACTGCGTCTCAGGTGCTCACCGGGTAAGAGAGAGTGTGGCGAAAGTCAGTGGTGGGAATAGATATTTTTATATTTTGAAACAAAGGGTCAATCAAATGGTGTAGTACAAAATGAAGGAGCTGATTGACGAGTCGAAATACGACAACTTTGAAACAGGAATTTACGATCTTGGAACTAAGCCTGAGTCAGTGATCAGACCACACCTCCTGTCATCACGCCTGAATGGAGATGGAGGGTCTTCCAGAACTGTTAGACAACGTACGCCTACCGCTTTATATGGATCGTCAAATGTGGATGCGCGTATATGGAGCACCTGCACACTTATCTCAGAAAGTACGTGACATAACAGTGCCACATACGGCAGGCGTCGTATCGGAAGGTCAGGTACATTTGTATGGCCACGTCACTCCCCATATCAGAAGTACCTCTTCTTTTATTTTTGTTTGGGGACATATCAAAAGCTTTGTGTGACGCTAACTCTCGACAAATGAAGGCTCCTCGCTGGAATACTTGCAACGTCTGATGACATCTGTGCGATGCTTCGTGTACTTTGTAAAGTGTGTCAGCATTTTGTACGAAGATGTTATGCTTCCATGGAATGTGGTAGTCACCATTTTGAACTCCTTCCGTAGTGTACATGTTTGCTGGGTAAACAGTGCATTACCTTCGCTGAACGAAGGGCGTGTGTGCATTGCTTGTTCTCGTTGTTCCGCACATTCCAAAGCTTTCACTGGCTCAGGACAACCTCCAGGCCCATAAGTTCATATTCCAAAATACTTTTATTTCGACTGTTGTATCAGTTCAGTTTCTGCGCGTCTTTTTGTATCACCCTATATGAATGGCTTATTTCAATAGTGGTACAAGGCCATTTTTGTTCATTTTGAATACAGGGTCCTGAAGTTAAATGAACGTTGAAAAATCTGCAGTTGGGATACCAGAAATATTCAAGCATATGGCTTCTTGCTAGAAATGAACCTTTCTTTCAGTTTGTTTGGATAGTTAATTTCAGAAGCATTATAGGCAGAAAAGTGAGGGAATAGACTTGTTCCACTATTGAAATAAGCCCTTCATATGTGGTTTAAACTATCTTGCTATTTACATCAGTTGCCTAGTCTTTCCCACACTACAAACCGAAGTGACGATTTTTTTTCAGTTCAAAAATTTTCCCTCATGGATTCATGCAAACGATGCACAAAGCACGTTTCATTCAGAATATTACCTGAAAGGTCAGCGATTTTTCTTCAGATGCCAGAAAATTGCTTTGGATCGTTCCAGCAGCACTTGTAACTGTGCTATGTTTTTATTACTTTCCTGTATACTGTACATCAGTTAAAGCAATCAGTTGCACTGTGTGTTATGATATGAATAATTATAACTATGTAACTAGGCTACTCATAGTGATCAGTTGTTTGGCACTGTGGAAAAAGGCGCCACGCAAGTCACCCTCGCGCACTTTTGTGTTGCAGCCTCGCTGGCAGCTGGCAGATTGAATCTCGCCTGAAACCGGCTGTTCACATCGGTAATTGGCTGGATTACTAAGCAGTGCGTGACACAAAAACGATATTCTCAGCATCGTCTGACTACAAATATAGTGATCTATTCACGACAAAAATGTAGTTCTTGACAAAGAGAAAGAAGAGGAGCTTTGGATCCCACCTTTCACTGTAGACCACCTAAACCACAGACACTAACAAGTTCTGACAACAGCTGAAAAAATATCAGCCCGAACACTTTTTCAGACACTTACGTTTGTTGCTACAAGTTTCCCAGTTTATTTTGAGTATTACTGAGCCAGAAATAGTTAAATATCATTAATGCAGTTTTTGGAGAAGCGCGATTGGTAGGTCTACTCACTCTAAGGTAATATTTCGTCAGTTTTCATACAAATCTATTTCATGACTACATCTTCCACGCGTAGATTTCTCTCCAAACATTTTATCGAAAAGCAGAAAACCATAAATGCGGTGAGAGAGAAGTTCTACTATCCAAAAGTTATGACATCCAACATTATCCCCGGGCGCGGTGGCCAAGCGGTTCTAGGCGCGTCAGTCCGGAACCGCGCGACTGCTACGGTCGCAGGTTCGAATCCTGCATCGGGCATGGATGTGTGTGATGTCCCTAGGTTAGTTAGGTTTAAGTAGTTCTAAGTTCTAGGGGACTGATGACCTCAGATGTTGAGTCCCATAGTGCTCAGAACCATTTTTTTCCATCATTATCCATCGTGAAGCAGTAAGGGTGTCTTTGGTCGCAGGTAGATTTACGTCTAAAATCGGCTGTATTAAGTGCCTCTTTCATATCGTCACTTCAAGATCTCTCTCCTCAAATAATCTGGTAAGCTCACATCCAACATTATAGTGGTTTTATTTGTAGGATACTGGTAAAATGCGGTTAGTCTACTAACGAGATTTCTTGCTAAACATTCGTGCGGCCCATTCTGGAATATTGTTCAAGTTTTTGGAATCCATACCAAATAGGGCTATCAACTGGTATTGGATGTATTCAAAGAAAGCCGGCACTAATTGTTCCATGTTTGTCTGAGCGTTAGGGAATTGCAGAAAAACCTGACCAGGCAGATGTTTGAAGATATGAAGATAGACGCAAACTGTTCCGCGAAAGAGCACTAATAAAGTATCATGTACTAGCATTAAGTGTGGAACATACCTCAGCTCCTACGTATCGTCTTTAGAGGTTACGAAAAGAAGATTAAACGTATTGCAGCTTGTAAATGGGAGCACCCTCAGCGTGCACCAACAGTGGTTTGCAGAGCATGAATGTGAATGCAGATATATGGTGTGCGTGGTATCGTGTAAACGACGAAGAAAACAACAGCACTGCCACTGCAAGGATTTTAGCGGTGAGCTTAAATGTGCCGTTAAGATAGTATTACCAGATTTGCAGAATCTAATTGAGGGACACAAATGAGAAGTTTCAATGAACCTACGTTTTGTCAAAAGCCTTAGTTAATACACTACAGTATTTATGTTCTAGGTTTGTATTAACATATTTGGTTTACGCTACAACTATACAGATCATCTTACTTTCGTGTTAAAAATTGCAATAAAGAATGAAACACATCAAAATACTTTGCATTACCAATCAAGTAAATATTTTGTTGTGATCATATCTCAACACAAAACATCACGTACTTATAACGAGATCCTTAATTAGGGTAAACAATAATCATGACAGATAGGTTACATATTCCTCATACTCGACTGGACTGTAAGTTTGTCTATGGGTAGCTTCTGAAAAAATTTCTGATATATTCTGCAGAAGAATATTCGTAATTCAGGACTTTGCTTTCTGAAACAGAATTTTATAAAAATCAACATAATTATGACGTACCTGAAGACGAGTAATAGTTTCGATACTAAACTTGTTCTCTTTATCAGCCCATAAAGCTCTTGTGATAGAAAACACCGCTTTTGCAGCAAAACTTATGCCAGCTAGAGTCAGCACAGACGCAATAATGAGAGTCAAATTTTTACAGCAGATGTCTTGGGATGCAAGAGAGTTGAAAATGCTAGAGTATTTTTCGCCAAGGCGCTTAACAGTTCTTAATTGATGGCTTTTGAACTCACATACATATTTAACATGGTTCAGCTCCACAAAAAGTTTATCTTTTCATATTTCTTTGAGAATATTTGCATGAAATATTACTAAAGTTTTAATATTTTGCTGAACCGACTTTCAAAGAAGATGTTTAAACTGAACCCAGTTGATGATATACCTGCGGTGTCAACAGTTTTTACTGTTGGTGAAAACATTTCAATTGCCTCTGAATAAAACAGAGCCAAATCAGTGACAGAGGATCTATAACCAAAGATTTTAATATAGAAAGTTTTTCGACAGAAAAAAATAGGCTCTCGTAAATATCGATATTCTATTTACAGCCGGTTGCGAGGGAAGCCATCTACCTGCTTTTATCACTAACAAGCACCTGTTTACGTTCCACTTCAGTAAATTGTTCTTTCTGTTCTTCAATACAAATGGTTTAAATGTCGTAGAAGTGAAAGATTTCTGTGCATACGTGAAGAGTATCAGCACTGGTTTGTACTGCACGAACTACGCCGTGAATGTTGCTCCTCTTACTCTTCCAAGAACATTGTTCTGTCCCTTTCTTCCTGCACCTCCAAAGTTTTGTTATAGTTGCCAAGACAGACTGCACGAATTTTATCCCTCTGATAGAATTTACTAGGAACTTCCATGATAAGATTCGTTCAGAAATCAGCCGTTTCACCCGTTATATTCCGTAAGTATGTCACCTTTACTTGAATGCCCTACTTAGCACAAAATATCTGTCAAACACTGGTACCAGTTTTCCTGATTAGAAGTGGCCACCGTAACTGATATGTATTTGGCGCGTTTGAGCTTCTCAGAAACCAGATGCAATGTGGCATATTCTTCGCTAGTATAGATTCACACTTTGTTCTGTGACAGGTAAGTTTCTCCCCAGCTATGTGATTACTGCAGCCAGTGCAGTCCACTGACCCGAAGGTTCAAATGGCTCTGAGCACTATGGGACTTAACATGTGAGGTCATCAGTCCCCTAGAACTTAGAACCACTTAAACCTAACTATTCTAAGGACATCACACACATCCATGCCCGAGGTGGATTCGAACCTGCGACCGTAGCGGTCGCTGGGTTCCAGACTGAAGCGCCTAGAACCGCTCGGCCACTGCGGCCGGCTGACCTGTAGGAATGATTATGTTTCATTGCACGGAAAGTTAGCAAAACTTCGTCACCAGCAAGACGCTTTTCTTCACCATTTACAATAACACTATTTTCAAGTTTTGTAACAAAGGACATCATACTGTAACGAATTTTTGGTGGAAACAGTTATCTTCTTTTTTCCCGTTAAGTACTTTCACACAACGTGCAAAATAATTATTTTTGGTTGTAATTTCACAAATGGGAATTCAGGTTCAATTGCGTTAGTAAATACACACTATTTTTTGGCTTTCACGTGAAACGTTTGCAATGTGTCACATCAACTGACAGTGATTTTCAAAGTCTAAAACCACACCTACTAAACGCGGCATCCTAAAGCAATGAGTATGTACAAAGAAAGCGGAGGTGATAAATTGCTCACTATGTGGAAACATTACCAGTAAAGAACTTCAAAAATCTTGCCTCTCTCAGTGTAGTTCAATCTACAGTGAATTTTTTGTATACGTTCCGTGTGGATTACGTCGAGACAAGGGGGTGCTTAAGCTAGCCGGCCGGGGTGGGCGAGCGGTTCTAGGCGCTACAGTCTGGAACCGCGCGACCGCTACTGTCGCAGGTTCGAATCCTGCCTCAGGCATGGGTGTGTGTGATGTTCTTAGGTTAGTTAGGTTTAAGTGGTTCTAAGTCTACGGGACTGATGTCCTCAGAAGTTAATAGTGCTCAGAGCCGTCAGAGCCATTTGAACCATTTTTTGAGGTTAAGCTAAACAACGGACGACCCCGTAAAATACGGGACGTCTACTCACCCTTTGTCAAGAAAGTGGGCTCGCATCATCGACGCCCTAAAGCATCGCCCTGTGCACTCAAAATGTCTCGCATCAGTTACATTATGGACTCGTCCATAAAAGAAGTTTCCATAAAGCCTTTTTCTTGCGGTGCTTTACGAAGCTATGCGACGAGTAAAAAGACAGTTTTGGCGTCGGATATTAAAGACAATCTTCTCAGAGACAAGTTCACTGATTGGGGCTACCTGTATGCCACAGAAATAGATTGCATTCAGTTTTCGCTCGCCGCGATCTACAGGCAGGACTGATAGGGCGAGGGAAAGTGACTTTATGCACATTCTTGAAAGGTAAATACAGGGGAAGGAGGGCAATACAGAGTCACAGGATGGACAGTAGCTTACAGCTTCACTGCTGTCCCAAGAAATCATTCAGGCCGGGGAATGACCATTGTGGCTGTGAAGACTCCGTGCGTTTCGTTATCTTTCAGACCTATATCTGTACCGGTTGTTCGCACAGATTGCCGGTTCTGTGACAGCTTCCAGCAGTAAAAACACATTCTACCAGAGACTGCCAGTGGTATTGCTATTAAATTGCTTGTAGCTCAAATACCCAGAATCCAGCCACAGCTCTTGAATCCCATCACTATCTAACTGTCACACTGACACCACAGGGAATGGATCGCGGCAGAAAGGTTCCCAAGCTGGCTGACTGACAGAACTACTGCCAGGGACCACAGCCATGTCAGGGAGACATCTGGCGCGTGTTTAATCTACATCATACCGCACAATCCACCACACGGTGTGTGGCGTAGGGTACTTCTAGTACCACTAACTTATGCCCCCTTCCATGTTCCACTCTCGAATGGCACGTGGGAAGAACGATTGTCGGTACGCATCTGTATCAGCTCTAATTTGTCGAATTTTCCCGTTGTGGTCATTTTGTGAGATTTACGAGGGAGGAAGCAAGGTGTTGAGCGACCTCACTCCAAATTACAATACTAAACCCCTCCACGATGCCAAACCACTCGCTTGTAGTGTCTGCCACTGGAGTTTGTTGGCCATCTCATCATTCAGAATGACGTGTGGGGTATTTTTCTAAGTTTTCACAAGACACATAAAATTTTTAGTGACTTCGGTCAACTGAATTTTATTTTCACTGCACAAAGACTGCACACTGCACCATTTGCATTTTCACTACCAAACACTACAGTTAATGACTACTACCGTTAGCAGCATTATCTCTTGGATCGCTATCGTGGAGCGTACGGGTTGGAACAGAGGTAGTCGGAAAGTCGCCGCGTTCCTTTAGGTACCTGGGTTGCAGATGGCGCCGAAAGATAACGGAGTGGGGCTGGAAACAGGATGAAGTGGATTGCGCAACTGCCAACTCCAAGACAGGGAGGGGTAAGTTATGGAAGCAACGTAGAAACACGGTTGCTAAATACACTGATACGCCAAAATATTATGACTATGGCTCACCGCGAAGTTGGATGTCGCCTGGTGACGTTGGGGACACGTGAAGCTGAAACGAAAGTATCTAAGCGGAGCAGATATGGAGAGGGGTTGACCCTAGCAAAGATATCGGCTGCAAATGGAGAAATACATTAAGATAAGCGGCTCTGGCACAGGACAGGTTATCATTACGCTTAAGCTGTGAACGAGTATCTCAAAATCGACTATGAAACTTCCCCTTTGAATGTAAAGAATGACTATGACGGTAAACTACGTTGTTTGATACTGAAGCAGCTGAGTAAAACTGAACGTACTCAGTTTTCTCTACACTTACTCTGATCGTTTCTAAACTGACACAAAATATTTTAACGCAACCAATCTGACTTTTAATAATCCCTGCAAAAGAATAGCCCTTCATGAACCACTTACCTCACAAAAACCTTCCTTACTCGAACAACTGCAATACAGCGAGCGCCAATACTGCCAGCTAAATAAAAGATTCTAACTACTGAGGCACTAACTACTAATAGGCATATAGTTAGCAAATGAAACATTTAAATAGAGAATAAACAATATATATATATATATATATATATATATATATATATATATATATATATATATATATGTGTGTGTGTGTGTGTGTGGGGGGGGGGGTGGGGGGGTGGGGGGGGGAGAGAGAGATCCTAGAGTTTTGAGATTTAATATGAGCGGACAATCTGGACGTGTGTCCGTCAGAAAAAGGAAATTTGTCAAAATAGATATCAAGCTATTTTGACACACGTCCAGATCGTCCGCTCATATTAACATCTCAGAACTCTGGCATCTCTCTCCCCAAATCCACCACTGGTGGCGGCTCATCTCCAACTGCCCAACGCTACGCGCTCTTCACATCCAACTGTCCAACACTACACTAGCGAACAATCCAACAAAGAGTCCAACCAGTCACAGACTGCACACAGCGCACATAAAAGGATTAACAGGCTACTTACCACTATGCTAGTCGAATGTTCATTTACTACTGTCGTGAGCATCTACGGATAGAGGTAGAGGAGGGACAGTAAAGCTACCACTTGGCGCTAAGTGGTCGCACGTCCACGATTCTTCACAGAACATGGGGTTCGGAGGCTCGTCTGCTCTGTAAAGGAGGATGGATGGTGATCTGTGGCACAATGCTGGTACACGTACAACTGTTTCGGAGCACACTGTTATCGTAGATTATTGAACATGGATTTCCGCAGCAGACCAGCCCTACGTGTTCACACGTTTGACCCAACGAAATAGTCAATTACGACTGCAGTGGGCAAGGGAGCATCGGGATCCGACCATCGATCAATGGAAACGTGTCGGCTCTTCGAGTGAATCAAACATTTTGCTACACTAGATTGCTGGTCTTCGTACATCCATATTTAAATTGGATGTTGGTGGGACATCAGCTGGTATAATTTTTTTTTTTTTTTTTTGAAAGTGGAACTCCTCCAGCTGTATTTAAGATTTCATATTTATTTGGCTACTAGTTTCGACGTTGCGTCAACGTCATCTTCAGGCCCGTGCACTTTGATGATATCAGTTGTGTGTGGCTGAGTACTAGAAGTCCGCGGTGAGACCAATACTAGTGTCACTAGTTACTGCCCCCCATCCATGTGGGGCACGTATTGGTCTCACCGCCGACTTCTAGTACTCAGTCACACACAATAAAAATCATCAAAGTGTACGGGCCTGAAGATCACGTTGACGCAACGGCGAAACTAGTAGCCAAATAAATATGAAACATTAAATACACCTGGAGGGGTTTCATTTTCAATAAGAAAGGAATGCTGGTCGTCTCCACAAACGCCGTCATCGAGGTGAACGGCACCTCGAAACGTGCGGCGCGTCAGGAACGCAGGCTGTTGGGAGCAGTATTATACTATGGGAGACATCCTCCTGCGCTTGCATGGGATTTGCGATAGTAATCGAAGACACGCTGACAGCAGATAACCACCTACATCCCTTCATGCATTATGTCTTGTCCGATGGCGATGCCATCTTTCAGCAGTTTAATCGTCCGTGTCTCGGGGGGCAGAAACCGTGCTACAGTGGTTTGATTAGCATTATGGTGAACTCGTGTTTATGCCTCGGTGAACAAAATCGCCTGATGTAAATCGCATGGAACCCATCTGGATCGCTGTCGCGCGCCATCACCGCGTACGCAAATCAGCGGCCCGTTATTTACGCGAAATAGATGACATGTGCGTAGACATCTAATGCCACATATCTCCAAAAAGCAACCAACGAGCTGTTGGATCCCTAATACGCAGAATCCGTTATGTATTTCGCCCCAAAGACGGACCCAAACAATCTATTACGCAGTTGCTCATAATGTTTTGGCTTATCACTGTACATTATTGGCTTGTACATCACATCACGTAACAGGGACTGAAGAGTGACAATGTCCATACAGCAGTGAAATCTGTATCTTTATTGAGAAAATTTCCTGCACTTTTTTCCATAATATTCGAATAGTAGCATATTATGGGTGTAAAGCGATATTTGTTGATAGTTTATTTTTGAATTAACTTTTCGACAAATGGGAGAGGGGAATAGGTGTGGGGGGGTGGGGGAGGATTTGGTGGGTACATGTGACGGTATTTAAGCACTTCTTTGTTAATTTTAGAGGTAGCCATCGATAGAGAAATTGGTAAGAATTCGCGTTACTTTACTGTGCATGTTGCTACTAAAGGTAATACTCCGCTTCTTACCAACGACCTCGGAACAAGTATACCAGTATCAGGTTAACGCTGAGGGCCGTAACTATCGCTTACCAGATGTTTCTGAGTAGCAACGGACAGGGGAGGAGATGACTAATTGCACCTGCATGCGGCTGAAGGAGACGCCACAGATTTCTAACTGCATGTTGCGACATGAGTATAGCTGTGACAGAAAACGGACTTTCTTACCCCCAAAAACTCTTACGAACTATGTCGCTTTATGTTTGGCGGTCGATATAGTCAAATATGTTCTTCACCAATTATAGGGATTAATACTGTAACGTCACAAATATAAACCTGAACAAATGTTGCGTATCGCACATCATAGTTTCTATGATCCGTAAATTTCTTCCCTATTCCTCTACCGGCTTAAGTGTTGTGAGAGCTTTCGATATTACTGCAAAGGAACCAAGTTTCATATATATTAATTTGCAATGGTATTGGATGAATGATTTATTTTAAAAGTGTTTTTTTCTGAATAGCACCTTAGTTCGAAAAACAATAAACCATACTGTTTTACGAGCAACAGACGCTTTATCTACCTTCGGCTAAGCTGGCATGTACCGCACTTACAGCGAGCCTCTTTACTTCGCCGTCATTGCTCCCACAATCCGCAGATGTGCGAGTGTGGAAAACATTCATCGTCAGCAGCAGTACATTTGTGAGAATATTATGAGCTATTTTTATAAATAAAGAGTGACAAAAATGTGCTCTGCTTCCTGTGAACAGGTAGGTTATGTGTAAGCGAAAGATAAACAGAAACAAATGAGACAATGTTCGCCAGTTCAGAATAGCCTTGTCGAACTTATTTTAAACAAAGTCCCGTTGCGGTGTGCTAAAATAAGGTTTTTCCATTTTAGACAGTCACATAAGTAGGAACGTAAGAAGTTAACCTAATATGGACTTAAAACACGAGGAAACATGTTAAGGGTAAATATCAAACTAAATACATTTTGCACCTCTAATATGTATTTGCTGTTAACCACTTTAGTTTAGAGACTGACAAGTGTTGAAGAAACCGAACCTTGAAAATTAAAAATATTCGCAGCGACAACACAAAATGGTGACGGCAATCGGCAGAAAATATCAACTGATCATCCCTCTCTTTGTCAAATATGTTGTTACAATGTATTTTACATACACTGCGATAAAACTGCGTAAGATAGTTGAGAGTGGAGAACTTGTAATGTAAATACACTCCTGGAAATTGAAATAAGAACACCGTGAATTCATTGTCCCAGGAAGGGGAAACTTTATTGACACATTCCTGGGGTCAGATACATCACATGATCACACTGACAGAACCACAGGCACATAGACACAGGCAACAGAGCATGCACAATGTCGGCACTAGTACAGTGTATATCCACCTTTCGCAGCAATGCAGGCTGCTATTCTCCCATGGAGACGATCGTAGAGATGCTGGATGTAGTCCTGTGGAACGGCTTGCCATGCCATTTCCACCTGGCGCCTCAGTTGGACCAGCGTTCGTGCTGGACGTGCAGACCGCGTGAGACGACGCTTCATCCAGTCCCAAACATGCTCAATGGGGGACAGATCCGGAGATCTTGCTGGCCAGGGTAGTTGATGTACAGCTTCTAGAGCACGTTGGGTGGCACGGGATACATGCGGACGTGCATTGTCCTGTTGGAACAGCAAGTTCCCTTGCCGGTCTAGGAATGGTAGAACGATGGGTTCGATGACGGTTTGGATGTACCATGCACTATTCAGTGTCCCCTCGACGATCACTAGTGGTGTACTTCCAGTGTAGGAGATCGCTCCCCACACCATGATGCCTGGTGTTGGCCCTGTGTGCCTCGGTCGTATGCAGTCCTGATTGTGGCGCTCACCTGCACGGCGCCAAACACGCATACGACCATCATTGGCACCAAGGCAGAAGCGACTCTCATCGCTGAAGACGACACGTCTCCATTCGTCCCTCCATTCACGCCTGTCGCGACACCACTGGAGGCGGGCTGCACGATGTTGGGGCGTGAGCGGAAGACGGCCTAACGGTGTGCGGGACCGTAGCCCAGCTTCATGGAGACGGTTGCGAATGGTCCTGGCCGATACCCCAGGAGCAACAGTGTCCCTAATTTGCTGGGAAGTGGCGGTGCGGTCCCCTACGCCACTGCGTAGGATCCTACGGTCTTGGCGTGCATCCGTGCGTCGCTGCGGTCCGGTCCCAGGTCGACGGGCACGTGCACCTTCCGCCGACCACTGGCGACAACATCGATGTACTGTGGAGACCTCACGCCCCACGTGTTGAGCAATTCGGCGGTACGTCCACCCGGCCTCCCGCATGCCCTCTATACGCCCTCGCTCAAAGTCCGTCAACTGCACATACGGTTCACGTCCACGGTGTCGCGGCATGCTACCAGTGTTAAAGACTGCGATGGAGCTCCGTATGCCACGGTAAACTGGCTGACACTGACGGCGGCGGTGCACAAATGCTGCGCAGCTAGCGCCATTCGACGGCCAACACCGCGGTTCCTGGTGTGTCCGCTGTGCCGTGCGTGTGATCATTGCTTGTACAGCCCTCTCGCAGTGTCCGGAGCAAGTATGGTGGGTCTGACACACCGGTGTCAATGTGTTCTTTTTTCCATTTCCAGGAGTGTAGTATCCACTGCATTAAGTATGCGTTTCGAAACAAACGTCACATGGACCCTAATTGCTGACGTAAGACACGTTGTCACACAAATATGAATATTGTTTTTTGCTCTATAAGACTCAGTATGCTATAACTTACACACAAGGATATAAATATAGTTTTAGGTCTTGTATATGTAATCATTCTACGCAGAAGCTACGGAAACACACATTATCATGACCGAAGGAAACTTGTTTTTTTTTCTGATAAGACAGACACATAGACCAGTAGTTCGTATATATATATATATATATATATATATATATATATATATATATATATATTCATGGCACTAAACCACTCGAATTGAAGTGTAAGGTGGATCCATATTCAAGCAGCAGTAGTCGTCACATTACGAAGTATTTCTCAACGAATAATTGTTAGGTTGTCTACATTAATGTCGTCGATGTTGCAATAGTGCATTACCAAAAGGAGTTAGACAAAGTTACTTTTCGATGAGATATGATTCCTTTCTTCAGCGCTAAAGCGGTGGTGTAAGTACAATATCAGTTGGCTGTCAATGGGAAGGATATGTGAAACTCCATCCTCTTGTTAACTGTGAACAATGTAGTCAGTGGACTTTTATTCGTTACAACTGTATTTACATTAGGTGACGTAGACGACAATGTTGCGCCCATACTACGAATATCTTTTGGTCGGATTACAATCTCAGTTTCACGTTACAGCTTTCATAAGACTTGCTAGGTTTCAATTTCTGATACTCTAAATAAAATTTGTAATAGTAATAAAAGTGAAAGTTCAAACTGATTGCTCAGCCTCCACCTGAAAAATATTTCGCGTGCTTGAAAAGCAATAGTTAAAACATGCTAATATGTAGGACGCATGCACTGAAAAAACGTCAATGTAAAGGTTGTTGGGACAACGCATGAAAAATATGAAACAAGACTGACAATAAATGTCAGTTAGGGAACAGAACGAAAGAATCGAACCAGAACAGAATAGTATCACAACTGTTTGACATTTGGCAGTATCTTTTCTACTGTGACACAGCGCACAGCCCTAACGATACCATTCCGATGAACACGTGGCGGTTCCGCTGATGGGGAAGGGGGAGGGGGTGGTTCCGAATATGTGCCCCCACCACTCACCCCCTGCCTGACACTACACATTGTGTCCTGCTGGCGCCCAGTCTGTGTGTGGACACTGAGGACTTCGTACGCCGGCTGCTGCAGAGACGGGGAGAGCTGCCAGATACTCAAGGTAAGCAGATGCTGCTGGTCTTATCTACATTCTGAGTGCTGCTAACACTCTTCTGGTCGTGCAGAATACTGTACAAAGTAGAAATTTTCTGAGACTTTTTTTCCCTACTGGAACTGCGCACTACATGGCTGCTAGCCTTCGGTTATAGTGCAGTCACAGTTCATCGCATTCCTAAAATGTCGCAAAGCATTTTTCTTAATATTAACTCATTCTTTTTCATTCCGTGGGCAACAACTACGGCACGGATGATAATTATGCGCTAATATTGTGCGGAATTATGACTGTAGGTAGTCCTAGCCAATGTTTTTATGATGCGTTCACGCTCTTGATATTTAATGAAATCCTTTTCGTAACGAATATCTCTGTATCCGATACTGTCGACATTCCCTTTTTTTTACGATTATGTTCTTCAAGATGAACGAGAAAAGAAAATTCGTTGAGTTTTTTCATTTTATATAATTCGTGGCATAGTATCTGTATGACTTTCTCTGTGAAATGAAACATTTTTGTATGCGATAATCACTCGTAAATATCTATTGGAAACTGCAATTCCATGGCGCTCATATTTACGTTCACCTCGTGACCTTCACCTCAATTGTATTTTTCATATTTGTTTTACTGTAATTGATATATTTATTGTTCACAAATATCCCCCCCCCCCCTCATATTTGCGGACGTGGCTAGTAACTAGCTTCTGGGTGTTATGTATGGTTTCATTTGTATTTAGCGTTTTCTAGTTGGCATCTTGTAATTACGCACGTGATATAGTTTGAACAGCGGAGGCATCCTGTATAACATCTGGATTTACTTAGGGTTCTGCGAACTACTTGTTCTCGCTATTACGTGTCTGTATGCAAGTACTGAACGTTGTTATCTGGTGGGATGTTAAGAATTCGTTACTTGTTGCAGAACACGATGGACAGCTGGACGCTGGAACAGAACCGCGTGGAGATGCGACGGCGCAGCGCGCAGCTGGAGAGAGAGAGACGAAGGCTGCTGCGGATAGCCATCTATAACAGCTTCATGCAGAAGGCGGAGCTGTACGGAATACTCGACGACTATCTGGATGGTCATGAAGAGGTCCTTGGTCCTGGTCAAGGAAATGCAGAAGTAGTCCAGGCGGGGGGCTTACAAGCTCTATGGCACCACCTGGAGCTCGACGATGATGACGACGACGACGACGACGACTGGGAGGACGAGTCTGAGGAAGGCAGCAGCTCAGACGAGTGGACGGACTGCAGCTCCTCCTCATCTGGCGGCGGCAGCACCACCGGCTCTGACGAAGGGGAGCTCTCGGACGGTTCGTCTTGTGGATCTCACGAGGAGCTCGTGACGGATGAGGAGGCTGACTATATTGCAGAGGGCAGCCAAGTTTTCAAGGAGGAGACATCTGAGTGTTCGCCAAGCCAGCCACCAGAGAAGCGGATATCGGATGAGTGCACGGACTGCAACTGCCCAACGAGGGACGAGTCGTGTTGTGGCGACGAATCGGACGACGGCTCCAGACACTGAGAAGCGGTACGGGGCGCACAGAAGGCGAGCAACAGCTACTGCATCAGCTTCACTGTAGCCTAACTTTCAAACACGTATCTACAATATTCGTTCGAGACATTAATTTCAAAAATAGTTTTCTGTAGATGGAGATATCCGGATGCCGACATCAGCAATGTTACTTTGCTGGTAAGTGCTTGCGCTGAATATCCACGGTTATATATGCAGATGATAGTAATTAATTTTTTTTGGTCAGAATTTAAAGAATCGTGTTGATATAAGAACATTTTTCTCGTCAAATTATGGGACTTGCAGCCGTGACCTCGAATTCATGTAACGGCAACGAGCGTCATTAGTTTTAGGGTAGCTGAAGAATTTAGGTCTGGCTGCATTCTGGGGTTTTTGCAAGACACAGGTTCAGCGATTGGCCGTTTCCGTCTTTTTATTTTGGGAGCGCCAACCTTACCTGCGGGTAAACTCTGTTTTGGCGCGACCTTTCCTTCCTTACTTTCTGTGAAGTATGTTCGGATTAACTCCCTGATCACTGGCTACCTGCGCAGTATTATTTATGTAGTTTCTGCAACCCTTTGGGAACGCACCGTACTGGTTGAGTGTCGAGCTAACGACGGCATCATAGTGAACATTATAGACAGTGCGTTGGTAAAATCAACACTGTGGGCATAAATCCATTAAACCGAAATTACTACCTATCAAAAGAACAGAAAAACTTAAAACGTGGATTAGGCAGAAATTTGTTATGGTTCTGAGGGAAAGGAGGAAATAAACAAAACGTGCGTAAAAATATGTAATCTCACACCTGACGCAGTCTGGAACTTGAAATTTGTTAAGACAAAGGCGTGCGGTTTAGCAATACAGTATAATTAGTCTTTTCTTAATTCCACGAGGGACATACTTGAAATTTCAGAGCGACGTTTCTAAGCTGAGGGTGGATGAAAAAGCTAAGCGCGAGCGCATCGTGAAAACTGCGGCGAACAGAACGGGTTAAAGTACTTCGCAGCACATTATTATCCACGAACGAGGGTCAAAAACTTGCGACTGCGTATAATGAAGTTGCAGTCAGCTTATTTCTGATCAACGGGTACCCTATGTGTACAGGCTGTGCACTACATTAGTAATCTTTTTTATCTTCTTTCAGTCAGTGCTCGACTTATATGTGTAAATAGTGAAATATCAGTCTTTAAAACTTTCATTGTGAATGAATGTGACGTATTTCATTACATTCAATTCACGCAATGCTGTCATTCTATTTGCATTCAACAACAATGTCACCGAAATTTCATGCTCAGTCCTTGTGTCTGTTACGGAGAACCATTGAAGGATATTTCTTCGTTTTACATGTTGGGCCTTTATCCTACCACCACAATTTCTTAATAACATAGGAGATTAAAAAAAGTTATCAGCCATCATAAATTACGGAAATGTTATTGATGCAGTAAACTGCAAGCTCAATTCCACTATCAGAAGCCATTCAAGTATCCAGCCAGCTTCACGTTAATAGTCTTTATAAATGTGCTTGGTTTAGATAAGATGATGTAACTATGCATTCCACTGATGATTACTACGACTGTCAAAACACACACACTCACACAGTCATTAATTTACTCTGTTGATGATGGCGCTGTGTAGATGCTCACTTCACAAGCGCTCCTGGTTCTTTAGAGTTTCTCACACATTGCTTTTGAAGTACGTTCTTCGCACAAGTTTCTTATTTTACAAGAATACTGCTCTCTTATACTGCCCACAAAACAAATTCTCTCTTTGTTCTATTATCTTGCACTAATGTTCTCTCTCTCTCTCTGATATGTTTCAGATTCCTACAACATCTTTGTACTCTTGCTGCTTGATTATGGAAGAATCACAGAAGACGACTGGCATGACGGTTCAGTGACAAAGCTGTAGTGCAATCATACTTACTGTATACACATTGACAGCGTATACACACAGTGACATTTATCAAAGGAACGTGGTTATACTACATAAAGTGCATGTACTTTGTTATTTGTTACTTATTTTTTACCGTTTTGTAGTTTGTGTTAAGTCAGTAATAAAAATTATTTATCTAATCTATGTTTTATTTGAAAGACTGTCTCCTTGTTCACTCTTTATTTTCCTGTAATTGAATTTTCTACTTACCAAATAAATGTTGTTAGAATGTGGTGTTGCCAAAATATTCTATCGCGATAGAGCCTGCCAGCATTTTCATTGTCATTTTACATGTAATTTGGCTCATAATAACACCCACATTAGTGCTTTGCAGTTAATGTCTGATGATTTTCTCCCTCCCAATAATAAATGCACTGGAAAAATAACATGAACTATACAATTTTTGTTTGAACTGTAATTGAAGTTGCATCGCCACATTCTTCAAGTTTGATACTGTATATCAATTAAAATAGTGTTTAGTATTCTGACCTGACAGCATTTTACAATGCGTCTGGGACCAAGGAACACAGGCATCTACTGAAATTTTAACTCGTTACAGTATGTATGTGTTTGCATTAAACTCTTGGGAAAGTGATGTGTTAAGGATATCGAAAATTCTATGAATTTGTTCGTCAACAGCTTCAGTTTTCTGCCAGAGAACAGCTGACAGTTTCCACAGTAATTAACATATTTCAGTGCATTCACTTATCTACGATTTAAAAGGAGTGTGCCCATATCGTAATACTCAAAACTATTTAAAACGCTCACAAAATGTATGTTGCAATGTCATAACGCGTGTGAAGTGCATTATTAAAACTGCTCTATCTATTATTCAGAGAGTGAGAACATCTGCAGAAAATTTGCCCGCAACCTACGAGTTTTTAATGTGTGTAAAAATCAATTTATTTTCGAGTTTAACATGAGATACAATTTTTGAATGAGTAGGTAGCAAACTTTTGGCATATTATCTTGTTGTATCAAAGCATATTCTTGCTAATTAACAGAGCACATTAAAGGTGTTACATATCAAAACTTAAATGTTCTATGTCATGTGAGTTTCGAAATGTGTTCTTGCAGAGTAAAAAAAAAAAAAATCAAATCAGTTCTTGCTGACGCAGAAATATTTGCAATAAATGATGGAAATCGTCGTTGCAGTAATATCTGAACATGTAATGAACTGGTCCTTACAGCACACAAATTACCAACACATTGCGCATTCAGATTTCTCAACATGGATTACATTATTGCAAATTGCTCATTATTAATTTGTTAAATATTTAAAAGATAACAAAACGGTTACCTCTACGGTACAGTGTGCTATAAGCATGACTTAAATTTTGGTACAGGTTGCAGATTAATGTTTAAATCTTACAAACATTTGTACACGAGTGTCTATCTTTTTACAACTTTATAGCAATCAAACACACACAGATATAATTCTATAAATGCTATAGTTTTTCATTTGTCATTTATTTTCGGTATCCCATGAATTATTCTTATTCTAAGCTTTCACCAATTTATGCTGTGGAGTGCTATTTCTGTGAAGTATTGAAATATTTTGTAGACTGCAGTATGTGGACAAACTGTACAGGTAACATTAATGAAAGTCAAGACCAAACACGTTACGCTTTATTGTAAGGCATCTTTAGTTTTCACATTAACAACATTTTTCTCCTACAATTTTGTTTGCTGGGGTCGTGAACAGTTCGTATGGCGCCGTTACGACTAGAAACAACGTTAATTCTTATCGTTACTCGTGGATTTTTGTTGTTTACGTAATGCTTCCTGTTCTTCCACGTGTATGGGTTGGATTTTAGCACACGGCACTCCCACTACGCTAAATATATTCACGTTTCTACGTTGTGAAGAACCATTGCCATCTCGCGATTTCGTGTGTTTTGTTTTACTATTGCGTGTTGCGTTCGTCTTTAGTTTGATCTGGTCGTGATGAAAGTGTCTGCTATCGCTTGTGTGTGTGTAAATTTTTATTTTACTATGCTACAGTGATGGTTGACCTAGGACGAGTGGATATTTCCTAACTTGTGATATTAATTTGTGGTGTCTATGGGGTTGTTCTTTCTCTGCAAAATGATTTATTAGTTTAAATATCGTCTGGTTGCTGATGTTTGTCTGGTCATTATTTATGTGTTCCTTCTCTATTATTGATTTTTGAATTTAGATATTTCTTGTTGGTTTAGAAATCGTTTATCACATAATCTCACTATTTTCATGCCCTTTTCTATTGGGGTAGGGTGGTGGTTTTCTTGCTGAAGATGTTCTGAAAATATTGAGTGGCTAGTGTTGTATTTCCATGCTCTTTTGTGTTTCTTCTGCCATGTTATAAAACTTCTGCCTGTCTGTCCTAAGTATAAAGCATCATAAACTGTTACATTGCATTTAGTAAATGCCAGATTTGTAGTGCATGTCCTCTTTTAGACATTTCTGTAGAGAGTTATTTTTTTGGTATACTACTTTTATTTCTTGTTGCTTGAGGATGTTCACAGTTCTGTGTGTCTGCTTGTTTCTGTATGTGAGTGTATACCAGCTTGTCTGTTAAATTTCTGTGCTGTGCCCATGATGGGTAGTGGTGTGTGTTTGTCGTGGACCTCTGGATTTTGTGTTTTGCTTTTTTTTATTTCCATGTGTTCTGGACTTTTGTACACTTTTGTTACTAGTAATTGCTGATGTCCTTTGTTTTTTGCTACCAGAATAATTATGCCCATCTCTTTATTATAGTTTTTGTTGTCAAGTGGTACTACATTTATTCTGTGGATCATATATCTGAGAGAAGATTCCTTTTGGGCCTGGGGTGGTTAGATGATTGACGTAATAGTGAGTCTGTTACGTTTTTCCTGTAAATGCTGAATGAGTGTTTATTGGATGTATATTTAGGAAGTTTAATTGGCCTCCTTGTTTAGTCTCTAAGGTGAACTTTATGTTCTTGTGTAATGTGTGTATCCCTGCATGCAGCTGTTCTATTTTATTTTCTGGTGCATCTACCAAGCAGAGGACGTCATCCTTGTACCACCACAAATACAGTCTAGTATATCTCTAGTAACAAAAGTGAACAGAAGATACAAGAAAAAATCACGCAAATTCAGAGACCTCCAACACACGAAACACACACAGATCATTATCACCACCACTACAATGCCAGGGCACAACAAAGAAACTCATCAGACTAGCTGGTACACAGTCACAT
The DNA here is from genome assembly GCF_021461395.2 of Schistocerca americana. Classification (NCBI taxonomy): domain Eukaryota; kingdom Metazoa; phylum Arthropoda; class Insecta; order Orthoptera; family Acrididae; genus Schistocerca; species Schistocerca americana. Next base: position 201,620,860 of record NC_060119.1, read on the forward strand.
CTAGAAAGAAACTGACACATATTTGGAACATCCTCAAGAAACAAGGAATCAAAATAGTACATCAAAACAATAGCTCTATACCGTCGTACGTAAAAAAGAAAGATCACACTGACAAGTACCAAAAACTTGGCATTCGCCATCTCCAGTGTTAACTGCTGTAATTCTCTGTACTTAGGACAGACGATGGGAATTTTTGAAATAAGGTATAAGAAACGCAAGCACGGAAATGTGGCGCAGCCATACAACATTTGCAGAACACCTCGTGTAAGGAAACCAACACCCTACAACAATACAAGAGGCCATGAAAGGGGTAAGTTTCAGTAAAAAGAAACATTTACTAAACCTGCAAGAGACTTCCAAATTCAAAAAGCAATAACACAGAGGAAAAATATATTAATTGATGAAGTTTAATTGGCCTCCTTGTTTAGTTTCTAAGGTGAACTCTATGTTCTTGTGTAATGTGTGTATCCCTGTTTGCAGCTGTTCTCTTTTATTTTCTGGTGCATCTACCAAGCAGAGGACGTCATCCTTGTACCACCACACGTACAGTCTAGTATATCTCTAGTAACAAAAGTGGACAGAAGATACAAGAAAAAATCACGCAAATTCAGAGACCTCCAACACACGAAACACACACAGATCATTATCACCACCACTACAACGCCAGGGCACAACCAGACGTTATTTAAACTAATAAAACACACTGTAGAGGAAAAACAACTCCCCTGGACACCACAAAATAATATCACAAAGTAGGCAATATCCCCTCCCTAAGCCACGCACTACTCTGCCATGGTGAGGCGGTGAAGCAGTAATTCACACACACGGAATTTAGGATAAGTTAGCTTCCTTTACACACACACACACACACACACACACACACACACACACACTGAGGAACAGGCGACGTTTCCACCAATAACAAACCAAACAAATGACGAACGCATCCTGCAGTAGCAAAACAAAATATACGAAATGGCGAGAACGGGCCGTCCAAGGTTCATGGAATGTTGCTGAACAAACCAAACAAAACCAGAACAAATTTTCTTTTGGAAGCGAAAGCTGATTCTGGATATTAATATCCTTGCCAGTGGGTTTTTCACGTAGAAGAGTAGAATTTCCTACATCATCTGTTAGGGTTCTGCTCATTTTACCATTTCGTACTACAAAATTATATTCTATACATACCCTGTAATAAGATGCAAAGGATGGAACACAGCATAACAGTTCTCATACATGTTCTGCACACTGCAGCACGTTGCAAAATATTTCTAGGTTATCACACATACTCAAGCATAAGTACATTAAATATAGCGTTCCAGAATTTTTGATTACTGCAGCTGAAGTGCAAGAGTGACGATAGCAAATATATAAACACAATGATGTTTAAGGAAGGCTGTTTTTATGATCGTTAAAAGAAAAATGTTAGGAGGGGGTTTGCTGCTTGCTGTAGGACCATAAATAACGGACACAGGCCCAAAAGTTTCGAAAACGGTAGTGCAACCGAAGATGCTGGTCAGAAAGAAGAGCTATCGAGCAATCGTAGAGAAACCAGCAGCTCTTCAGCATTACTAATCCAGCACTTGACAGGATTGTAGTTAATTGTTACTTCAGGAGAGCTTGGAAGCCTGGCACATGGAAGTTCTTTCTCAGACCTGATAAGCGCTTATACTCTATTAAACAAAATTCGGCGCATACACCCATACTCTGCATAACAGATCATAATTTTTACAACACAGGTAACCTAAAAGAACGCGGAGTGAACACAAATTCATGGTCTGGCGCATTCGAAGTAGACAGCGTTCATGCACAATGACTACACACAGTGGGATCTACAGTAAAACTACGGGATAATAATCCCTATCTTCAGATATCAAAGGCGGTTCATCAAGGTAACAGCTTACAGGAAAGGCTGCATCCTGACTGATAGAGTGTGGCCTTTGAATTTATTCGTAAGAACTAATAATCTTAAAAAAATGGAGAATGGGTATAAGTGTTAGAATTCACTAAGTGGGGAATAGTGTTACGAAACACGCTAAACTAGTATTTACTCGTTTTTCGACGAGCAACTAGCACGTGTTTGCATTCTGTGGGCACATGGTCGGCTAGATTGAAGACAATAGCCCACAGTAAAGTCAGTCCCACAAATATCACTGCACACACTACTGCGCAAGCAAAATAATGCACAAAAACGGAGACACATTAGCCAGTTTTTAGGTGCAGCCGTTGACTGGAGATCGAAGACAATACAGAAAAGCTACCTCATTTGAGGTGGAAATACACGTAAAGAAAAATCAACAGATGCGAAAGCAGATTTCAGCAACCGACTGTACCGAATGTACTTAATCAAATGGGTGAACAGTACCTGAAGAAAACAGCTCTGCATGCAAGGTTACTAATACGTGCTTACCCTCGAGTCATTACAAACCACAAAAACACTCTAACTAACGAAATGCGGCTTGCGGGGGAAGACAGACATCAGTGTCTCTACATTTCAAAACCTCTTTTGTACTTTTAATTACATTCCACTCGCAGTCATACAATGACTAAAACGTAAATAACGGTAAAAAACACGCTATCACATTTTTGCTGTTCATGGTTTGTAACTGAGGTTCACGGGCTTTAAAAATACCGTCAGTTCTGAATGATCATTAAAAATTATCGAATGACTGATACTGTATTACGATGCTGAAATTCTATACTATCATGTGAGGAAAAATCAGATTTTTTAACCCAATAATATCTTGAAAATCGTTTGAGAAACGTTGGGGAACCAAACAGTGAAGTATGAGGATGAAGGCTAAGTCGTTCAAAAGGAGAAGAGGAATCCCGTCAATCAATAGACGCTAGAGGCACGGAGTCGATATTGTGAGTAAATCAGTAACTATTGTTAGAAAAGTGCGTGGGATATTTTTTTAAGTGGCGTCCGAAGCACATGAAGTCTGTTTGCTATAAGTCTCACATTTTAGATACGGAATATGAGCGCTCCTCTTTTTTTCCAAACAAGTTCCTCCTTTCAGTGCCATAATGCCTTAGCTCTCCTTGATTACTGCTAGCAGGGATCCGCTAAGATAAATGGAGAAGTACATGAGCTTTTAATTTAAAAGATACACAGTAAAATATGTTTCATCCAATAGCACCGACATTAGTTTGCCTTTATTTTAGACCACATCAAGTTAATGTGAGGATGATTTTTATTAACACCCAATGACCAACACACTCACCTTTCTTTGCCCCATTACTAAGAATTCTAGAAAGAAGCAAATATATAAATTAAAAACACACGAACATGGATTTTGTACAGTATTGATATTTTTAGTTTACCTGTTTGGGGCTTAAAAGGCCATCGTCGGACTATCATTATCAAAGACTGGTGAACAACTTTGTAAGATGTTACACAAAGGAAGTTTTATACAATAACAGAGAAATAGGACCAGAACTTTTTCTTTGTCGCAATAAATGGTTGGAATTCCTCTATAAATTGCATTAATAAATATCCTTTATTTATCGGTGGTGACTCGTTCCCGATATTCTGTCAATTCTCAAACAATCCATCTTCATAAGTACTTTAATACAGTCAAGAATGCATCAAGTACAGTTTGAGAATGAACACACGGTTCGAAACTAGTCAGCATCAATACATCAGTCCGGAACCGCGTGACTGAACGGGCGTAGGTTCGAATCCTGCCTCGGACACGGATGTGTGTGATGTCCTTAGGTTAGTTAGGTTTAAGTAGTTCTAAGTTCTAGGGAACTGATGATCTCAGATGTTAAGTCCCATAGTGCTCAGAGCCATTTGAACTATTTAGCATCAATACATAAAGGCTACATCTTAATGCAACTTACTTTGGAATTCAAATCATTTATTTCAACACAGTAAATGTTTCCTTTGACAGTACAATTGTAATATGAATGAAACTACTTAGGCTAAACTGCAAATAAATGTGAAAGCGGCAAACCCGAAAATATTAGGACCAAACATTGAGAAAACTGTGTGTATGTATGGCGATGTGACACAATGAGAGGAGATCAATATGAGAAAAATTAAGTCGTACTGCACCTGAATCTAAATTTTCAACTGCTGAAAGCACTACATGAACGGCGGCTTTACTACTTGAGTACATTTATTGACACTTACTAAGAAACAACGGACACTTGCTAGGAAACAACGGACACGTGCCACAGAATATCGTACAAATGATAGTAAAAAGATATATAGAGAGCGCGACATAACTGCAGTGAAGCCTGTGCAAATTCACATGGTATGCCTTCGATAGTTTATGCAGTACGGTGTTATACGAAGGTTGTTGTGGAACCAATAAGTGCAACATTCTATAATGTAAGGCAACATGTCCGCATGACATCATTTGAGTGTGTACGATCGTGGAAGAGCAGCTGAATGGCCCGAAACCGGGCAAAGTGTCGCTAATGTGACCATGGTAATGGATGTGTCTAGAAGTGTCATCTCGTGATTAAAACGAGGCCACTGAAGGTGGAAATGCTAAGTGAAAGAATGCTGGTGGTTTTAGACGGGCCATCACACAGCACGAATATCGATACGTACCCTTATTGACAAGAAGTAACAGAATCTCATCTCACTGCTGGACAGATTGCTACAGACTTGCGACCACTACCAATACTTGTGTGTTTGGCAGAATCTTTTTGTGTCGGTTAAATCAGTGTGGTCTGTATTCTTGGAATCTAATTGAATGCATCCCAATTTAACCACACCATCGAGAGAAAGAATTAGTTGGTGTAGGGAGCACTTTGGTTGGTGTCACCAACAGTGGTCCAGGGTAAAATACTTTGATGAAACCCGCTTCACGGTGACAAGTGATTCTGGTCCCAAGTTAGTGTGAGAGAGAGGGGAGCGTGATACACACCACACAATGTGGTGTGCACAGTTCCTATGCCCAGTGGCCATACACCTCTTCCGTATCTTCGCAAGACATACCGTTGAGTAGCAGCAGTGTTGCAGGGAGATTATTTTGGATCATGTCCTTCTGTTTAGGGTTGCGGTAGGTCCGACTTTCTGTGTATCGGCGATAATGCCCGCCGACTCGAGGCCACTGAGGTGCTGGACACAATGGAAAGCGAAGATACTGAAATTGTGCAATAGCCTGCTTACTCCTCAGACTTAAATCCCAGTGCATGCCTGAAATACTCTTGGGATACCTGTTTCTCAACTAACATTCCCTTTCCCGAACCGAGAAAAGGCTGAAAACTATCTTGAGGTAGGAGTGGGACAATATCCCCCAAGGACTCCTCAACAGTTTGGTAGCCCGAGTGGGGCGTATGCCTTTCTGAGAGGCCTGTAGCGACTATCGTGTTGGGAGCCTGACCTGTGTCAAACATGGGCCTTGTTTTGTCTGTTGTCCTGCTTACCTACGCAGTGAAATCGGTACCATTTCTCGTTGTAAATGTACCACTCCACCCCTGTTACGTATGTAGAGCGTTTCATTTCGTCCATCAATGCCTATGATTATTCTTGTCTAATAACGTCTCCGTTTCTTAGCAATTTTCAAGCCGTGCGTAAAGAATTCTCTTATCATGAGAAACCAAATACTCTAGAATTGGTTGCAGTGGCTACTTACAGACCACAGAGGCTCAATAAAATAGAAATCTGGTGACTTTAATGACCAAAAAGAGATGTGACAATTCGTCCGCGTGCTCACAAAACCATTAGTTGACGAGGTGAGCTTTTTGAATAGCGTCCTTGGCGTTTTGTATCACACCATCAAAACTGGGGAACAAACGCTTGGTGAGCCAAAATGATCATATAATCCTTCGCTGTAATGCGACCTTGGGAAGTACCAATGGAGCCCTTAGAATACTACAATATGGCTGCCCAAATCATCACGAAACTTATGTCATATTTCTCTTATGGGACGTAGAGCCAGCAACAAGTTGGAAACAGTGTGCAACAAGACTCATCCGACCAAATATCTTTCTTTCATTGCCCCATAGTCTACGTGTTATAGCTTTGTCAACACCCTTCCCGTTACGGGTATTCGCATCACCAGTAAGTGACTTTGGAAATCCAGCTGGTGCTGCAGTTCATGTGCTGTTTTGGTGCTGAGAGGGTTCGCGAGTGCGATTTCCAGTTCTGCAATGACTTTTGCAGCTGTAATGCACTTATTTTGCGCCACAGTTCTCTCAGATAACCACATGTCACAATGATTCAGTATAAAATTACGTTCGCGTTGCGGCTTGGCGGATGATGATTCTCCGCTTACGGCGTACGCTGTATAAATCTTCGATGTGGTGCGTCTCGAAACACCAAACCCTTTGACTACCTCGGTTACGGAAATACTCACCATAAAAGAACGAACAATTTGCTTATGTTCGATTTCACTGAGCTCCGACGTAAAGTCCTCACAACTAGACGGAACATGTTCTGACCACGACTGAGACTTGCATCGTATTGAGGACGTCGCACAGGTATCGTTCCTGGTCAGATATAACAGCGAAACCTGCGTCTGCATTTCGGTTCGAGCATTTATTTCTTACAACCTCTGTATGTTTTCCATCGGCTTTCATTACAACATAATTCACATGTAGGACCCAATTCATATCGTTTAGTCGTTATACCTCTAGATATTTAAACGATTTCATGGGAACGTGAAATAAATTATGTGTTAATGGAATATTTATCACGCCTTTAATTTGCAGGGCAACGGCCTTGTCGCGGTGGATACACCGGTTCCCTTGACATCACCGAAGTTAAGCGCTGTAGGACGTGGCCGGCACTTGGATGGGTGACCATCCAGGCCACCATGCGCTGTTGCCATTTTTCGGGGTGCACTCAGCCTCGTGATGCCAATTGCGGAGATGCTCGACCGAATAGTAGCGGCTCCGGTCGCAGAAGACCATCATAACGACCGGGAGAGCGGTGTGCTGACCACATGCCCCTCCTATCCGCATCCTCGACTAAGGATGACACGGCGGTCGGATGGCCCCGATGGGCCACTTGTGGCCTGATGACGGAGTGCTTTATTCGCAAGTGATCAGTGGGGTGCTGTCATAAAACCCCCTTGTGCCTGCTCAATAAATACATTCCTTGTAAAGGTCTTGGTATTTCATTTTATCGAAATAACATGTATATCTTTGCTATTTCATGCGTGGGTACATATGGGAAAGCCATCCTCATGGTGCTTTTGCCCATGCTTGAATGTCGGAGAATTGTCAGTAGTGCGGCATAATACCGTTTGAAACCTCTCCTGAACTAAACCGCTTCCCGTAGCTTGGTAGGAGACGGCTCTCTAAGAAAGCAGTACGAACTTTGAGAAAGACAAGGCTGTTGCTAAGGATGGTCAGTGTTGTGCAGGTTAAAGATAATAAAGTTCGTCCTGCTGCTGCCTAAGGTACCTGACTTGTCTCTCCGCAGTCACTTGTCTCTCGGCTCATACAGCCGTGTCACGAGCTCGCTCGCGACACCTGCAGCACATCTTCTGAAGTAAGTATTTCTCTGTCCATTGGTCTTACGCGCGACTGTAATCCGTCGGAGTTTCGCTTGGGTTCAACGTAGTGTCAAATACTGTGGGATAGAAAAAGAGAGTTATTACCGATAGACGTAATCCTAGTGTTGGGCTCTCTTATCATCCTACATCATTTATGCATAAAATACAAATATATACGACTCTTTTCCTCGACCGTTTAAATTGCACGATCGTCTCTTATGGCCTGACAGTAGTTAACATCTTACACAGTAAAAAGCAGTCAGTTAATTCTGCTCCGTATCTTACAGTTAACTACAATGCACATCCCACTGAAATGAAAGGACATTTAATAAATAAATAATTAGGTGTAAAAAGAGGTTTTCCTGTGGTACGACTATAATAAAAGATTGCGCAGTTCTACTCAAATGTTTTCTAGTCGACAATGTGAAAAGATACATGCTAAAAATACATTTACACTTACAAAGTGACTAATACGCTGAAATCCGAAAAGAACTCTCCAGGAAGACTGGTTATAGCGAAAAGCAGAGACATTGAGCTCTAGTGAGGCCCAAAATGAATACGATTGATAACTGATGTTGACAAGGGCAACAACGATCAGTGGTTAAGTTAATAACAATCGGATGTTAGTTCCGACCTCTAGATTCATAGACTTGGGTCGTAGAATAATTTTAAAATAGTCTAAACTCAATCGTACGGCAGTATTATACTAGGAGATTGTGAATTTAAACCTAATATTATCGATTGGGATAACCATGCATAACTTTTCTACGATAAGAACAGCCGGCCGGGGTGGCTGAGCGGTTCTAGGGGCATCAGTCTGGAGCCGCGTGACCGCTGCGGTCGCAGGTTCGAATGGATGTGTGTGATGTCCTTAGTTAGCTTTAAGTAGTTCTAAGTTCTAGGAGATGATGACCCCAGAAGTTAAGTTCATATTGCTCAGAGCCATTTGAACCATTTTTTTACGATAAGAACAGATATTTTTATTTTAAATTTATTAATGGCTTTTGGGCAGCACGCATACAGCCAGCGTAAAAATAATTTCTTAGCTTGTAAATGTCTGACAGACTGAACCATTAAAAGAGTAATTATACTTTCCATCAGTTTAACCTGAAGTTACGTCAGTGACGAAAGAAAATTAAGAACCATTTTCTATACTGTAAAACGAACAGCGTTTCTCATATTCTTATTTGTCTCTTAGTTACAAAATCATAGAAGTATACACGCTTTCACGCCTTTTATCGCTAACAGAATTTTAATGCTTGTTAATAAAGCTTTGTCAGGGGACATCATATGCTGCATTAGTTTCGTAGTTTCTTGATATTTTCGGTCGCAACCGAAGGAAATGTCATCTTCGTTACTGCCACACTCGCATGAAGATGTGATCCTGTTGATGCATTAGAGATGTTGACGGAATCTCCCGTGAAATCAAAGTCGTGTCACTATCACTGTAATGTTTCTATATACGGTGGGTGTGGTTGATCCAGCAGCCAGTTTGAATTAAGACGTTGGCGACGAGTGGGCATTTATTTAAATAGCACCAAGCATAAGCTCTTGGGGGAATCGGCGAAATGCCGCGAGTAATATGCATAGCCGACAAGGGGCACTTATAGTGTGTGGATCAGTTGAGAATTTGGGTGTAACGAGAGGTGTACCAGGGTAGTCCGTGCAGTTGCTATGACCACTGTGTCGGACGGCGCAGAGACTCGGGTTCGAACACCGGTCTGGCGCAAGTTTACAACTTTCCCCGTTCATTTAAATCAATGCCCACTCGCAGCCAATATCTATAACTCCTTTGGGGACATGTTTCTGCTGTATCTGCCATTTTGGTACCAAGGACGTAATGAGAGGTTAGGTACCACTTCGGTGTAGTGTTTCCATTTAATTTCGTAAGACGATGAAGCTTTTCATTACATCAGGGTCACGTTTCTAGTCCTTAGCAGATCGTCAGACGGCACATGATCCTATTCCACTGAACCGGTGTACACATCTTCCTTATGCAGAATGTCTATTTTTTTCCTTTGCTTTTATTCCACAGTGCGCCTTCGCTCAAAACAAAATTGTTGTCCTATTTCGGCGTGAAAGTTCCTGAAATGCTGATGTAATGCGGTATACTAGACAATCATCTGTGTTTTCGACATCGTAGCTGTTTGACAGTAACAAAGATGAGCGTGAGTCTGATAAAATAATGAGTGTTTCTTCTTGAAATTCTTTTGCGTATTTCGGCTCTCCAAAATCACTGTAAGTTCAGCAGAGTGTGTGGACGCTACTTCAGGGAGCCTGAATTTGCGTCCCGGAGTAGGCTTGTGATCTATGTATGCATTTCCTGATCCGTCTTTTTGTATACGCACGTATGTGTAAATCTGTCTTGGAGATATTCATGGTGCTAACTGTCAGCTAAAATTCTCTTATTTAGTGGGTAGGAGAACAATCACTGAGAAAGCGCAGATCATGGTCTGTGAGAAGCTGGTCTATTAGAAGCACCTACCTGAAGAGATGGTAAGTAGTACTTCCCCACAGGCATGTCCTGAAGTCGCCAAGCAGGAGAAACGAGTGTGTGAATTATTGGATTAATGTGGTTAATTCAAAATAAGTAAGTGGCTTGCCTGGAGGTAGATAAATGTTGCAAATTGTAATCATTAAGCGCTTTTGCGCTCACGTTGCTATTATCTCGTACAAGGTATGAAGGGGAATCCATTTACTGATGACATCTGTACAAACCAATGTACTGCCCTCCAGATGTCCTCGAGACCACTACTGCTCTGACAGAATAAACAATAACTATGGAGTATAGGAGAATGGTTACCAATGTGTGTTTCTTTGAGAGCATTGCAAACTGCAGAAGAGGAGGAATTAAGGTGGTGTAGTTCCAGATGGTGACAGTAGTACCCATTAAAATACTATGACTAGTGGCCAAGACACATGCGAAGGGGCCATAAGGGCTGGCGATGCTACAGAATCACATTCTTTCACCAGCGAGGATGGAATGACAACCACAAACATTGGCTCAGGATCCGACTGCATGGAAGGCTCTGGCACCTCTGGTGGCACTGAAAGTGCCTTGTTCTGCGTCGTCGTCTTCTTTTTTCCCTCCATAACTTTTGGTGAGCAAGGTTCATTCAATGAGCAATCCAAATTGACTGAAGAGGCACATGAACTGCGAACAGCCCTGGGACTGACAAGCTGTGTGTTCTTCAGCCATTTTCTGGTATTGAGCCTCCTGTCTGAGGTTTGATGGGGAGACAGGTCCCAAGAGAGAACCATGTTATGGGCAGGTGCCGAAGGTAGACAATGCTTCTGTGGCTGAGTTTCTGAAATGATTCCTAAAGAAGGTACTGTGAGAACCACAGGACAGGAGGGTAGTGAGAGATCTGGTGTAGGAAAGTTTGAGGTGGGGTGGGGTAGTGGTCGTGATGTTAGCGTAATTGATCGTCATATCCATAGGATATAGGTATTCATATTTCTTCCATGCCTCAGCATACAAAAGTTGGTGAGTATATTTGTATTCATGGATCTTCTATTCTTCTCTAAAAAGTGGGTAAACTGGAGAATGTGGAGCGTGATGTTCTGCACGGTTTACACACACAAGTGGATGTTGATAATGGCTATGTTTGTGAAATAATCATCCACAGTTGTCACATTTTGGGTCCATCACGTATCGGGATGACATATGCTCAAATTATAAGCAACTGAAGTGCCTACTAGGTGGTGAGATATATTGTTTCACACTACATCTGTACACCTTGACCTTAAACTTCTCAGGGATTGCATTCCTTTAAAAGGCTCAGATAAAGACACCTCTATCTTATATGATTATCCTTGGGCGCTTTTGTACATGTCTAATGAGATGTATGCCTCGCTGCTGGAGACAGAATTCCTCATCTGTTTGGGGCATAACGCCTCTGTGGAAAATGATTCCTTGGATCATGTTGCACGTCTTGGGTGGGGCATGTGTCACAGGTACGTCATTTAGACTGTCGTATACCTGAGGAGATGTAGATTGAGCAGCAGAGAAAACTGCAATCCATAACGAACCATTCTGGATTTTTCACCATCGGTCTAACTATATACCAAATAATCGGTGAAACGGTTCACCCCCAGATGTCTGGTTTGTTTTTCACATGGAGTAGCCAGGCAAAGAAACATTCTGGGGTTGTATCTCTCTGCACTGTAACAATAATTTCCATCAGAAGAGACATCTGGGACTTAATGGCCACTAGTGCAATAAAGTTTGAGTCGATTCATTGTGTTTCCAGGAGCAGCTATCGATGGAACAGAGCTCTGATTGCCTGGATAAGCCTTGTGCAACTAAGGCGCGGCAGGTTCCTAAGAGGTTGCCTGATAAAAACTAGCCCTCCTCGACAGACATATATCTCGTTGGCATGCAGCACATCTTGTGGCTGGGGGTTTCTTTATAGAGGTTTCTATCATCCACATGACTAAGGCAAGAACCGTGTTGCCTGTGACACAAAATGTTCCACTGCCAAACTGCACGATGCATGCTGAAGCAAGCTCATGGCTTACAGTCTTACAGTTGCAGAGTAGTGGTGGTGGCTTCCAAGCTCCAACTCAGGAAACCCAATTGTCCAAAACAGAAAAACAAATCCAAGCACTGTCGGCATCAAGTACACCATCCAAAGGAAATGGAGAGGAGATAAAGAATAGTAGGAGGACAGAGTTGCTGTACAGAAAGTGAATTAGCATTGCAAGGGCTGGGGCCCGATGTTGGCAAAGCATGTACTCACAAAAGTTATGTGAGCTATCTGGGGGATGGGGGTCACATTCTGGTCTAGCTACGTTAATAAAACAATAATTATTTGGAACTGACAACGCATTCTATCATACAGCGTCAGGCGCTAGCTCACAAGACTAGATGAATCCCTTAACAATACAATACAATTGGCCGTAAATGTGTTAAGTGCTAGCAAAAGCGTCGGCTTAAATACACGCCTTTAGAAAAACTTCGCACCGACATAGACTCCAACCATCGTACCCTTTTGTTTGACGTGTAAGTTCGTTGAGTGTCTAAAGGTAACATGGTTGTGGAGATTACACGAATTGAAAGCAGAGGTCGTCGTTTTTAGATGAGAAAAAAAATGATCGAGTTACTAGAGGAGTTTTCCGATCTGACACTTCAGATGCCTTTGGCTTATCTTGTGGATATTTTCACACGTTTGCGTAAGTTAAACGTGCAGTTGCAAGCTTCCAGAAACACACATTTCGAAGTAGTTGCAAATATCTTTATATTTGTCCTTATTTGCAAACTTCAGTTATGGATAGGTGAAATAGGCAAAAACCATTATTCTGCGTTAGATCTTACTGATGGTAAAAGTGTGACACGATTAGCGCAAACATACAACAAAGCATCAAGAGTCATCTCCGAATGTTAGCTGATAAATTCAATCATTATTTTCCAGAATACATCAAAACATAAGCTAAAGTTGACAACCCGTTTATTACTACTGTAGGAGAAATTGCAAAAGAAATGCGAGAAGAGCTCATTGAACTCCAAAATAACAGAAACTGTAGGGAAAAATTTGAATCTGATTCTCTTGAGCAGTTCTGGTGTAAAAAGCAATTACATACACTAAGCTTCGAAAAATCGTCTTACCTTACCTTTAGACTTTCATCGAAATTTATTTATGCAGACAAGGGTTTTCTGCGTGACTGGTAATTTAAATCATGTCCAGGAATGCACCGAATGTAAGTGACTATACGTCTGTAGCTCTGAGCAATAGTATTAAAGCCGGGATTACGGAAGTTGGTACAGATTATGCAAGCTCAAAAATCACATCGATGCAAACCGAATTTAATTTTCTACTAAACATGTATTTCCTATTATAATAGTACTGTTAATGAATGTTACTGTTGAGTTTAACAAATATGTTAAAAAGTTTTGATTAAAGTGTATTTCTAGTTTGACGCCCGCCGCTGTGGCCGAGCGGTTCTTGGCGCTTCAGTCCGGAACCGCTCTGCTGCTACGGTCGCAGGTTCGAATCCTGCCTCGGGCATGGATGTGTGTGATGTCCTTAGATTAGTCAGGTTTAGGTAGTTGTAAGTCTAGGGGACTGATGACCTCAGCTGTTAAGTCCCATAGTGCTTAGAGCCATTTGAACCATTTTAGATTGACGCCATGTTTTTTTATTTTTTTTATTTTTTATTTTTTTTCTTACCTGTGGTCCCCGCTAGCTACAAAAAATCGAAGTGGTCCCTGATCACAGTTACGTTGTGAACCACTGGTGTAGAGGTAGCCTTGTACGGAAGTAAATGAATATCACGAGAGACCTAAGTGGAGAGCTGCACTCAAAGAAAGAAACAATATTTTCATAAATAAACATACTAACGGAGTCTACAACAGAAATATAATTGGCTATGCTCTGTTGAGGACCCCAGGTACTAGTTAGAAAGCAATGTATCATTAGATCCGCCGAGTGAATAACTTTCACCAAATACTATTTAAAATAACATGCACGCTAAGCCAACCCGTCATCGCTGTCACCCTAGCCCCGAGTAATTAGACTCTTCTAGACACACAGAGAGCCGATAGACTGACTGACACCTTGTTCGAGCTTCACTAGTTAAACAGCTTTTCCGCTGACCGTTTATCACGAGCAGGGGGCCAGCGATTTGAACTGTGGAGGCATTCTGCGACGGGCGTCCACTTGTACGGACGCTTGAGGTGTTGGTTAAGCATTCAGAGTCAGAGGCAGCTACAGACTCGTGTGCGCACGGGCTCCTGCGTGCATGGCTTTAGCCCTTACAGAAACATGCAAACAGAAACCTCCAATACACATCAGCTAAAACTAGAATGAGATTTTCACTCTGCAGCGGAGTGTGCGCTGATATGAAACTTCCTGGCAGATTGAAACTGTGTGCCGAACTGAGACTTGAACTCGGGACCTTTGCCTTTCGCGCGCAAGTGCTCTACCATCTGAGCTACCCAAGTATGACTCACGACCCGTCCTCACAGCTTTACTTCTGACAGTATCTCGTCTCCGACCTTCCGAACTTTACAGAAGCTCTCCTGCGAACCTCAGATGGTAGAGCGCTTGCCCGCGAAAGGCAAAGATCCCGAGTTCGAGTCTCGGTCCGGTACACAGTTTTAATCTGCCAGAAAGTTTCATCAACTAAAACTGTGTTGTAACTTCTTATGCAAGTGGTGAGCGTCAAGAAACAGTTTATTATTTTTTTTTAAATTTTCAGACGTCCAACGTATCCGAAACTCTTTACTAAAGTTGCGAATATGTTTGAGAATTAACAAACATTTTATCGAATATATCTGTGAACTGACAAGCATTACTGCAGCACAACACACGTGAATATTTCGGGGCGCATTACTCTTTTGGTGGAGAATCTGAAAGATAACTAATGTTCGCATCTAGTTATTAGCATTCGTTTAGAGCCACTAACTGTGAACTATGTGATACGTTGGGAACTGAAGCAAATCATAATGAGTATTGCAGAATGTGCTACAGAAAAGAAGTATTTTCCTTTCCTCGCATCATAAGGTGGTCCCAACATAGAAAATGAGTTGTTTCAACTCTTTCAACTCTGGTATTGTTCAACAACAACGTGACTAGGCACTTCTGGTAAAAGTAACATAGTGACATCGCACTTTTCCCATCTTGCAATTTCCATAATTGACTTATGGTATATGTACGTAACTAGTGAAACAGGCAATGCTTCGCAATTGCTGAATATGCAAGAGAATTGGATATACATCCTAATCTCCTACTCCAACCCTCCCTCCCTCCCCCCCCCCCCCCCGACACACAACCCTGTGTGAATCGCCTCTTCTCCCCTCCCTCTGGGCCGGCCGGAGTGGCCGAGCGGTTCTAGCTGCTACAGTCTGGAACCGCGCGACCGCTACGGTTGCAGGTTCGAATCCTGCCTCGGGCATGGATGTGTGTTATGTCTTTAGGTTAGTTAGGTTTAAGTAGTTCTAAGTTCTAGGGGACTGAAGACCACAGCAGTTAAGTCCCATAGTGCTCAGAGCCATTTGAATCCTCTCTCTGACCTTCAGCTTTGTTTACTGTTATTGCCAACGAATCCTTAATTAGGAATTGAAATTGCTTAAAATCAATAGGTAAATCGTGTATGGGGTATGAAAAGCCTCTTGCATCTGTCAGGATAATAGCTTCATTGAGATTATTTCACATTTCGATCCAGCACAGTGCTTGTTTACTAATGAAGCGATACACATGGAGTGAGTACACTTATTTGGTTTATGCTTTCTACAAAACTTTGGAGTCTTCAACATCCACATGTGACATGTTTGGAGCGAGTTTGTTCCACCTGCGATATTTAATCACTCTAGTCAAGTGCTGTTCTACGTGAATCTGTGGGCGGATATTGTTGGTGAGTATGTAATTGGGACTTATCTCCTATTTAGGCCATTAAATGGCAGGAGCTTACAGCTTCCTTGCAAGAGCATTGGCAGAGTTGTTGGGTGACGTGCCTCTCGCTACAATACGGTGCGTGCAATTCGAGCATGAAGGGGAGCCAGTATCTGCGCCGATTCTTCAACCTACAGTTTCCTGGAAAATGGGTTGTCAGTGGTGGTCCTGTTACACGGGGTACTCGATCCCCTGATTTGACCCCTCTGGACTATTTTGTGTTTGAACAGACACGCAACATTGTTTGCAAGACCTCTGTTCTGTCAGAAGAGGAACTCGTTGCTCCTATAGTAGCAGCAAAAAAATGGTTCAAATGGTTCTAAGCACTTTGGGACTTGACATCTGAGGTCATCAGTGCCCTTGACTTAGAACTACTTAAACCTAACTAACCTAAGGACATCACACACATCTATGCCCGAGGCAGAATTCGAACCTGCGACCGTAGCAGCAGAGCGGTTCCAACTAAAGCACCTAGAACAGAACGGTCACATCGGCCGGCCCTTTCGCTTCCATCCGTTAAAACTGACAAGGAGACGGCACGACCGTGGGGTCGGGGTTTTGTCCGACAGTTTGTGTGGTGAAAGAGGACCCCAAACACCTTACGTGGTTAAAATATTAGGACGCACTACTCTGAAAATCTCGGGAAAAATCAATCCAAAGTTTCTTAGGTCCCTTATGAGCATAAAATGTTAGCCCATTGTCAACACGCCGTTTGGCCTACATGTTTAGCGCTCGGACCATTACGCCAGAGGTCTTGGGTTCGATTTCTCCCGCGGCACTTTTTTTTCTTCTGTTGCTTGCAAAATTGCAGCGCATTGTTACAGAAGAATCGTGAAATTAATTCCCGGGAAGATTGTATAAAAATTCATTCAATAATTCACCTCAACTATCGTCACCAATATTCCGAGGCATGATTCAATATGCCTGGTTTGCCTCAATGTTATCAGAAACTCAAAACACTTTCGTAAATGTTAATGGGGCATGTTTTTGTACAGATTTATTGCAAACGCCCTGTGACTGAAAAATATCCGCCTTTATATGTTGCGCAAGATGTCGCAAAAATTATTGCTTTGTTTGTTTTTACGATAATTACCTCTGCAGTTCTTGTTTATAACTATTATATGTATAAAAACTAAATGTTTCCCAATCGACTTTGTTATTCTGATTAAAAACCCAATGTTTCCCCTCATATAATTTACAATTAAAAATGGAAAACCCACCGCCATGAACTGTGCTGTTGGACAAAAGGAAAATAACTTTATTCAATAATGTAACTAATTTTTTAAAGATAACGTAGGTTTGCAAAACTTTCTGAATAATTGGTGGAATAACAAAAGAAAATGAAAGAGATGAAAAAATTGCCGGAGGAGGAATCGAACCCGAGACCTCCGGCGTAAGACTCCGAAGCCTAACCATCTATGCTAGACGGCAGCTCGGTAATGGACTAACATATTATACTCATAAGGCACCTAAGAAACGTTGGATCTATTTTTCCCCGGGATTCTCCGGGTAGTGCGTCCTAATATTTTAACCACGTGAGGTGTTAGAGGTTCTCTTTCACCACACAAAATTTCGGACAAATCCCCGACCCCACGGTCGTGCTGTCTCCTTGTGAGTCCCAAATTTTAGTATCATAAAAGCGGCTCCTTACAAGGGAGGTAATTATAAAAGTATCTACTGAACAAACAACAACTACCTCGCCCAGGCTTCAGTATTTTTGTATTATTTAAACACATTTGGATCCCCATTCGGTTTGCATTATTATTATTAGTATCTTAAACATTTCAGGTTCAAGCAGCATATTTTCCAAATGTCTACGTTTTTTCCCCCACAGGATACGTATGGATTGACTAGCTGATGGATAGCGTAATAAACTGTTCTCACAGTTTCGCAGAAGGAAGGAGTAATGGAGTGAAGGGAGTACACTAAGGAGGAGGCGAGCAACCAAAACAACGCAGGGCTTTGCACTATCCCCACCACGTCGTGCCAGCTCTAACTACGTCAGAACCGGAAGGCCAGTCGGAAAGCGCTATGTTTCACCCGCGTGCAGGTTTATATTCGTTTTTTACTAAAGTTGTTTTTGGTGTGGTGATGTTTTAACACAAACATGTCACCCTTGGTAGTATTTCTTATAATTAAATATCAACTAATGACACATCGACGGAAAAAGCTAACAGGAGAGCCTAACATGAACGTTTAACTTTATTCCTTCGCATCCAACGTTCCTTTCGAACTTGTACTTACTGTTAAACGCATCATATTACGTGTTTTAGGTTACATCCTTGCGTCTATGACGGATTCGGAGAGCAGCAATGATATTTGTATTCATACTTCTAACAAATATTGTTTCCGTTTATGTCCCGATTTCCATGGATGTGGTTAGGCAGCAACCTAAGACTACAGCTTAAACGAACAGCAATGACTTTTGGAGAGGAAAGAGCCTAAAAGTGGAGTCCCATTTTGTTTTTTATTTAAAAAATAGAAAATAATTAATTCTTGTAAAAGCATGTAATATTTTATAATGTGATGTAGAATTTACATTTTAGTAATAGGTAATAAACGAAACATTATTATGAAAAAATACCTGAAAAATTTACACTTACCGAGTTACAAAAATAGCTGCCAAAATCGGATCCCATGTACAAATAATCAAAATAATGCTAAACAAAATTAAAAGAAGGTATCAAATCAGAGAAAACATAACCTAGTTTCAAAGTAGGTATAATATAACATCTTCCAGAAAGTTACTTTTGCTGAATCCAAGAACCTTGTGGAATTGATTTCGACAGTTTAGCTTTGTGTCGTTTCAGAACTCCCTACGCCCCCCCCCCTACCCCCCCTCCCCTCTCTCTCTCTCCCTATTTGCCCAGCAATTTCGTCTTTGAAAGGATGGTCAATGTTATCTCCCTCTGCCATTTGTACAGTCATTCTTCACAAGTCATTGCCAGTAAACATGAAGAAAGAGGTTTCCGTAGCAAGACAACACTAAAACAGCTTCTCCTCAAGATCTTTACGCAAAAGTGTAGGTCTTTCTTCTTTTCGCTGCATTCTCAGGTGTGCTGCACTTCATGTTAGACACTCTTATAAGAGTTCACTGGACTTGTTCCACCTCACCTGTTTTTGAGCTATATTAATAACTTTAATAATCTTAGAAAAACTCCACTATTACACTCTTGGAATCAGCAAGAAAATTCCAAGGGAATAAAAGTGTGCCATAACACTGGAAAGCTTTAAAAGTGAAAAAGTAAGCTGCCCAGTTTAAAGAACTTCAGGAGGTCAAGTTTACGTGACTAAAGCCTGCATTACATAACAGAACAATTTTTCAACCACACATGTCAATCAAAATGAGAAATATATCTGATACCACAAATGCATCAAAGTACAATAGATATGGTATTTGTGTATAGCGTATCAAACATTGCTATGCAAAATACCAATTTCCCATACATGCATTTGCACTGTGTGTAAATAATTACATTTCACATAATTTATTTGGCGCCCATTTGATAACATGCTTAATATAGAACTTGTTTTTACCACTTGTCTAACGTACAACAATTCTTGGTAGCAACTATTGAAGAAGCTTAACATTTCACTTCACACACCCTTAGTACATCTGATGTCCGTGTTTAAAACAGCGATACGAAAAACAAAAACGCTAACCTTAATTTTCACAAACAAGTACAATTATTGCAAATAAATCTAATTTTCAGAGAACACAATTTTCACACTTCAGTAGGCAACTTTTCAAAGAAGCAGCAGTGCTATAGACGGTAAGCAAACGTTAGCTGTTTTTATTTGCAAGCGGGTGAAACATAACGACCACGCGGCTGCTACGGTCGCAGGTTCGATTCCTGCCTCGGGCATGGATGTGTGTTAATGCTTAGGTTAGTTAGGTTTAAGTAGTTCTAAGTGACCTCAGATGTTAAGTCCCATGGTGCTCAGAGCCATTTGAAACATAGCGCTTTCAGATTGGCCTTCCACTTCTGATTTTTCGTTGGTGGCTTGGTTAGAGCTGGGACCACGTGGTGGGGATAGTGCGAAACCTTGTGCCGTCCCCGTTCTCCAAGGAGGAGTCACTGCTGAAACCTGTTGTCGGACTTCGCGGGCAGTCACTGGTGCAGTGTTTAGGTGGGAGAGGGGCGCGTGACGTCATTGGTCAGACGCTGCAGCTTGCAGCCAGTTAGTGAGCGCCTCCTGTTTCCTCCCCCCTCCCCCCCCCCCCCCCCCCCCCCCGGCACTCTCTGTTGGTGAAGGACTGAAAAGTTTACAGTCAGAATACCGGAAGTTAGACGACCACGTACTTCCCTGAGGTGACATCCTGATGGTTTGTGACGGCACATTAAGCTAAAACACAGTTCTACGTCGCATCTCCTTCATTCCTTCTGCAAAAATAGGACGTAAATTCTTATATGGACTCCTTTGATTTGTCAATTACTTTCTGCAGAGTTCTTAACATCTTCCACAGTTGTTAAGACGCCACGAACTGGAAGAATTCCAGCCGGTTGAGGAGAGACAACAGGGATTTCCAGTGTAAACATTCTGATTCAGTTAGGTTGAAAATTTGGCCTCTAATCGGTTCCAGGCAGTACTTAGAAATTCCGTCCTGTTTGTTGTAAAATGTTGCAACATTTTGATTAGTTTTGTGTTCCATAACTCGTAAATCACTCAATATACAGAATTATTTTACTTGATTAATTTCATGCCAACAAAGAATCTCTATGCCTAAAGCAAGAAGGACAAAGATCGTAATAGAATAGCTCTAGCTGCGATCTGTAGTTCTGCCACAGCTCCTCTTGTTTTGTCTTTGTATCTGCGTGTGTGATTTTTTAAGACCTATTTTATAAGAGTTTCTCTTACAGTTTTATTCCTCACTTTTCTCTTTGTTTCATAACGCTGTCGATTTCGGGGTTATATATCTCATATTCAACCACTAGCTAAAGATGCTTGTTGTGGGTCACGTCTGCAAAATACATCTGCTCGAGGTTCCGGTATACGCAAGCAAATGCACCTTGCGAAAGCTGTTTACAGGAACCGTTGTTAGAAGATGCCCAAGGAACACTAAGGCTGTTAGGAAAATTGTTTATACAATGAAACCAATTAGCTTTATCCCAGTTGCAAGAGCGTCTCTCAACTGGTCCTTGGCTTATAAAAACATCATTTGTATCTCACTAGATACAGAATATGCAAGTGATAACTATTCTTGTTTGTGGCCATATGTTTTGTAGGCGCACATAACAGTGGTTTACTGCGATGAAGTTGCGTTAGCTGCAGCTGCAGTTACTCCTTATCATCGTGTTGTGCGTATTAGAGTGGATCGGTATGTTGCTGTCCCGTTGGAGCGGGTGGGGGGGGGGGGGGGGGGGGGACGTCACACTCAGGTATACGTTTGGGGCGAGGACCGCGCCCAGCTGCTGTTATCGTTTTTGTTTGTCGTGACCAGTCGGCGGCTATTCTTTAGAATCTGGAAAGTTTACTGCCGCCAGTTAACCTGGACACTCGCTGCGGCATGAACTTATAGGTTACATTTACCGGTTACCATTGTCTATGGTAATTGTTTTGCGCTGTTGATAACCTGATGAATATGATAAGTGTCGTCCAAGTAAGACAAACATCTTTAATTTACTAGAGTAAATAAACATGCACAAACACAGCATGATATGTGTAATATAGCCAACTGGTTGCAACAAGATTTAAGTTAAATCTTATTGTAAACGGTTGGTTGCATAATGGAAACCATATTCTTGTACGGTTCACAGTGATCCTTTAAATTGTAACGAACACATCAAACAATTTTTAGTACACGGTACCTAGTTCTTTTTTACTGCATCCTTTGTGTCTTGTTTTCTTTTAGAACGATAAACATCATCCGAGCTACACTCCTTATTCAACCAGTTTGATTTTTTCGCTGTTGAAACTTTTTTCATTGAAATCTTTTATCTGTTTACGTTATTATCCATGCACTGAGTAGGTTTATTTTTATTCAGGTATTGTAAAGCCTAAATACTTCTTTTTCCTTTCCATGTCTGGTTTATCTTGTAAAAGAACACGTGTAGAAAACTTGACAAGTCTCCATGCAGCCTTAGCTAAGTATCACGAAAACAAAGTAAACGGTAAAATAAAATTTTAAGGACGCAACATCCATTGTTATAACATTAGCGAAAACGGATACATTTTATGTGTTTAAGGATTTATAGCATTCAATGGCGAGTTTATTAGAGCCTTTGCTAAAATAAATCGAGTCGAATACGGTTTAATTAGTTAAAATTAAAAATGCCTAAAACATAATGCACTTGTAAATACAATCAGTCTCACCCGTTTCCACTCACGTCCGCCTTTCTCATGACGCCCAATCAGTAAAAATTTAAATTTTGCGACATTCTCAATGCTAAAATGCGTTATTAAAAACGAACTATACCATTAAAAATTAACGAAAAACTAGGAGAACGTGTGGGCATTTGATCACTTACAGAAGACCAGGTTCAGCCAGCCACCCTGTTAACACATTAAAACTCCTTCGTAACAAGATAGCGAGAAAGTCAGATATCTCACAAACCCATAAGTCATTCGTCCCAGCCAGCGATAACAGACAGGTCATTTGACTGATTGAAATCTGCCGTTTGAGAATAAACTACATTAATTTACAGTGTGATGTACGATAATCTTCACATCACAAGCACCAACATCAGATGTTTCTCACGCTCGAGCAAGAAGCCACTCGTCATCGAACTGTGCCCTGTCCGAAGAGGAGTAGTACAATTTCATGTCGCCTAAGTGGCCTAAAGGAGGTGATGAGTAATCGCTTTTACTGGCCGCAATTTATTGTCTGTCATTTCCAGCCAATGTTATTCCCATCGCCAAATAACCTTCAACGTCAACAGCGATAATACAGTATGAAAGGGGGCAGTGTATTGAGCCACCTGGGATAGAATCCATGCCTTCTTGGTTCAAACTATTGCTAGTTCATCCCCCTGAATTTCCTTGTGGCTTGGTACCCGGCAGAATGACGCATCCTTTCTCAGCCTTTATTGGCGAAGATGCGAGTCCTGGATGTTCTGAATATGTCTGTCTGCCATTGGATGATAGGTCATTTGGGAGTCGGTGGAGACGAGGAATCTTTCAGCGTGCATATGTGCGGTATTCTCCAGTGCCCTCAATATTGCATGTGACTCTGCAGCATAGACAGTAAAGTAGTTTTGTAAATAAATCTTGATGACACGCTCAGCATAATTACAGCGCAGCCAAAGGAGGTCTCCTGTTTAGACCCATATGTAAAACCGGCTACATAGGAGTGGTGCTAATTTGAAATGAAAATGGAAAACATATGCTTGAGTTCTGTCTCTCCTGCACAGTACTAAGCCTAAAATTACGGCGTGGTTCTTCAACAGAAGGTGGCAGTCGGCCCAGAGCAAGTGCCACAAGGTCATGCTATGCATGGATTAAAAAAAGGACGGTTAGTAAAGATTTCTTCCATGGAAGGGTGAGCAGCGATTTGGTATGTAGGTGGATAAGGAACAAAAAAGTGAATTTTTACGCTTGGTGCACCATAGGTAGTTGCCCGTCATATGACAGTCGACGGCTCCGCAATCTCTGCAAAGAGGCTCTAGAAATGGTCATACGCCACCTGTGGCCAGCCTAATCCCCCGTGGTGGACGGCAACAAGTATCATGACGTACCTAGTTTTCGCTAATTCACAAACCGTGCATCCATAAGCTAGCCGAGATCGATCACAGCCTTTATAGAACAGGAGCTGATGCGCTCTGTCTGCTCCTCACGTCTAAGGCTCTTTAAAATGTTCGAAGCCTTGAGGGACCTAGCGTTGAGGTCCCTGAGGTGTGGTTGCTAGGACAACTGAACTAAATGAGATACCCCGAAACTTCACCGAACCTTTGAAATTTGAAACTGTGTCTTTCATATGGAGGTCAGGTACATTAAAAAAGCGATGACAACAGTGAACAGCAATACACACACACTTATCTGCAGGAAGTTTAAAATCAGTAAGTGCAGCCTATTCTTCCCAACTTATAGTGGCAATCTGCAACTGACGAGTTCCTGTCGCAGCACTGGAAGAGGAACAAAAGACGGTAAAATCACTATAAATAAGGGGCACTGTACTAGAATTCTTACTGTAAACTTTATTCTATTAACATTAACTGAGAACAGAGTTACGATTAAAATACTCCTTTAAGGTACACCATTCTTCTGACCGAATCTGTCAGAAAGAACGTCGCAAGCTCGGTATGAATATGAGCAGCCTTCCACGGAAGACGATGCGGCATGAATTGGTTAACTTCTGATGTTGGCAGAAAACACCGCCGTTTCTGTTACTGCGCACATGTAGAGTTCAGCGTAAGATTTTGGAATTCTGTGCACTCGGCCCAGTGAGCTGACGACAGACGTCACTGACACACTAGTGATGTTGTAGGCGTCTGATCTGCTCGCCGCCATGTGACGCAGGACCAAGACGATTACGTGATTTTTACCAGCGACTCATTGGTGCGGTAACAGACACACACATGCGACAAGTCTTCTCTCGTCTTAGGAATAAACACAAGACATGTCTATCACACCGCAAGAGTATTCGGTCATTACACTTGCGGAACAGGAGCAAAAGACCTTCCAGGCATCGGCCCTACAGAACGAACCCATCAGATCAGCCGAGTACAACAATTAGAGAAGGACTGTAGCATTTAAGTCTTCTACGCGTATTGTAGAATTTCATAATATGTAGTTTTCATTCTCCTCTACATCTTCTCTGGAACGTAAATCTCGATTTACTCCCAGCCAAAATTGAGTTATGTTGTCTAATCTCGTTTATTCTGTCCTCAATCTTTCTAGTAGATTTATTTCTCCATGCATTTATCAGTATAATTTTTAGTCAAACTAAGATCTTTGTCAGTGACTTACATCATAGAAAACGTCATAACATATACAGAAGTTATTTTAAATGTTCAAATGTTGTGAATTCCTACGGTATCAAACATCTGAGGTCATCGGCTCCTAGACTTACACACGACTTAAACTAAATTATGCTAAGAGCAACACACACACCCGTGCCCGAGGGAGGATTCGAAACTCCGGCGGGAGGGGCCGCGCAATCCGTGGCATGGCGCCTCAAACCACGCAACCACTCCGCGCGGCTAAGTTATTTAAATAAAATGAAACAGTACAATAAAAAACGATGTTATAAGAGTTAATTGAAAACAACAAGTCTTGATAACGGGAAAAAATGATTAGCTGCCAATTATTAGAAAGTTTCCAAGCGTTTACTTATTGTGGATCAAAAAATGGGAAAACCAAATCTGCATCGTTGGGTCAGATAAACGGAGAAGTATATTCATGACACGAAAATTCTTTGTACCTCCCAATGCATTTTAGTGACTTACAGTTGTTATAACAAAATTAAGTGATCCAAACGGTACGCTGAATGTTTTAAAAAAATGTTTCTTTTGGAAAAGCCTTTAGGGCAGATTTGAAAACCTACTACTTATCATCAACGCCCTTCAACTACTGTCGAACTCTATAGAAAATAATGTTTATTTAATGGTAAGAGAAGGAGAGGTATTTCATGTGACTTAAGTGGCCTAAAGAATCTTCTCGGAAAGTAGGTGTGGGTGTGCTCAGATGAAGATACTGGCTCTGCTTGTGTCAACTCAAGGATGCTAGCGTTCCTCATCATCATGATCATATCGACAGCTGCAAACCTCCAGACTGTATAGCAGAGTTGTGAAATCACTATAAGGATTCCAGCTCATTAAATAAAGCTCCGCTCGATCTTCCTGAACAGCACTACATGTACTCGTGATACTTTCATACTGGAATGCTTTTTTTACTTGAATTGAATTCTCACCAAACATTCTTCCAAATGTCATCAAGAGTGGAAAGTAAGGAGCCAGAAAACTTTCATTGCATCGCTGACTTCGTCCGTGTAAAATATTCTGCCATTAAGTGCACATTCATTTAGCCTCTGAAGGAGGTAGAGAATATGTGTTTTCATTAGAACTTGTAACCTACCAATAGTTCCAGAAATCTGGTTGATTAATCACGACACTATTGTAACAAAAAGCTTAATGTCACGCTTCTACGTAAATAGGAAGATGCAAGAAATCGCCATAAAAATCACCGTGCAGAGAGTGCTTCTGGTGGCTGCGTCTATAAACTGATCAGATTCTTTCCGCCGTCTTCTAAGGCAACTGAGTCGCCCAGGCACAGTGGTGGTGGTCATTCTACCAAGGATGTCATCACTCGAGACCAGAGATTCATATCTTTTGAAATCCAACTGATTCGGATGGATCTGTACACAAATCGTAGAAAATTTCTGCCGTCATGTCGTAGCTTGGTCCGGATGCGACCATATCAGAGTTGTTTTCGGTATCACTGGCCACCCATGTGCTTTCACGGTATGTGGCCCCGTTCTCAGAATCCAAGCGTACTGCCAGGCCACCTCTCATTGTAGCAGCAGTTGCGCCCCCAGATGTTCATCTTGGTTTTGGGAGCGTTAATTGTCTGTTACGGAGTTATTTATATTGTTTTTGTTTATTTACGTTGGAAACGGTCCTCAATGACGTTTTCTAACTAGATACATACGGAGAATTAGTATCGTTGTTTGTAGTCTGGTCAGTCCAATTCAGCTGGACCTTCTTATTCTTTCTGGTTCGCCTTGAGGTGAAGACTCGTCGAGGTTCGTTTACAGGTACGGTAGCGTATAACTCTCTCTGTTCATTTCTGACTCCATGATGTAATCAAAAGTCAGTCAACAGTATTTTGCGACGTCAGAGAGGTTCGGACTTGCGGACCTGCAGCATTGTATTATTATCCAACTATTAACTGCCTTCACAGATAATAAAACGAAGCTACAATAAATACAAGACCAGTTACATGCGTCACTAAATTGTATATATACACTATCGTGAGCCTCTATTAGTCACAACTGAGCATGTTTCGAAGATCAAAACAATTTTAAGATTTTTGGCTGCTTAAAATTTTAGAGTGAATTTATTTTCATCATTCACGTGTGCCCTATCGGCTGTTTATGGCTCATATGGATCACCAAGTACTTCAAGAATCGGAGCGTTATCTGCGTCTCGTGCATATTGGAATAACGTGAGAGCTTAAACGAACTCGTTCTGATGTTGGCTCAAGTTATACAGAAAGTGATGCTGTATGTGTGTGTGTGTGTGTGTGTGTGTGTGTGTGTGTGTGTGTCTGTGTGTGATAGGGATTTCCATTGTTATTCCAGTGGCTGTGAATGTTAAATGTTACTTGCAGTTAATTTTTTAAACGTTTGGTATGCCCATCACGGAGAAGCAACCGGTAAAGTACAACTGAATGATGTAATAAAGATACAATCATTTTAGAAAGGAGCGTACTCGAATTTCGCAGAATTGATTTAAAATAAAAGAAAAACTAATTCAAATAATCGTGACAGGCTCATAGGAATGGAACTGTGGGTCGCCAGGAAGGGAGCCCGCGTCGTATCAAAGTGTCACCTCCACCTTTCCGCCGCCTACAGCTACTGCGGGTGGAACACATTGCGTCCACCTCAGCTGCTCACGGCTGAGCGGGAGATTCTCTTGCCATGTAGATCAGTTACCAAGCCTTCCCACATTACTAAATCAAAATGCCGACCTTTTTCGTTTCATATAATTTCCTACGACGATTCAGGGATATGTGGGACAGAGCATTTTGTCACCCTGAACGTATCATGGACAGACAATAATTTTCTTTCAGTCGCCAACAAGATGCTGTGCAGCATCCCAGTAGCAGTTATAGTGCTTCTATATTTTTATTTCGTTTTTGTATACTGATTATCTGTTATTGCAAGCAATAAACATCGTGTACTATGTTGAGGATATTTCTACATTTGTAGGTAGCCTAACCCAGCGAATGAGTGTCTTGGTAAACTGGTGTATTTCCCATGCAAGTCATTCTTAACGTAGCTTCGTGTACGTGCAAAATACGTCAGTAAAATATTTCTGTAAAGCCTGTTTCTTGTGGTGCGTTAGGCAGCAATGCGACAAGACCATAAAAACACAGAGTATTTGTCCCGGGTACTAAGAAGTATCATAGTCTGCCGACAGATGAGAAAGAGTACTTTGATTGCAGCTTTGTCCCCGTAGGAGAGATCAATAACTGTTTGCGCTCGCCGCAACCTCCCGACGGGACTGATGAAGGCGAGGGCAAGGGACTCCGCATACAATCTGGACAGGGTAATACTAGAGGCGCAATACAGTGCATAGTCACGGGATGGATAGTAGCTTAGAGTCATCAGAATTCTCCGAAGAAATCAGTCTTGCGAGCGAATGAACACTGACGGCTGAGAAGATGACGCACTGAACCTCCACAGTATAGATCTGTGAGGGTAGTCCCACGGACTGCTCATCATGTGATGGCTATCAACAGTAAATAGACATAGTATTCAGGGACTGTAAAATGTTACTGCTATGGAAGATCCAGTGCCTGACGTTTTCAGAATTCAGCACCAAATGATTATTTAATTACTACTTTTGCATTCCAGAGGTACCTGTCACAGTGAAGACATAAAAGAGAATTCCGGGAAAATGCCCGTAATAGGAAAAGTAGGAGCCGCGAAAAAAATGTTCATAAGCAAGAGCGTTGTAGCATTGTCCAAGACTGTTGTGATCCACAACGGACCTTGTCACGTATGTACATCAGTGAAACCTACGGTATGGCTTTCATATTTAATTGTGGAATGTTTATTTGAGCCTTTCTATAAGTAGAGTAGAACGTCTGATTGGTAATCTTGTGAATAAGTACAACTTCTTTTCGCTGTTGCAGAAAGATTACACCATCTCGTTTTCACAACCAACCACTACTGCAAATGACTAGTACCGTTAGCAGCGTTATCTCTTCCATCGCTGACGCGGAATGTGCGGGCTGGGGCAGAGCTAGACTAGCCAGCTGTCGCTGCCTCACTTTCTTTACCTGAGCGGCAGATGTCAATCACCACGTCATAAGAGCGTGGCACTGAAGGGAATGCGAGATGAATTGCACAACTGCCGTAAAATTCAAGGCGGTAAACTGCTGGCAACGACGTAGAAACCTGTTTACTCCACCCAATTATGACTTGTACTTCACCCTATCGCAGCAGAGACTTGTACAATGAATTCGTAGTGGTACCGTACTATTTGTTTGGAAAATGTTGTGTACTTTATTCCATAACATTGGACTTGTGACGGTATTTAAGAAATTCTTTGCTGATTTCAGAGCAGCCATTAGTACAGAAATTCGTAACAATTCGCGTTAATTTACTTGTTATGTTGCTATTGAAAGTGATTACTTGACTCCGACCTACGAAATAGTACACCACTTGGAAATGGGTGGATTCATACTTGCTGGTAAAGGACATGACTGCTGATTACGAGAGGTTTCGGCGTAGGGAACTCCCATTAGATTCATTTCTTAGACGTCTTTCCACAGAAGAAAATGAGCCATTTACTCAGTTTACAGCTGATGATGAGGCCAGAGGATTCGAACTGCATTGTGTGGAATTAATACTTGCGCGACAGGAAACGGATTTCGTGTGTCTGAGTTTTCTAAAATCTTTCTGTGTTACTGAAGAGGAAGCCAGTTTCGGATGTATTATATTACAGCATCAGTGGATGAATAATTTAATTTAGAAATGTTTTTTTGAATAGTTGTTTACTTTCAGAGCAAAAAGCCAAAATGTTTTACGAACGACAGTTGTTGCATTTACGTACGTTCGGTTCCACTGACATATGCTAAGTAACAGTTTGTCTGCCCTGGACGTATCGTGAAAGCTCTGAAAGTTAATGTTCTAGACGCAATTGAAACTTGGATTTTGAGTTTTTTCGTGACCTCGGTTATCAGCCAGCATTTAGTGAGCCTCATCTATTGTCCCTTACTGTTCCGTAAGTCCACAGGTTTCCAAAAACATTTAGCAGCTGCGGTACAATATCTGTAGCTCGCAACGCATTTTTGTAGACATGAAGTGACTACAGTTTGCATTGCATTCTACAGAGATATAAGTCAACAAACAATAAAAGAGGTGCAGTATATATAAATACGACTGAGACGGTATATGCGTGGTCCTTAGTTAAGTTCTCTGTTGGCAACCTTTTTTTTTCTTAGCTAACTTACAGGTCTATACAATACAAAAGAAGCGGTTTGGTAGTGATTTGCTCAACTAAATTTATCTTTTGAGGCACTGACATTTACTTTGTGTAAGGAATTAACCTAATAGTCATTTAACACACGAAAAAATGTTTTGAAGGGTCAAACGCAAACGAACTGTGATCGGTCCCTCAATATTTGCTCACTAGTAACTAGTTTAGGTCACAATTACGTAACAGTTGACAAACATCGACAAAGCACCGAGTATGGAAGAAGTCAAATTTTGAAAACCAAAAATATTAGCAACTACACAAAATATTTGTTCATCACAAAATGCTGAAAGTATATCAATCGCCGATGTGTTATGAAAGTTAGTGAAATTTATTCACCATAGTTCAGTTAAATTATATACGGAAGTAGGGAAGACGATAAATTATAATGTAAATAACGACCACATTCCGGATCATACATTTCAGTACAAACGCCACATACGTGTTAATTACTTATAGTGCATACACAAAACAATTATTATTGTTATTTTTGCACTCGGAAGACAAGTTGCTCTATGTGCTAACAGTAACATTTCCATCTGGGTCTTAAATAAGGAACTATTCTGCCGAAATCAATGGGAGCACACTTCTTCAGGTCATAAGAAAACTTTTTTTGCCACCGCGAGTGAAGTAACAAGGACAAGAAGGGAGGTCTACATGCATTTTCTTTAAATCACTCTATCTGAATTCCGGTTCAAATGGCTCTGAGCACTATGGGACTTAACATCTATGGTCATCAGTCCCCTAGAACTTAGAACTACTTAAACCTAACTAACCTAAGGACAGCACACAACACCCAGCCATCACGAGGCAGAGAAAATCCCTGACCCCGCCGGGAATCGAACCCGGGAACCCGGGCGTGGGAAGCGAGAACGCTACCGCACGACAACGAGATGCGGGTTCTGAATTCCGAACTGGATTGATATTCAAGTGGTAGCTAACTCCTACGCGTTATATTGATCAAAAAATACGTTTCACAATGACTGCAGAAGAGACTTCGATAACGAAACAGTGAAACAGGAAAAGAAGACTGAGAAATAAATGCTTCCATATGATATGACAAATTTTCCCATGATGGACAAGAAACAGAAATTTGTAAATGACTACAATACTATTCTAAACGTTTAGCTCAGACGACGTTTATCAGAAGTCGTAACTTAGTAAATCTCTTCAAAAGTAAGAGGTTATCTTGTTAAATGTGCATAGTGTAGTCAATTGCGTCTTAGCTAACACCACTACGAGTACCTCAGATGAAGTGGACGATGCTGCTGAGTGCACATGATGATTATTTGTGTTTCGAATTGCCGTGTCTGTTTCAGTTTACAGCAGAGTTCATGGATGTTATAAGAAATCAGTTTCTGACTGTAAACTTGAATTTGGTGATAACTCATCCTACAGCTAAAAAGTAATTAGAGTGGTAGAAATTAGACAGTTGAGACGTAGTATTGAGTGAACAGTCGGTAATACAACATTAATTTTGTATGAGAGAATAGAACTGATGTAAAGATCGATCACCAACATTGTGGATGTTCCGAACACGTAATATACCCTAGAAAATAAGACTCATGACGAGTAACAGTTTGGAAGCACAAAGAGAGAGGCACACCACAGTACCGCAGTTCTTCTATTGAAAGCTTCACGATAGTTTTCCTGTCCTGAACGCAGAGTACAATAATAACGGTACCGTTCCGATGCGCACGTGGTGGCTTCACCTATGACGCATGGAGAAGGGCGTGGTTTCGAAGGAGTTACCCCCTCCCCTCAACCCCAGACAGTTGCCACATCGAGTGTCCCTCCCGCTCGGGTCCAGTCTGTGTGCGGATTCTGAGGTCTTCGTACGTCGGCTGCTACAGAGACGGAGCGAACTTCCAGATACTCAAGGTGAGCCGACGCTGCTGGTGACGTCTAAATTCTGATTGCTCCTAGTAGTCCTCCGGTTGTGCAAAATATCGTATAAAGTACACAGTAAAAGTGTTTAGCGGTTGTATTTCCTCCTGGACCAGTGCACTACTTCAACATTACATTTTGTGGCCGAGCGGTTCTAGGTGCTTCAGTCTGGAACCGCGCGACCTCTACGGTCGCAGGTTCGAATCCTGCCTCGGGCATGGATGTATGTGATGTCCTTAGGTTAGTTAGGCTTAAGTAGTTGTAGGGGACTGATGACCTCAGATGTTAAGTCCCATAGTGCTCAGAGCCATTTGAACCATTTTTGAACGTAACACTTTTTACGTCCATTTGAGTTAAGGAGCTAACTGTCACTTTCTTTTAAAAATTTTTCATTGCGCTTTCACACTGTTGAGGTTTACAGCCAATGATAAATCCTTTTCTTGGCACCCATCTGTCGATCTGATGAAGCCCACATTGTTCTTTCGAAAGTTTACAGTTCTGTTCATTATACTCTACACTTCCGAGGGCATGTCGCATCGGAGCAGTATTTGAATGCGTATATGTGAAAGACAAAGAAGCTTTTTGTGACAATTCTCTGAAATTTAGGTTAGTGATTGTGATTGGGTGGAATTCTACTTCAGTTTCAGGTCACGATCTTCATCTAAACTGTGCTTGTCCTACTTATTTGACTGTAATTGAACAATTATTCTTCTTATTCCCCCTGCCGATTTGTAGACGTGACTAGTGTCTAGCTCCCGTGAGGTGTGAGCAGTTTCATTTGGAATTAGTGTGTGTAGCTGGTATCGCGAAATTCACTTAAAAGATAACATTGGCTCAGTTTGCTTAACACGTTACATCCAAATTCTTGTGTAAGCACTCGAAGTTGCTATTTAGTCAGATGATAACGGTCTGTTACTTGTTTCAGGATACAATGGACAGATGGGCGCTGGAACAGAAGCGTATGGAGATGCGATGCCGCAGCATCCAGTTGGAGAGAGAGCGACGGAGTCTGCTCAGGATAGCCGTCCACAACAGCGCCATGCTGAAGGCGGAACAGTACGCTCTACAGGAGGACGATGTTGATGATTATGAAGAGGAGTTTGGCCCTGGTTACGACAACACAGAAGAAGTCCAGGTGGGCGGCTTAGAAGCCCTGTGGAACGATCTGGATATCGACGATGAGGACGAGGACGTCGACGAAGGCGACTGGGAAGACAACGCCGAGGGAGGTGGTTCTTCTGACGAGTGGACAGACTGCAGCTCCTCGTCTGGAGGTGACAGCCCCACTGGTTCTGAGGAGGGGGAGCTCTCAGACGGCTCGTTCGGTGGGTCTACCGAAGACCTTGTGACAGATGACGAGGCAGACTACATCGCAGAGGACAGCCAGGTTTCAGAAGAGGAGCTGTCCGAACATTCAGCAAGTCTGTGTCCAGAGAAGCGGTCGTCAGATGTGTGGGCAGACTGCAGCTGTTCGGCAAGGGAGAAGTCTTCTGGTGCCGACGAACCAGAGGACGGATCCAGACACTGAGTGGCGGTACGGGACGTACAGATGGTAAGCAACAGCTACTGCTGGCATCAATTTCTTTTTTCTGAGCCATCAATCTTGTGACTGGTCCGATGTGACCTGCCAAGAATTCCTCTTTTGTACGATTTCTTCATCTCAGATTTCGTATATCCATCTTCTAGTGGAGAAGGGTTGATCGGTCTATGAAATGGTAACACCTTCAACCGTGCTTTTAAATCTTTTTATTCAAGGGCGATCGGTTTCGGTGACACACTGCGCCGTCATAAACCCCCCTATTGCCAAAAATTAGACCTTCAGTCAACTCTCCATACTGCTGTAACACAGAGTGAAAATCAAACTCCGCGGCGGTATTGAAAGATGTTTGTAGGTCTAGTTTATGTCAATAGACGGGTCTTGTGACGGTGCAGTGTGACACCAAAATTGGGTGCATTTCAATAAAGACATTGAAACATTCAGGTGAAGGTGCTAACATTAATGCCGGTTATCTTTATCTCAGGGTAGCGCTTGCAAATTTCGTCCTCAATTACCTGTTTGATGTACTGCAGTCTCCGTCTTCTCCTGCAGTTGTTAACCCCTACAGTTTCGTCTCGCAACGTGGATGTTATTCCCAGATGTCTTTCTTCTAACCTCCTGTAACTTCTTCGTGTCAGTGTTTCGCAAGTGTTCTTTTTTCTGTAGACAATCTCTAGATACCAAAGTACCACAATTATTCTGATCAGATCGCCATGACTAATCGTAGGTTCTATAGAGAGTCTTCTCATTCCTCACCAGTCCATTTAATTTCCAATATCCTTCTATAGCAGTGTTTCCCAATCTATCTCAGACCATTACCTCGAGTGAGTTAAGACATTAACTAGTAACCAACGCCTTTTCCAGCTTCGCATTAGCATCTAACTAAATTTTAGAATGAAATGGAGTCTTTGAACACTTGCATTTTTAAAATGAAGAAAATGAAATATATTTAGTGTTTGTGGGGTTTTATTAAACCGAGAACTAATGAGTCAATAGGTACTTCAAAAATGGTTCAAATGGCTCTGAGCACTATGGGACTTAACGCCTAAGGTCATCAGTCCCCTAGAACTTAGAACTACTTAAACCTAACTAACCTAAGGACATCACACACATCCATGCCCGAGGCAGGATTCGAACCTGCGACCGTAGCGGTCGCGCCGCTCCAGACTGTAGCGCCTAGCACCGCTCGGCCACCCCGGCCGGCCAGTAGGTACTGATTGTTCCTAATAACTTGCTTTAGAGAATGGTGAAGCATTTCTCTGTGCATTCCTAGCTAACTATCCGCAGTAAGGGTTGACACGTGTTACAAAACATGCTCCCCCACAACCGCTCCTCCACCTAGCGAAATTTGCATCACCCATAGCCTGTGCATAATTAAGCAATTTATTGGCTATTGCTGGATCTACTTAAAACTCGGAGAAAGCATTTTCGTGAGGTATTTAAGCGTACGTGATGTATATGTCCCAACTTTACTCTCATAGACAGATGGTACAAACTACGAAGAACGTGTGTAATGGGTGAGCTAAATAGAAAACAATATCCATACTTCCGTTTCACACGCTCTAACCTCCAAAATTTTATCATGCGTTAATGTTAGTATTCTAAGAAAATGTAATTATTGGTAACTTATGCAATAAAAATTACTGTCTTACGAAATACTAATGCTGTCTTAAAAATAAATTTAGTTTCGTGACCGGAACACAATTGAACACTTTCGCTTTTCCCCCTTAGAAAATTACATGCTGCCCCTAATGGGGGAATTATCACCAAGATGGGAACCACTGTTCTATAGCGCCTCATTTCAAAGGTTTCGATTCTCTCCTTCTCCGATTTTCCCACTACTACGTAATTTTCTGTTCCAAACGTATGTTCTTAGAAGTTTTTTCTTCATATTAAGGGCTATGTTTTCTAATAGTAGACTTCCTTTGGCCAGGAACACCTCTTTACCAGTACTAGCCTTTGTATTATTTTGCTTCCAATGTAGCGGAATTATTTTACTTCATCTAATTCGTGGTTATCAATTTTGATGTTAAGTATTCTTCATTTTCACCCTGGATAGCAATGTCATTAGCGAATCGTGTCATTGTAATTCTCTCATCCCGCATTTTAATCACATTCTTGAACCTCTTTTATTTCTGTAATTCTTCGATGTATACATGGAGCAATAGGAGACAAAGGCAGCATCCCTGTCTTACACATTTTTTATTCCACGCACTTTTGTCTTGGTGTTACGTTCTTATTGTTACCTCTACACATTGTGTAATACACGTCTTTTTCTACAGGTTACTCGTATTTTCCACAGAATTTCGAAATTTTGCACCAGTTCACATCTATGTCGACAAGTCATCTGAAAATTACTCTTAAGCCTTGCTTCCATTATCACACTTATCGGAAGTGTGGTTGTATACTCGCATTCTCGTAGATTATACACACTAATTTAAATAGTCGTTTGGCTGTGCTTTTACGTTTCCTAAACCGAAATTAACCGTCATCTAATAAATTTTCAATTATCATTTTCCCCTTTCTACATTTGGTTCTTGTTAGAAGCTTCGATGCTAAGCTGATTGTGCTATAGTTCTCACAATTATGATCACTTGTTACCTTCGGGACTGTGTGGTTGATATTTTTTTCTGAAGTGTGGTGGTATACTCGCATTCTCGTAGATTTTACACACTAATTTAAATAGTCATTTGGCTGTTACTTACCCCAATGGTTTTTGAAATTCCGAAGGAATGTTATCTATGGCTTCTGTCTTATTTAATTGTAGAGTCTCGGGTTCGATTCCCGGCGAGGTCATGGATTTTCTCTGCCTCGTGATGACTGGGTGTTGTGTGATGTCCTTAGGTTAGTTAGGTTTAAGTAGTTCTAAGTTCTAGGGGACTGATGACCATAAATGTTAAGTCCCATAGTGCTCAGAGCCATTTGAACCATTTTTTTAATTTTAGAGTTTGCGAAGGCCTGTTAAACTCGGACCCTAATGCTGCGTCTTCCAGGTCGATTGCCCTTTTTCCTCCTATCACATCATCAGACGGTTCTTCCGTAGAGGCCTTCAGTACACTCTTTTCACTTATCCGCTCACCCCTCTGGGTTTAACAGTGGGATTCCCATTACAGACTTAATGTTGACGCCCTTGCTTTCAATTTGACAGAAGGGTCTTTTGACTTCTCTCTGTGCTGAATCAGTCGTTCCGACAGTTTCTTTATCGATTTCTTCAAAATTATTTCCTGCACTTCGTATTTATTACATTCCCAATTGACTTGTATTGCTGTATTTCTGTCTCTTCCTTAAGACTGTTGTACTTTTTCTGTTCATCGATCAGTTGCAATGTTTCTTTGGTTATCGAAAGTTTCTTCGAAGTTACGTTCCTTGTAGTCCAATTTATATTCATCTGTCCTACTTTAAACATTTATCATCACTCCTCAGTACTTCAATACCCAGTTCTTTCCACTTTGATTCTTTCGGACGGTTTTTTTAAGGTTCATTCTTCTCTTCAACATTAATAGACTGTGACATTAGTCTATATCTGGTCCTGGGTATGCCTTAAAATTCAGTATCAGATTTCGGAATCTGTCTGATATGACGTAATTCTGCTGGAACCATGTTAAATCTATGGGTATTTTCCAAGTATAGCTCCTCGTGTTGTGATTTTTGAGCGGCGTGGTTGCTGTTACTAGCTGAAAGTTATCACGGAACTCTGTCTTTCTGGTCTCTCATTCCTTCTACCAAGCCTATTTTCTCCCTTAACTCCTCCCATTCTTCCTTCCCATACTGCCGCAGTAGACTTTGATATACGAGGGTTGGAACTTTAATAGTGGCAACTATTTATTTACATCTCGTTAAAAATAGTTTTACTGACCTTCACAGTAGTCACCAGCATTGTGTGTAGCCCGTATCCAGCGATGTGGAAGACGTAAGACACTCCTGGCAGTGACAGTTATGTTGACAGTTCGAGCGGCGCGGTCTATTGTCCGACGAATTAATAGCAGTTCTGAAGCGAATGCCGTGAAGTGTTCCCTTCAGTTTAGGAATCGAGTTCAACTCACGAGGGCTTAAGTCGGGGGAATGCAGTAGGTGGTATAGCACTTAGCAGCCCCATCAGTCAAACATATCAGTAACAGCTTGCACTGTACGTGCTTGAGCATTGTCGTGCAAAACCAGACACAAAACTCGAACTTCTGATTTCTTGCAACCTAGGTGTCAGGCTGGTAAGAATGTATAATTAGTTTTTTAATATTATCAGGGATATCAAAATTTCTGGTTACCCTCTCAATTTGAAGGCAGCTTCGACATATGACTGACAACGAAATTTGCTCAGCCACAGAAAAGCTTCAAAGCTGAGTACGATGTTTAGCAGATGAAAATAATATCTGAGCCAAGCGTCGGTCTACCTTCGGAACTGTGGCACGTCGAACGCTTTTAAAGTGTTCCACAAGAACTTAATATCTGCGGGTACACATCAAAGACTCACCTTTGTGAATGCGAATAAGGAACTTGAGGCGAGGATAGCATTTGTCTTATACGCAAAGACCTCAATCGGTACTGACTAAACACTATGTTGGTATCTATTTTTATTTTTTGGTAGTGATGGTCGTGTTCCGATCTTTTACTATGAATGACTGTGATCCGTTCTACTACATGCAACATTGTTGATTGCTGCTATTCCATTCGCGATCAACAGGAATGTCACTCAATCTCTCGTTCACAATCCTTGTGTCTATTATGGAGGGCTCTTGCACGGGTTTTTATTTTTAGATCAGTGTTTACGTCTGAATCCAACAACTGAGTATTTCTTAGTAACATAGAAGCGTCGTAAATTAAGTGACCGCCGATCATAAGTAATGGAAATGTTTTTAATTCACGCAGCACAAGCTCAGTTGTATTATTTGTTTCCATTCCATCTGTTTGTATGCTGGTACCTTGTCTATGTAAGGTTGGTTAGCGTATGTTGATGCTTCTGTGAATTCCATTTCTGATGACTGAAATTTTCAACAAACACTTTAAATTTTTTTTGATGATGGTAACAATGTACAGAACCTCACTTTACAAGTGCTCCTGGTTGTTGACGGGCTGTCAGGCATCACTCGTGAAGTACTTTCTCCTTACAAATTTCATATTTTAACAGGACCGTGCTCTCTTTGCTTCCCCAGAAAATAGATTCGCCCTCTACTTTAAGATCCCACGTTAATGTTCTTTGTCTGGTGTGTTGCAGGTTCCTGACATGTCTCTGAGTTCTTGCTGCTAAGTTTGGAGATTCCGAAGATGACTGGCAAGCTTGTGCTGTGACAAAGTTATAGTGAAACAGACTTGTGATGTATGTGTGAACAATGAAGGATCAAAGTGACGTTTTTCAGTGGAATGTCATTATTGCATATAGTTGGACTTCATAAATTATTATATGTGTATTCTTATTTGCTACATATTTTTTTCACTGTTTTGTAGCCTAAGTTGATTGATGTCATTCTTAGCGCTACAATAAACATTACTATTTATGTAATTGATCTTTTATTTGAAAGCCCGTCTACTTGCTCCAATTTAATAGTCTCATAATTACGTTTTCTAGTTACTATATGACTGTTTGTTCTTAATGTGAAACTGATGCTTCAAAAAATTCTAACGCAGTCCGCCTGATTAGCTGGGTGGTAGCGTGCTTGCCTCCAATGCAAGTGGGTCCGGGTTCGATTCCCGGCCGGGTTGGCGATTTTTCTCCGCTCGTGGACTGGGTGTTGTGTTGTCCTCATCATCATTTCATCCTCATCAACGGCGTGCAAGACGCCCAATGTAGCGTCGAATGTAATAAGACACTCACTTAGCGACCGAACTTTCCCGAATGGGTTCTCCCGGCCAACGATGCCATATGCTCATTTTTTCCATTCTATCGCTATAGATGTTGCCAGTTTTTCAGTGTTATTTTACATATAATTTAGCACGTAGTATAGTTCATGTTAGTACTTTGTGATTATTTTGCGTCTACCAGCAATAAAATGTACTGGGAAAATAATATAAACTAGACAGTACTCTGTTTGGACTTAATTCAAGCTGGCATAGGTTTGATTCAGTACACCCATAAAAACAGTGTTAGTATTCCAATCTGTTGGCGTTTTGCAATGCTTCTGAGATTTGTAACATAGACCTCTTCGGAATTTTAGTTTGTTCGAACACGTACATTTCTGTATTAACTCCTGTGCAGGTGATCTGTTAAGCCCATAGTGCAATAATGTGGACTTTGTTCATAAACAGTTACAGTTTTCTGCCACAGCACAGATGAAATGTTTACGGTAATCAGCATACTTAGGTACATTTCTTTGTCCAGGAATTAAAAAGAAATGTACCCCGATTTTCGTACTCGAGACTATTTCAAACACTGTTTAAAAAGATCATTGTAGTTTAGTCATACGCGCGCGCGCGCGTGCGCGTGTGTGTGTGTGTATGAGTGTGTGTAAGCACGAGAGCACACTGAGCTTAGAAATTTCCACTACATTTGCTGATAGGTTTCTCAATGTAGTTCACACAGGCGGAATTGTTCAACTCAAGCATATACGCAAAGAATGACCGTTCATGTGACAGGTAAGACAAAGAACATTTGCTCATTAATAACTTGTTAAATATTTAGAAGACAGCAAAATGCTTGAAACTGTGGCGCTACAGCAGCATGACTACGACTTTCTTGCTTGTTGAAGATTAATGTGTTTAACTATAAATTGTAGTTATATTTCTACCCTAATGACGAATTTTTTACGTTATAGCACTAGGATGTTCGCATAATCCGCATTAGTAGCATAACAGATATTGATTTATAGGTTTCCTTCAGTAGCACATGAATTATTCTTAGGGTACACAGCCACAAAAATACACCATTTGTATGAGACATTGAAAAATATTATATTTGGAAATTTGACTGAAACAAATTTTATTGTTATGACTGCTGGTGTACGCAGACGGGAAAGTCATTCTACACAGATGGATACAGACGTCTAACACTAGTCGTAACTATACATGTAATGCTTAACAGAAAGAGAGAAATTAATTTCAAATTCCCTACAAATACATAAGCAGATACAAAACTATTTTTGCTTCACTTTGTAGATATGTTGTCACCATGACAATAGTTTACTAGTCACGGTGATTTCAAATGTGATTCTATTTCACATGTGATTCAGTTACATGAAGACTGTCCAGATCAAGAGGTTATGCTGTAACAGTCAGGGTAAGATGTAGCCTTTTACCTCATAGCGCTCCTTAATCACATTTCGATAAAACATGCCTCAGTAAATTTAGGATGTATGACAAATATAGGATAATACATGCTACTGTACATGTCAGTATAAAGCTGCAGAAATTGAATTTACAACAATAGAAATTCTTTTCCTCTACAAATTTGAAAACAGGCAGTTTTCATGGATAGTAGTTGAACTTTTCCTTGCACAGAATTTGGATGTTTCCATCCCATACTCTGCCGTTTACTCTCTGGCTCTTAATGACGGATCCATGTTTGGTTACCAGTAATGATCCTGTCTAAGAAGTTGTCCCCTATGTTACCATAACGATCAAAATGTTACTTGCAGATGTCCAAGCGCGTTTGTTTATGCAACTGTGTGAGCTGTTTTGGACCCATTTTGCACAAACTCTATGAAACCTAAGTCTCTTGTGGATGATTTCGTAGGCAGAACCGTGACTAATTTGCAGACGACGTGCCACTTTGTCAATAGCTAATCGTCTAAGAGGATCACTTGACGTGAACGCTCAATGGTTTCTTCATTTGTGGCGGTAAACAGTCGTCCGGCTTCTAGATCGTGCGTAACACTTGCGCAAACATTTCCGAATTTTTGAATCCATTCGTAGACACTCCGTTGTTGCATAACACTGTTCCCGTAGTGTACCGAAAGTCCGATAAATTTCGGCCCCTGATACGCCTTCCGACCGCAAAAGACAGATCACTGAACGTTGCTCTTCTTTGGTTCAAATAGACAGCGGAGCAGCCATGATTAACAGCACGGCAGCGATAAGGAAACGAAGCTACCAGCTTGAAAATTGCAAAGATATAACAACAAATAAATACAGCATGCGTCATCAACGTAAAACGATGGTAGTAACAAAATAAACAAAAATATAACTAAATTGTGGATAATAACGGACTTACCCTCGTATATACTTCCCGCGAGATACGTTTAAATTTGACAGTTATTGCTTGGTGCATACTAATGTGTCCTGTTTCGTACATTTCTGTCATTCTGCTCACCATGTTGAAAGCATCTAAACGCAAAGTGTTGGCCTGTCTGATCATTCGAAAAATCTCATAAAAGAAGAATAGACGCCCTGTGTGGTTTCGAGAGTGGATTTTGGGACCAGAAAATTTCGGTTCCTACAGTCAATTAACGGAGGATCCAGCGCAATTTTCGATTTTTTAAAGAATAAAACCACCTGATTTCAAAGCCTGCTTGTACAGTTATATCAAAACAGGATACGAATTTGAGAAAAGCTCTTAGTATAACAGAATGAGTTGCAGTAACTTTGTGAGCCTGTAGTTCTGCCCGTTTGTAGTATTCATAATTGGTTATTATCTCAAAAATATTCTGCAAATGTGTACGCTCTCGAACACGCATTCTACCGAGGAAATTTAGACACAGGCGAAATAATACATTAGCTGGCGAAATGAAAATCTTTCCGTTGACAGCCTACTACTTCTATCACAACAAGGCAGTAACACCTCCTCAAAGAGTGCTAAAGGAGTACGTGAAGAATATGGGGAATTTTGTTACATGCATTTCTTCAGTGCCCTGACCGGATTTTGTCTTTACGGTATTTTTTTCAGTGACCGTTACATTGGTTTCTTAAGTTACGAATTTTTCTTTGGATCTTCCGTACAGTCATACAAAATTCTTCCGCCATTTCCTTAAGCCACTGTATTTCTTCACTTCGTCTTTATAACTTTTGCAAGTAACATCCTATACTTCAGGTTTACTGTACTAAATGTGATTCTTCAACTTGAACTTTCAAGCACTATTTTGTCGGCCATATTTATTCCATACTTATTGCTAGAAAATTA
Source organism: Schistocerca americana (assembly GCF_021461395.2). Taxonomy (NCBI): domain Eukaryota; kingdom Metazoa; phylum Arthropoda; class Insecta; order Orthoptera; family Acrididae; genus Schistocerca; species Schistocerca americana. The sequence goes on from NC_060119.1 coordinate 201,663,324, forward strand.
GACGAACACCCAACTTCGGCGGTATGTGTCGTACGAGTCTGAACTTGCAAATAAACAGTATTTACATCTGTTGGTTCGGTGTCGACACATATAAATGGTGGGAGAAGTAAATATATCTGTCATAAATTTGACACTCTTTCTGTGTAACATAAATATCATGCCTAACTGTCAGAAATAACCGTACCTTGTCTGCACCTGTATGTTCCTGGTTCGATGAAATCTCAGAACCCTTGTAACACCTCAGCTTGACAGCTAAAGCACTCGATTTTAAAACCTCCGTGACTACTTGGAACAGCAGGTGAAACCTAACAGTCAACATCTTCACGGTATGGTAACGCTAAAGGATATGATCATCTATGCGTGCCTTTATATGTATATAGCATACCTGAAGAAACTTGTAGAACCTCTTCCTCGCCGAATAGAGGTTATTACCAAATCTAGAGATGTTTTGCTGTACCGTGTCAGCGCCATGTCCGCGGGATTCTAATTTTTTGTGCGACGTGTTTACATCAAAGAAGTGTCAGATATTGTCAAACAATCTGTCACAATGTTTGCTGGAGACGACAAGGAATCGACGCCGGATGTTTATAAGGAAACGGAGAGGCAGTTGTACGGCATTGAGCAATCAATGGCACTTCTCTTAAAATTTCAAAATGCGCAAAATATTACCTGTATCAAATATAGAGAGTGTAGAAGGAGGAATGGTCAATTCTCAGGGTTATGACAGGAACGACCATTCAAAGCAAAAAAAGTCTTATTAACATGAGCTGTAAAATGCATACATTAATACGGTGAAGGGTCAAAGCAAGATGACCACCTGCTTCACAGATTTTTTGTCAGACATCAACGTGATCCAATATTATGCTACTCAAACTACTGTAGTACAGTTCTGCCTGCGAGACGCGTGCAATTACACTGCTGAGCCCTCGAACAAGACATCAAGCATGAAAGGATACAGGTGGTTCGCAGCTCTCAGGCTGCCTTAGATTGTTACAAGCTCTATGAAAGCGCAGGAGAATGCCGCCCACAGCACAATACTGCTCCCATCAGCCTGTGTCCGTGGCACGCTTCACGTTTCGGCCCTTCGTTCAGCTCGATGACGGCGTTTGTGGAGACAACCGTCGATCTAGTGTAGCAAAAATATGATTCCTCCGAAGATCTGACATTCATTCACGGTCGAATTCCGATGATCCCTTGTCCAATGCAGTCTTGATTTACGATGTCGTCTGGTCAACGCCTGAAGACGTAGGGGTGGTCTGCTGCGGAGCTTAGTGTTCAACAATGTACGATGAACGGTGTGCTCCGAAACGCTTGTGCGTGCACCAGCGTTGTGTTCTTATGGTAGAGGCCACAAATAACCATGCATTCTATTTTAAAAAGCAGGCAGGTCTCCTAACTCAGTGTTCTCTGTGGAGTGGTGGGCGTCCAGCCATTTAGCGGCTAATGGTAGTTTAACTGTCCTATCTCTTTCCGTAGACGCTGACGACAGTGGCTCTTGAACATTCGACCAGCTTTACCGTTTTCGAGATACGCGTTCACAGGCGCTGCGTAATATTTATCTTGCCTTTGTCAAAATCGCTTATCTCAATGGATTTCCCCATTTGCAGCCCATGTATATTCGCTAGGGTGATTCCCCGTCCGTGTCTGGTAAGCCTAAATACTTTAGTTACCGCGTCACGTGCCCGCAACCAGACCAGGGGGTATCCAACGTCGCGGTAGACAATCGTCATAATATTTTGGCTTATCAGCGTATATGAGCACTTGTTCAGTAGAGGAGATGCGTTCCACGGTAGTGAAATGAAGAAATGTTCTTAGCTCTTAAGGAATGCATTTCAGTGCTCACGTTTATTTAACCTTTTTGTTTCGAATGATTGATCCTGTGATATCCCCGTATTTTGACCGTGGTTCATGGAACACCCTGAATAGAACACGACAGTATTCAATTAATAGACATGTAATTTCGGAACTTGTCAAATCGTGTGCCGCGCGGGATTAGCCGAGCAGTCTAGCGCGCTGCAGTCATGGACTGTGCGGCTGATCCCGGTGGAGGTTCGAGTCATCCCTCGGGCATGGATGTGTGTGTTTGTCCTTGGAATAATTTAGGTTAAGTAGTGTGTAAGCTTAGGGACTGATGACCTTAGCAGTTAAGTCCCATAAAGTTTCACACACATTTGAACATTTTTTTCAAATCATGTAAATGAAGGTATCACCACGAGACGATACGAAATGTTTCGAACATTAGAAACCTGTTGAGTGCAGGCGAATGGAAGACATATTTGCTGGACGGGCAATGACAATTTTGAGTGCATCTGTAGAGGAACTAGTGTGTAAGGTACCAGTGTGACCAATTCTAGAACACTTTTTTTCAGTACAAGAGAATTATTTTGTATTTACATACTAAATCTGCCATTTGTAGAGTGCTTAGGTCTATAGCGGTTACAGATTTTGATTCAGGTGTAGCACGGTTTCATTTTGGCCTTGTTGTTTTCCTCATGTTCTGCCTCATCGACGCACACACACGCATGCACACACACACACACACACACACACACACACACACACACACACATACACGAGTTTCGTAAGTGTTTGGTATTAATGTTTTTGCTACGTTCCTTTCACGTCTATAACTCCTTTCCTTAAGTGTTTAGAATCTTGTTACGAGGGCGTTGGGATCCAGCACGACGTTCCGTATTACCTTCCTGAATCCACCGATTCCATATTCTGCTAACAGTCATTGGATCTCGACCAACGCGAGTAGCAATGTCGCGATACGATAAACCGCAATCACTAGGCTACAAACCGACCTTTATAAAGGTTCGAAGCGTGATGGTACGCATTTCTCCTCCTTACACGATGCATCACAACAACGTTTCACCAGGCAACACCGGTCAATTGCTGTTTGTGTACGAGAAATCGGTTGGAAACCCCTCATGTCAGCACATTGTAGATGTCGCCACCGGCGCCAACCTAGTGTGAATGATCTGAAAAGCTCATCATTGGCATATCACAGCATCTTCTTCCTGTCGGTTAAATTTCGCGTCTGTAGCACGTCATCTTCGTGGTGTAGCAATTTTAATGGCCAGTGGTGTATTAACCCTGCACAGAATCTACAGTTCTGCGTTTATACATTTGCTTCGTTTTAGAAGCGTAGGAACGAGGCAAAGAAAGGGAAGATTGTTGACCGTGGACTATTAACAGTAATCTGGTGGTCAAAGAAAACGGCGAACCAAAATGAGTGTGGCTGGACGAAATAAATATTATTACGTATTCTTTACATTAACAACTTAAGTACTTTGTAGTTCAGTTTAGTAGCTCACAACCGCAGTAGGACAATCAAGGCGACCTAAAGTATTATGACAGCGAATGAGAGAAGCCAGTTAAAAATAAATAAATGATTAAAAGAATGCTTAAATTTCGAACTGAAAACCTGAGATTTGTCGCAGATGGTCTTCACGTGTTTAGGGCGCCTCCTACAAATATATACCACACGCTTTTGTGAGAGTAGTTTCCGATTAGCTCACAATGAAGCAAACGTACCTCTGGCTTGTATTGAAAAAAAAATGTGATAGCGTGCAGCTCGCCGTTCGCTACATTTTGCAGCGTACATAACTGTGAGCGAAATATAACAAAAGCTTCAAAAGAAATTTAAGTTGGTAGTGAGGGTGATACCTTTCACAAGCATTTGAGTATTGCGCTAAGGCAGAAACCGTAAGCCATCGTAGTACCACGTGGGTTCAGCGTGGTGTCAAACACTGTAGGACAGAAGAAGACGAAATACTACAATGGAAGCAACCCTAGTGTTAGACCTGTTGTGGATTGGCCAGAGCGCCAACCCACAATGAGAGGAGACCGAAAGGCACGCGTTTAAGCTGACGCAGGCTGGCGTGAGGTCTGGAAAATGACAAGGTCTTTATAGTAGCAAAAATAGTACGTAGCTTCTGGAATACTTAACTTTAATCCATTATTGGTGAACATCGGTCTGACGGTACATGCATCACAAGATAAATAACAAATGATAATGGCGCCTTGCTAGGTCGTAGCAAATGACTTAGCTGAAGGCTATGCTAACTATCGTCTCGGCAAATGAGAGCGTAGTTTGTCAGTGAACCATCGCTAACAAAGTCGGCTGTACAACTGGGCCGAGTGCTAGGTAATCTCTCTAGATCTGCCGTGTGGCGGCGCTCGGTCTGCAATCACTGATAGTGGCAACACGCGGGTCCGACGAATACTAGCGGACCGCGGCCGATTTAAAGGCTACCATCTAGCAAGTGTGGTGTCTGGCGGTGACACCACAAGACCCACGCACGAATTTAGTCATGTGTGATCAGGTATTTCAATACACACGATTTTTTCCCTCGGCCGTTTAAACTACACATTCATCTGCTATGGTCTTAGAGCATCTCACGCCATAGGGGAGAGCAGGGCTAACTGTAACAGTTCTTTTCGATAATTTTGTTCAAGGGGGTTTGATTTATTAATTGTTTAGTCTACCAGATTAGAGCCTTAAGGAGCCAAAGATATTACTAAAACATTAATAATAATTACTAAAAAATAACTAAAAGTAATACTAAAACATTGATAATAATTACTAAAACATTACTAAAATATTACTAAAACGTTAATAATAATAATAACTGATACTAACAATAACACCGGTGGCAAAGAGCAGTAAGAATTATATAGATTAGTTTAGGGCATTTGCTCAAAAGTATGTGGTCAAAAGTATACGGACACCTCCAAAGACATACTTTTTCATATTACGTGCATTGTGCTGCCACCTACTGCCAGGTACTCCATATCAGCGATCTCAGTAGTCATTACACATCGTGAGAAAGCAGAATTGGGCACTCCGCGGAACTCACGGACATCGAACGTGGTCAGGTGATTGGGTCTCACTTTCGTCATATGTCTGTAAGCTAGATTTCTACACTCCTAAACATCCCTAGGTCCACTATTTCCGATGTGATAGTGAAGTGGAAACGTGAAGGGACACGTACAGCACAAATGTGTACAGACTGACCTCGCCTGGTGACTGACAGAGACAGCTGACAATTGAAGAGGGTCATAATGTGTAATAGGCAGACATCTATCCAGACCATCACACATGAATTCCAAACTGCATCAGGACCCACTGCAAGTGCTATGACAGTTACGCGGGAGGTGAGAAATCTTGGAGTTCATGGTCGAGCGGCTGCTCATAAGCCACTCATCACGCCGGTAAATGCCAAACGACGCCTCGCTTGGTGTAAGGATTGTAAACATTGGACGACTGAAGAATGGAAAAACGTTGTGAGGAGTGACGAATGACGGTACACAGTGTGGTCATCCGATGGTATGGTAATACGGTATGGTCGTGTCTTTCATGGAGGGGGCTTGCACCCCTTGTTATTTTGCGTGGCGCTATGACAGTACAGGCCCACATTGACGTTTTAAGTAGCTTCTTGCTCCCCACTTTTGAAGAGCCATTTGGGGATTGCTATTGAATCTTTCAACACGATCGAGCACCTGTTCATAATGCACGGACTGTGGCAGAGCTTTTACACGACAATAACATCCGTGTAATGGAGTGCCCTGCACCGAGTCCTGGTCTGAATCCCATAGAACACTTTTGGGATGATTTGGAACGCCGACTTCGTGACAGGCCTCACCGACCGACATCGATACCTCTCCTTAGTGCAGCACTCCGTGAAGAATGGGCTGCCATTCTCCAAGGAACCTTCCAGCACCCGATTGAACGTATGCCTGCGAGAGTGGAAGCTGTCACCAAGGCAAAGGGTGGTCCAAAATTACAATGAATTCCAGTATTACCGATGGAGGGCGCCATGAACTTGTAAGTAATTTTCAGCCTGTTGTGCGGATACCTTTGAACGCATAGTGTATAACTTGCCGAAATGCTTCTCCCGTCTTGGATACAGCCCCTTTGTATGTCATACACGATATATTAAATAAATTGTTAAAAGCTGTGCAGTGTAGTAAGACAGTATTTAAATTTCATCATATGTATTGAGCAACGAACGGTGAAGGGAGTTATTACTTTCCCGGTCAGAGTGTACAATTTTATCACAAACGGTGGTCTTGGAATAGATCAAAGTCTACATTACTTTTATATTCTTGGAGTGACGAAAACAACCTAAGCGACCTGTGGTGGTAGTGCAGCGAGGAGAAGGTGATGTCGGGGTTGAGACATGTATGCTATCATATCACCCCCCCCCCCTCCCCCATCCACCACCGCCACAGCTACCTCGCCACCTGTCCTGGCTGCCTAGCTCATTGCGTGTGTGGACTTCGTTGATCTCGTACGTCTGTACCTGCAGAGGTCGCAGTGATGTGCCAGGTACTTGAAGTAATCAGAAGCTGCTTAGGTTTTCCGCATATTGGTCAGTTCTTAAAGTAGCTACAACTGAGCAGCACCTAGCCCTTCTACTTTAGTGTGTAACTTTTACTCTTGTGGTTTCTAGTAGATGTACTTCCACTTTGGTTTCAGACTTTGTAAATTTTAATGTTTAATCCCCTTAATTCCATAATCATCGTTTTGCATTATGTGAAAAGGTGCTTTCGCATATGGAACGTCGAAAATTTCGTCGCTCGTCCATTCACTCTGTGCATAATCTTAATAGCACGTGTGAAAGCCAACTCGTGCAGCATGATTATTGGAATTTCCATTAAATATCATCCATTGCAAGTCATGTTTTAAGCAGAGTGTGTTGCCCTTTGTTGTAATTGTGTGTAGATAGTAGCCTAATAGTATCATTACCACGAATGCGAAGTTTAATTATATCGGCATGCTACGGTAATTATTCAGATGTTTGAACTGTCCGCTGCTTTCTACAGGACATAATGGACTCGAGGAGAGCTGAATAGAACCGTCTTCAGGTGCGACATAGCAGGGCAGAGTTGCAGCAAGAGCGCCAGAGCTTGCTGAGATTTGCCGTCCACAACAGCGCCGCGCAGAAGGCAGGGAAGGACTGCGCATGGGAGAGTGTGGGCCACTGTCGTATGGCCAGAAACCGCGAGTGTGAGCAGGACGAGGTGTACGAACCTGTGGGGGTCTCAGAAGACCCATGGCTGCAGCTCCAAAATCGACGTGAGAACGAAAGAGTGGCTGGGGCGGCGGGGAGGGGGGCGTTCCCTCCTGCGAGTTCCCTCGAGGAGAAACGTCTGGCCGTCGGGCAAGTCGGTATCCAGGAAATCACTCGTACAACGGGAGGAGAAAATGCAGCAGAAGCAGATACTGAATGGAAACAGTGCTGTGCAAACGCGAGGTAAAGATCACTACTTGCAGACGTGTAAACATCCACACTCATTCTGTGACCAGTACTTCAATTAGCCTACTGGTTACCACAAGACAATTGTGATATTCGATCTGGGTGATACACTTATTTTTGTTATGCTTTTCTCTTCATTCTTGAAAGATATGATACTAAACGCGAGGCTTATATCACATACTCTTTAATACTACAGTTTATGCAGTATTGTTTCCTGAAAACCTTTACACAAGCTCCTGTCTTTATTGTTCTATGAATTCCATTCAGTAGGTCGAAACCTTAAATAGCAATTACCCTATATAAACTCTCATTTCCACCTTACCTACTTTAATTTACTTGTGCCCGTAATAATCAAATTACAGTTTAGCAAATTCATTTTCTCTTGAAAAAAAGTTCTGATTTTATTTTTCACTGATTATTGTTTTATATAGAATAGTAAGGAATTGTTTAAAAACTGTGTAATCTTACTGCACAATGTGAGTTCTCTATTCGTGTTCTGTGTATCAGAGAAAACATTATCTAAGCATTTCACTAAAACTTCTACACATAATCATGTAACAAGAGACAGTGTCACCATTCACTTGTCCGCAGCTTGTGGTCGTGCGGTAGTGTTTTCGCTTCCCACGCCCGGGTTCCCGGTTTCGATTCCCGGTGCGGTCAGGGATTTTCTCTGCCTCGTGATGACTGGGTGTTGTGTGCTGTCCTTAGATTAGTTAGGTTTAAGTAGTTCTAAGTTCTAAGGGACTGATGACCATAGATGTTAAGTCCCATAGTGCTCAGAGCCATTTGAACAATTTTTGAACCATTCATTTACCAAGGAAATAACAGCCAAAGGCCTCAGATCAGCATCTTCTTACAGGGAAGAAAGTTGTATAATAAATACTCCGATGATATAAAAGAGATTAATAAAATACATGTATTTAAAAGAGCAGGTAAAACATTCTTCGCAAGTAATGCTCACAATGATTACTTAGAAAATTCACAAGGGCGATAGTAACTCAAGGAAACAAGCGCAACGCCCTTTCAGATAAAAATACATAACCTCAAAGTAATGTTGTTGAAAGCAAATATGTAATTATCTGTAGTGCACGATAACACCGGTAGCCATCATCTCATTCATCAGGGGAATCTGAGTTCTTCAGACGGTCTGATGTTACCAGCGGGCATTCTTAGTGTGTGGGGTGGTACAGTACAAAACTATGATACGTGCGATAACATACACTCCTGGAAATTGAAATAAGAACACCGTGAATTCATTGTCCCAGGACGGGGAAACTTTATTGACACATTCCTGGGGTCAGATACGTCACATGATCACACTGACAGAACCACAGGCACATAGACACAGGCAACAGAGCATGCACAATGTCGGCACTAGTACAGTGTATATCCACCTTTCGCAGCAATGCAGGCTGCTATTCTCCCATGGAGACGATCGTAGAGATGCTGGATGTTGTCCTGTGGAACGGCTTGCCATGCCATTTCCACCTGGCGCCTCAGTTGGACCAGCGTTCGTGCTGGACGTGCAGACCGCGTGAGACGACGCTTCATCCAGTCCCAAACATGCTCAATGGGGGACAGATCCGGAGATCTTGCTGGCCAGGGTAGTTGACTTACACCTTCTAGAGCACGTTGGGTGGCACGGGATACATGCGGACGTGCATTGTCCTGTTGGAACAGCAAGTTCCCTTGCCGGTCTAGGAATGGTAGAACGATGGGTTCGATGACGGTTTGGATGTACCGTGCACTATTCAGTGTCCCCTCGACGATCACCAGTGGTGTACGGCCAGTGTAGGAGATCGCTCCCCACACCATGATGCCGGGTGTTGGCCCTGTGTGCCTCGGTCGTATGCAGTCCTAATTGTGGCGCTCACCTGCACGGCGCCAAACACGCATACGACCATCATTGGCACCAAGGCAGAAGCGACTCTCATCGCTGAAGACGACACGTCTCCATTCGTCCCTCCATTCACGCCTGTCGCGACACCACTGGAGGCGGGCTGCACGATGTTGGGGCGTGAGCGGAAGACGGCCTAACGGTGTGCGGGACCGTAGCCCAGCTTCATGGAGACGGTTGCGAATGGTCCTCGCCGATACCCCAGGAGCAACAGTGTCCCTAATTTGCTGGAAAGTGGCGGTGCGGTCCCCTACGGCACTGCGTAGGATCCTACGGTCTTGGCGTGCATCCGTGCGTCGCTGCGGTCCGGTCCCAGGTCGACGGGCACGTGCACCTTCCGCCGACCACTGGCGACAACATCGATGTACTGTGGAGACCTCACGCCCCACGTGTTGAGCAATTCGGCGGTACGTCCACCCGGCCTCCCGCATGCCCACTATACGCCCTCGCTCAAAGTCCGTCAACTGCACATACGGTTCACGTCCACGCTGTCGCGACATGCTACCAGTGTTAAAGACTGCGTTGGAGCTCCGTATGCCACGGCAAACTGGCTGACACTGACGGCGGCGGTGCACAAATGCTGCGCAGCTAGCGCCATTCGACGGCCAACACCGCGGTTCCTGGTGTGTCCGCTGTGCCGTGCGTGATCATTGCTTGTACAGCCCTCTCGCAGTGTCCGGAGCAAGTATGGTGGGTCTGACACACCGGTGTCAATGTGTTCTTTTTTCCATTTCCAGGAGTGTATTTGATACAAATTTTTATGTGATAAGAAGAACAGAACAATAGTGACCAACCGAATGAGGTGAGACAGTGGTTAAGACACTGGCTTTAGGGAGGACTGACTTTCTTCTATTCTGCCAACCAGATTTAGGTGTTCCGTTGTTATCTTATATAATTTCAAGCGAATACGGAGATGACCGAGATAATTCCTTCGGAAAGGCCACGGCCGACCTCCTGTCCTATTGTCATAAAACGTCTTTGTTCCGTATGTGTGCATAGGAGTTATTTATTTTCGTTGTATTATGATTAAGACTCCTGTATAACTGACGTGATACCTGGATGAGTGGATAGATAATGGACTCCAGAAATGAAATGAGTTGCTTATATCTGGCACTTCGATGGCGTCTTGGGTTAAAAATAGACACCAGTTACCGACATGTTCAGTATTTCTGTTTGTCTCAAATATTTACACTTGTATGTTCAGGTACCAATAGCAAGGATCAAATTGTTCAGTGAAACGTTAGAGACTCTATAAATAGAGCTTTCCGAATTTCTAAATTTATTGCAGCTAGTTCTACACTGCTGGCCATTAAAATTGCTACACCGCGAAGATGATGTGCTACAGACGCGAAATTTAACAGACAGGAAGAAGATGCTGTGATATGCAAATGATTAGCTTTTCAGAGCATTCACACAAGGTTGGCGCCGGTGGCGACATCTACAACGTGCTGACACGAGGAAAGTTTCCAACCGATTTCTCATTCACAAACATCAATTGACCGGTGTTGCCTGGTGAAACGTTGTTGCGATGCATCGTGTAAGGAGGAGAAATGCGTACCACCACGTTTCCGTCTTTGATCAAGGTCGGATTGTGGCCTATCGCGATTGTCGTTTATCGTATCGCGACATTGCTGCTCGCGTTGGTCGGGATTCAATGACTGTTGAGTGGTTTCAGGAGGGTAATACGGAACGCCGTGCTGGATCCCAACGACCTGTTATCACGATCAGTCGAGATGACAGGCATCCTATGCGCATGGCAGTAACGGCTCGTGCAGCCACGTCTCGATCCTTGAGTCAACAGATGGTTACGTTTGCAAGACAAAAACCATCTGCACGAACAGTTCGACGACGTTTGCAGCAGCATGGACTATCAGCTCGGAGACCATGGCTGCGGTTACCCTTGACGCAGCATCACAGACAGGAGCGCCTGCGATGGTGTACTCAACGACGAACCTGGGTGCACGAATGGCAAAACGTCACTTTTTCGGATGAATACAGGTTCTGTTTACAGCATCATGATGGTCGCATCGGTGTTTGGTGATATCGCGGTGAACGCACGTTGGAAGCGTGTATTCGTCTTCGCCATACTGGCGTATCACCCGGCGTGATGGTAAGGGGTGCCACTGGTTACACGTCTCGATCACCTCTTGTTCGCTTTGACGGCACTTTGAACAGTAGACGTTACATTTCAGATGTGTTACGACCCGTGGCTCTACATTCGATCCTTGCGAAACCCTACATTTCAGCGGGATAATGCACGACCGCATGTTGCAGGTCCTGTACGGGCCTTTCTGGATACAGAAAATGTTCGACTGCTGCCCTGGCCAACACATTCTCTAGATCTCTCACCAATTGAAAACGTCTGGTCAATGGTGGACGAGCAACTGGCTCGTCACAATACGCCAGTCACTACTCTTTATGAACTGTGGTATCGTGTTGAAGCTGCATGGGCAGCTGTACCTGTACACGCCATCCAAGCTCTGTTTGACACAATGCCCAGGCGTATCAACACCGTTATTACGGACAGAGGTGGTTGTTCTGAGTACTGATTTCTCAGGATCTATGCACCCAAATTCTGTGAAAATGTAATGACATGTCAGTTCTAGTATAATACACTTGTCCAATGCATAACCGTTTATCATCTGCATTTCTTCTTGATGTAGCAATTTTAATGGCTAGTAGTGTAGATGGCAACGATTCCACAGGGAGGGCCGAATGCCAACTGTTGTAGGAGTCCTTTTTGTGAGCAGCGAGATTTTACATGTCCGGTAACATAGCTGACATTCACTTGAATCACCAGCGATGCAAATTATCCAGCAGCCAATAATCTTGTCTGGAGTAAATTGTCTGTCGCGAAATGTATGTAGATGATGTGTGGCTGTTAATGAGCGGAGGCTCTTAAGACGTAGCAAATTTTCCTTCAACAGTCTATACTGGGTGTTTCCCCGAAGAGACGTCTGGTGCACTTTCTCAGGTGTTACGGTAGATATCTGCAATTTAGTTTTAACACTTGTAGCTGAAGTCAACCTAAAAACTATTGCTCGTCATGTCTTTCATGCGACCCCCAAATGTTAACGGGAAACGTTCCATCACTAGCAAAAGTTTCTTTAATTTGGAATTTTACGCGCCTTTTTCATGGAGCACTCCCAAATTAGTCTAGTCTAGGCCGATATTTGTTTCATTGAAATGTATTAACCGAAAGTGTAAAATGTGATGTATAAACAATCCAGCAGCGACTGAGTAGCGCTGCATGCTTGGCGACTGTCGTCCGCGTGGGTCAGGGCTGTGCTGGAGTGCTGGCTACTGCTAGAGTTCCACTGTCCCTGTTAATACATGTCGATAAAAAAATATTGGGCTAGACTTATCAGATACCACTCTATAGAATGAGCACGTGAAATTCCGCTTTGAAAATCATTCTGTTTGTAATAAGATACAAACCGACAGTTTCCATGGGCAATGTGCGTCGCTTGAAAGACGTGATGAGCAGTTGTTATTTGGGCTGACTTCATCTATACATTGCAAAAAAGAAATTGTAGATATCTGGTGAAACTCTAGAGAAAATGCGCCTGAAGATTCTCAGGAGAGACACCCTGTATAACAGAATGCCATTCGCTGTTGGCGTTATGGCCAGTTGCTTCCCTCCATGTTTGTTGTTCGATGCACTAGTGTTTTGTAAGTAATCACTTTCGACGTTGATTGTATTTACGTAATATATTTTTGCCACATGCTTTACTTAGCGCTGACTTTATGTGATCGCAACATTTCATATGCCATCAAACTGTTACACCCAGGTATTTGCATAAGCTCACTGATTACACTTGTGATTCACTGATATTGTAGCCATAAGATGCTACGTTTATTCGATTTGTGAAATGCATAATTTTACATTTCACAAAGTTTAACCATCAATTAAACTCGCTATTTAGACTAACGTTAGTAGCATGTCACCAAATCTTTTTAAAATCTCTACTGAAGAAATAATGAGGAACAGGAAGAAGGATGTCCATGAAGTTAGACAGTTGAAAAGGAATTACATTCTAAATGCTATGCTGCATGCAGATGATGTAATTGTTTCTCGAAATACAGAGGTAGACGTATAACACTCTGTGTATAAGTTATATGAGTTCGGGAGATAACATTCCAATCTTAAAATATCTGTGTGATGTCCATAGGTTAGTTAGGTTTAAGTAGTTCGAAGTTCTGGGGGACTGATGACCATAGATGTTAAGTCCCATAGTGCTCAGAGCCATTTTTGTTGTGTTGTTCTCGCCATTATCTCATCATCACAGACGCGCATGTTGTCCAGTGTGCCGTCACCCTCAATAAGGCCGAACTTCCTTGGGCGGGGCCTGCCGGCCTTCAACGCCACATTATCTTCTTTTTCCTTTTTTTGATTTATTTTCGCTAATAAAACAAAAGCTGGTACACTATGCAAAATCACCATTTTGATCTAAGATTGTTATCTAAAACAATGAAGTTGTGATAGTCGCCAGTTTCAGTCTCTGAGGCAGCGACGTAAGTCTGGACATAGATAAAGACATAGAGAAGAAAACCAACAAATTTCAGTATGTTGGAACTACAAACAAAACTTTAGAAAATAAAGCTAGTAAAGCCAACAAATTTAAACTGTATAAAACATGTCGGCTCCTGTGCTATTTTATGGCACTGAATCGCGATTTCAGAGAAACAGAGATGAAAATAACGTATAGTCAGCAGAAACGAGATTTTTAAAAACTGTCAAAAGCCACTCAAGGAGGAATCATATTACAAATGATGACATCCGGGCAGAGTCGGGAATATGTGATTTAAATCAGAATATTGAAGGATAAAGGGAAGAATGTGGGCAACCCCTCAAGTGGATGATTGAAGACAACATTCCATTCGTTGTTGACAAGTACAAGTCTTCAGGAAGAGGAGATGTAGGGCGACCGAGAAGAGATGAAGTCGGAAGAAGCACATTGGCTAAGGCTTGAAGTAGGGAAGCAGAAGAAGAAGAAGGTGTTCAACACACGACATGAACAAGGCACAACAGAAAATACTTCTACATAAACCGACGAGTATCCATCCTACATAAGGAGCTGTATCCTTCTTACAAAGAAATCCTCAGTCCAGTAAAAAATTCCGCTTAATACGCCGTTGAACAGTACTTTGGATAATAAGCGCATGTGTTGTAAAGAATCAAATGTTTTCCAGAACTCAAGAAATACTGCATCTACTCAACTTTCTTGATCCATAGCTTTCAGGATTTCATATGAGAGCAGCATCAGTTGGGTATTCCGGGGCCGACGTTTCCAGAATTACTACTGTTTGGGAGGGAGGAGGCAACTCTACTCCAGGTTCCTCGTTATGTAGGAACTCGTAATTGCTCTAAGATTATACAAAGAATGGATGGCCAGGGGATTTGACGGTAATGTTGTGGACCATTTCTGCTACCCTTTTTGTAGACGGATGTGGTCTGCGAGTCATCTAGGGCACATTATGGACAACTGAGGCACGTACACTGTGTAGAATCTGTGAGCCACATATATGGTGTTGAATCTGACAGGGATTCAATCTGGCGCTGGAGCTTGTTTCTCAGCAACACCTACAGTTACGTGATTTCACACATCTTTATTATAATGAGACAAAACTTCTGGATTTTTCTTTGTAAAAGGCCATTTACAAGCGGGCTTCAGTATATTTACTACTGCTTTGCTACCTTCAGTTTCAAATGGCTCTGAGCACTATAGGAGTTAACATCTGAGGTCATCAGTCCCCTAGAACTTAGAACTACTTAAACCTAACTAACCTAAGAACATTACAAGCATTCATGCCAGAGGCAGTTTTCGAACCTGCGACCGTAGCGGTCGCGCGGTTCCAGACTGAAGCACACTGGCCGGCCCTTCAGTTTCAGAGGCTGTCTCATTCATCATTGTGCGGACACTCAATTTCTATGCCGCAATTCGCTTATTGTGAGATTCTTTATCTCTTTCGTGGTTGATGGGACAATTATGTCCCACTGAAGTAATACGCAGTTTTGAGCATTGGGTTGTTTATACCGGGTGTTTCAGAATTAAGTACAGATTTTGTTTGGGATGACAGGCTTGATTTAAGCAATCATTTCAAGTATCCGAAATTGGGATCTCTGACTCATAGTGCCCTACACAATGCCTAAGCGCGATACTTTGCATGGATTACTGCAGTATATACTCGAAATGTGCGCCTTGACTCGATGGCATAACTCAAACCATCGAACGGTGGACAATGGTTAATGTTTCAATGGTTTGATCTCGGACGTGTCCTGCAGCAACAGCAATTCGACCTACCAGTTCTTCCACTATGTTTACTGGAGTTTGATACACAAGAGCCTTCACATGGCTCCAGAGATAAAAATCAAGTGGTGGGAGATCTGGGGATCGTGCTGGCCAGTGTATAGGTCCTATACGTCCAATCCAGCTTCCAGGGTATTGTCTGTTAGACAACCTTCTCAATCGATTTGGGAAATGGGGTGGTGCCCATCATGCTGGAATAACATTCGTCTTCTGGTTTGCAGCGGCACATCTTCGAGAAGAACGGGGAGTACGGCCAGTTAGATGGTGTGGAAGAATGTAAGGCCACAATACTTGGACACCGATCATTCGTTAACTGAAAATCGTTCCTTTAAATGGCAGACAGCTGTACCTCGAGGATTTTCACGAGACCATACATGGGAGCTACGACTATTGAACATTCATTCACGGGTGCAAGTCGATTTATCAGCCGGCAGAACAATGTTTACCAAGTCACGAGTTAGCATTCTCTGCTGCAAAAACCATACGGAAAGTCGTCTCGAACTGGAATATCGGTGGGTCATATACCTTACACAACTCGTAGGAATGACAATGATCATCACGCAGAGTTCTCCAAACACTGCACGAACTAGCATTTACAGCATGAGCAACGGAGCTTACGCTAGCTAAAGATTTGGTGTCGATCATTTGTAGTAGTCTTTTCTCGAAACTAGGACTGCGTACACATCGTGCTCAACCTCGATCATGGAATTCTCCCTCTAATGTGCCACTTTCAAGGGGACGACGAGCTACAGCAGAAAATGTTCTCTGATTTGGTTTGGGTCTGTTTGCATAACGATCTGCGTGCAAACGCAGTGCCATAGTTCCTGTCGCACCAAAAGCAAGGTCCTTGTCAGCAAGTTCAGTCCATGTGAAACGTTCCATGTCCTACGCTTGATAAAACATGGTGAACAATTTTTTTTGCATTTTCAGGTGCATACCACTGTTCCATAACACACTACCTTACCGTGGAGCAACGCTTGGTTACGAATTATGTTGTGGTGGAAGCGAGGTAAGCAAACGACATCTGACTTCTGGTAAACGGTACCGAATGAGGGCAAAGGGAACTAGTTCAGAGTTCCTCGCTAGGGCGCGGGTACCAATGAAAACAAATGACACAAGACACCCAAACTTATGGAAACGTAGCGCCGGTTATCACAACACCCCACGGACCGATGACTTTTCTGAGACCGCGTACTGTCTATAACATGCTTCAGCGAGCCCACGTTCATACATTTAAAATGATTGCCCATCTTCTACCTATTATACTACAAAAATTCTGTACTTACTTCTGAAACACCCGTATCTCATATCTGTCTAATACTAACATGCATCGAGGTGATTTCGGAACTTGGAGAAAAATATTGTGGACCCGAGATGGATACATAGAAGGCCTGCATTTATAGGTGGCATAGTGCGTCTTTTTCACGAAAATCTGATCAAGTCACCACCTTCTCCATTCCAACATTGTCTCAAGTGACGAATTGTATTTTCTTATACGTCATACACATTGTTTTCAAATATTACTACACGCCTGATTAATTCTGCTGGCTTGTACATCATATGCAAGTAGGGGGAGGCACATGGCCCAGAAAAATTCATAGAATGTAGAAAACGTTTGTTTGTGCTACGTAAAACCAATCTTCAAATTTTATGTTGAAAACGTGTGTGCGATATTTCGTGATTTTTATTCTCAAGAGAGTGGATGTGTTTTGGTACTGATTTGCTTATTTCCATAATTGCCATCCTAACAAAATTATTTTAAAATAAAAAATTTAACTCAGAAAATCTGAGGTTGGCATGACCCCATGATTCTAGTGAGGTCTATGCGATCCATGTGACCTACTTCACTGGTTTTTACAATCGGTCAGCTTAAAATTTTTTCTTAGTGAAAGTGTATTATTTGTTACAAAGGAAGGCAGTTTTTTACCTTTTAGTTTTCAAATATATCCAAGATACATTTTAACCGCGAAAGCATTAATCGCTTTTCTCTAGTGTAGAACGCATCGGAGCGGCGATAAGAAATCTCTTGATGTATCGATCTTTAAAACTGTACACTGATTGCGGGAGCACAAATTTGACTTTGCGTGAAATGCTGTTGCAGCACGTGTGCTTTCTAAATCTTGATTTTAAGCACCTGGCACATGCGGCACCGAGCAGAATTACTGTCATGAATTTGTGAAACATATTACATCTTTGCATTTCAACCTAACTAATGCTGCTTGAAGTAGTGGTTCGACCTACTGTATAGTTTCACCAACAATTAAATTGTTCAACAATACCTCGATTAATTCTTTCAGCAGTGCAATCACAAATGTCGGAAGAAATCCAAACTGTTTTCGTTGATTACCATTTCTTACAGGTGGATTATTTGGATTTTATGAGTTTACCTTGCTCCATGGGTCCTACTGTCTGTACGAAATGCTCATCCGCATCTACAGGCGATAGGTGTTATAAATAACTGTTGAGCTCTGCCATTATGTCTAGTAAATACTACCACTTTCAGCGGGTTATTCGCCCATCATGCGTGTTCCCTTATTATAACCACATGGTTATGGCGACGGCTATTTTCCATGTGAAAATACTTAAATATGAAGCAGTAATCCTCCTAAACTAGTAGAATTTACTAAAAGACATTTTGAAAATGGTGGAGTTTTTATTTTCTGTAATTAACAACAGCCAAATACAAGTTACTAATAGATAACATTAGAAGAATGTGACCTGCCACATGTCTATAGACTACTCTCCTTTCTTACAACAAAGAACATTGGAGTGGTATACTTACTTTCCCGACTTTATCGGACGACCTTGTTGTCTGATGTGGACTCTACTACTTGTACAATGAGTTGTCCCAAATATCAGTCGGTTATTACGTCAGATGAAGCTCCCATGGTTTTACAAATCTATAGAAATAAGCCACGCTCTCTTCAAAACTAAAAAGAGGACAAACATGAAAGAAGAGGAAGAAGAGGAGAGAGAAAGAGATGTTGTTGACAAAATCTATAAGATTGAAGATACCTGTAAATAATAATGCACTTTCATTAATGTAACATCTTAATTTTTCTGAATCGGTTGCTTTATTCGAATAGTCAGAATACAATAACGTTGTTGTTCCGCCTCGTATCCCACAGCTGACTGTTACGGATGCCTCTGAAACGTGTTTGCTCGCTACCATACAGTTTATATAAAACTCTCATAGCCATACATCCCGTGGTCCATTTGAAACTAATGCTGTGTGGTAACGAACTCGCGTAAGATTTCGTCATAACTGTCATCCCAGCCCTCGCAGGGTCTGTTGTCAATGGTGTTGTGTCTAGACAAGACAGCCTAGACACAATGAGAGGAAGCCGAAAGGCACGCGCTTAGTTCACGCAGGCAAGAGATAGGTCTGTAACAGGATACGTAATGAATGCTATAAAGAAAAGTACGTAGCTCCTGGAATACTTAACTTTAATCCATCCTTGGTACATCGCTATTGACAATATAAGTGAGACTCTGTAGTTTCAGACAATATACTGCTAATGGCGCCTTGCTAGGTTGTAGCCATTGACGTGGCTGAAGGCTATTCTAACTATCTGCTCTGCAAATGAGCGAGGCTTCGTCAGTGTGCATCGCTAGCTACGTCGTCCGTACAACTGGGGCGAGTGCTAGTACGTCTCTCTAGACCTGCCGTGTGGTGGCGCTCGGTCTGCTATCACTGAAAGTGGCGACACGGGGGTCCGACATGTACTAATGGACCGCGGCCGATTTAAAGCTACCACCCAGCAAGTGTGGTGTCTGGCGGTGACACCACATTCCTCCCCCGCAAATCGGCGAACGGTCGTGTTATAAGGCTTCCGCCCGCCGTGGGGAGGACCCCATGTTGACGTATGCGATGAGGTGGGGAGCCTAACAACAGGCGAGGCTGTGCCTCCCGCACCCGGCCATTCGGTCCGAGGGGAGCTAAGAAACGCCTGAAAACCTAGTCCAGGGTGCACGTCAACATGCGGTGTATTCGCCCATAGAGATATAGGAGGGGCCGAAGGGTCGACCTCCATTGCGTCGGGGCACCCGACGGGCGAAGACGACATCTGGTCCGGAGCGGGCAAAAGTTCCATGGCGGAGGACATCTGGTCACGGGAAGCGATCGGCGGCGCGTGACCCAGGGAGGCGCCAGGCGGTTGCAGCGACGCGTCCACTGCGGGCAGCGCCGGCGGGAGAACAGGCGGCGGCGGCGGCGGCGCGTCGCCATGGGGCAAAATGGAAGGCAACGTCGGTAACACCTGGGAATGAGGCGAGCCAGTAGATGGGTCCCCAGGGCGCTGACCGGACGGCACCGTCGCTGAAAGCAGACGGGGAGCGGCAGAACCCGTGCGACGACAGAGGCGCAGCTGATTGAGATGCCGACGCACCTCACCAGAGGCCCCCAAAACCAAATACATCGCGCGGCCGAGGCAGCGAAGAATGAGCCCTGCGAGCCAACGCCGTGAACCTCGATAGTTGCGATAGAATACAACGTCGCCTGGAGCAAAAGCAGGTGGCTGCCGCTGCACAGGAACCTGATGCGGCGGATGCAGCAAAGACATCAAGGCTCGATGAGGACGACCGTGGAGCAACTCAGCCGGCGAGCAACCATCTCGGGGCTGAGAGCGATACGAAGACAAAAAGAGCAACAACGCGTCCTCCCGAGAATGCGACTCTTTCAACTTCAACATCTGTGACTTGAAAGTCCGGACCAATCGTTCAGCGGCACCGTTTGACTGAGGCGAAAACGGTGCGGATGTCAGATGGTGAATACCATTGGCCGTGTAGAATGACTGAAATTCTGCGGACATGAATTGTGGGCCATTGTCGGAAACAATAGTCTGTGGAAGACCTTCAATGCAAAAGATAGCAGATAACGCTGGGATGGTGGCAGATGACGTCGTGGAAGACATCCGGACAACAAAAGGAAGATTACTGAAAGAATCGACCACAACCAACCATCGAGCATTCCAGAATGGACCAGCCAAATCGATGTGCAAGCGTTGCCAAGGGGAAGTGGCTTTCGGTCATGCAAAGAATTTCCGCGGCGGTGCGGATTGTTGAAACTTCCTGGCAGATTAAAACTGTGTGCCCGACCGAGACTCGAACTCGGGACCTTTGCCTTTCGCGGGCAAGTGCTCTACCAACTGAGCTACCGAAGCACGACTCACGCCCGGTACTCACAGCTTTACTTCTGCCAGTACCTCGTCTCCTACCTCCCAAACTTTACAGAAGCTCTTCTTCGCAGAAGAGCGGAGCTGAAGGAGAAGAGGCAGTGCGCACATTCAATCACACCTTGTGATCCCATCCTCGTCGCCAAAATGTTGTGTCTAGACAAGACAGCCTAGACACAATGAGAGGAAGCCGAAAGGCACGCGTTTAGTTCACGCAGGCAAGAGATAGGTCTGTAACAGGATACGTAATGTATGCTATAAATAAAAGTACGTAGCTCCTGGAATACTTAACTTTAATCCATCCTTGGTACATCGCTATTGACGATACAAGTGAGACTCTGTAGTTTCAGACAATAAACTGCTAATGGCGCCTTGCTAGGTCGTAGCCATTGACGTGGCTGAAGGCCATTCTAACTATCTGCTCTGCAAATGAGCGAGGCTTCGTCAGTGTGCATCGCTAGCTACGTCGTCCGTACAACTGGGGCGAGTGCTAGTACGTCTCTCTAGACCTGCCGTGTGGTGGCGCTCGGTCTGCTATCACTGAAAGTGGCGACACGCGGGTCCGACATGTACTAATGGACCGCGGCCGATTTAAAGCTACCACCTAGCAAGTGTGGTGTCTGGCGGTGACACCACAAGTGGACTGCGCTGTAAAATGCCATACATCTACATCTACATGGATACTTTGCAAACCACATTTAAGTGCCTGGCAGAGGGTTCATCGGACCACCTTGACAATTCTCTATCATTCCAAAAGGTAAGAACGAACATCTATATTTTCCGTACGAGCTCTGATTTCTCTTATTTTATTGTGTTGATCCTTTCTCCCTATGTAGGTCGTTCATAAGTGCGATCTGCGTAAGAATTAAGGATACACGCGACCATTATAAATCAGGGTTTCATTGTATCAGTTACTGATGCGCGGAGACAAAATTTAAAGGTCCGTATTTCTGGGTGGAGCACGTCCACCATCGGGAGCTCAGTATGTAAAGATACGCATCCCTTCTGCTTCATCCCCCCAAATGTTATGTCCCTACTGCCATTGTATAAGGGGCATTGAAAAAGAAACGAGCCGGAATCATAATTACAGAAGCCAGTACTTGTATGTTAGAAGTATTGACCCTGGCTGTTGAGACACTTGTCCCATTGTGACAAAGGGCGGTGAATGGCTGTCTCATAAAATTCCCGGTGCTGCGATGTTAACCAGGTGCGCACGTACGGCTGGACGTCGTCGTCCGAGGTGAATCGTTTGTTCCTCAGAATCTTTTTAAGGGGACCAAGAATGATCCCCTTCTGATTCACTTCCTGCAGCAAAGTACAACAGTGAATGCCCAGTGTTACTCGCAAACTTTGACCACCCTTCGCCAAATGATCAAATCAGTACCCGTAAGGTCATTCTGCTCCACGACAATGCAAAGCCTCAACGGCCAACACAGTTGCGGCACTCCTGCAGAAATTCTAATGGGAGGTTCTCGGCCACCCTCCATACAGTCCGGACGTCTCTCCCTGGGAGTACGCCATTTTTGGTCCCGTTAAAAAGGCTCTGAGGGGCAAACGATTCAGCTCGGACGACGGCGTGTGGCTGTACGTGCGGAACTGGCTACCATCGCAGCTCCGGGAATTTTATAAGACAGCCATTCACTGCCTTGTGTCACAGTGGGACAAGTGTCTCAACAGCCAGGGTCAATACTTCTAACATACAGGCGCTGGCTTCTGTAATTATGCCTCCGGTTCGTTTCTTTTTGAACGTCCCTTATACTCAGACTGTTGTTCTAGGTTACATGCCCCTACTTCCTTTGTCTTTAGACTGCTGTTCTACTCTGCATCCAACGGTTAGCGAACAGCTATTCGTCAAGGAATATAGTCGATTAGCTACAATTTTTTTAAAATCCAGAAAAATATAAGAAATGGATGAGCGCCGCAAGCCGGCTATCGTTTGAACTGAGCTGTCGAAACACTGGCATAATCATTTAT
Source organism: Schistocerca americana (assembly GCF_021461395.2). Taxonomy (NCBI): domain Eukaryota; kingdom Metazoa; phylum Arthropoda; class Insecta; order Orthoptera; family Acrididae; genus Schistocerca; species Schistocerca americana. Next base: position 201,685,948 of record NC_060119.1, read on the forward strand.
ACGAAATGTATGTAGGAAAGTAGCAACTCCAAAGTCTGTAGCGAAATCTGAAAAGACCTGCAGAGCGGCTCTTCGTGCAGAGATCCGCAGCTGATCCAAGGTGTAAATAAATGAAATGGTTCAAATGGCTCTGAGCACTATGGGACTCAACTGCTGAGGTCATTAGTCCCCTAGAACTTAGAACTAGTTAAACCTAACTAACCTAAGGACATCACAAACATCCATGCCCGAGGCAGGATTCGAACCTGCGACCGTAGCGGTCTTGCGGTTCCAGACTGCAGCGCCTTTAACCGCACGGCCACTTCGGCCGGCAATAAATGAAATGTATTGCGCGTAAACAGGCAGTAATTCATTTATCCGACGTACTGTTCACGGGCGAATAGCAAAGATGGGAAGTGCCAGTGCTACGAAAAGTACTCTCCACCATGCGCTGTGAGATGGCTTGCGTAGTACAGAGGTCAATGTGAATGTCAGTGTAGAAATTGCTCGGAAGGAATACCACGAGGATCATAATGGGTAGTGCAGATGTCCTAAACCAGTGCAAGGGATTTGTTGCAGTTATTATGTGCATTTAATTATCACTTCAAAAAAAGTAAAATAATGTTAGGTAATGATATTATTTTGTTTGCAGGTACACGTGTGCAGTGCTGGTACACAGTAAAATAGCCGGAGCACGGCACCGTAGGAAACTACTAGAGCAGCTGAAGCCAAATGTCCCAGAGCAATGATAAACTGAAGCTTATCTGAATCATTTTGTTTTGGCCCTCTAGCGGCATGCTACGGTTTTACAGCGCAGGGATTGCAGTGTGCCACGACTGCTGACATGCTTCTGAAAGAAAAAAGAAGCTTTACATTTTTCGCTGTTATAATTACAACTCATGAGTGCCCCTCGTAACACAATATTTACTGATTTGCATGGAGGCTGTGTCACGACACTCCTGAATAAAACACAATATTTAGTGATGAAAACTAGCATAGTCAGTAAATATGTACAGCCATTGAGTGAGGGTCACAACTACCAGCCAGTGTCCCATGTACTTCACTTATCAAACAAAGGCCATAAACTCAACCTGCTGGAAGCCCTGGAAATTAACAAACATCTTGCTCACAGTCCAGATCTCATCCTAAATGACCAGACACAACTCAACACTTCCCCTCCCCTAAACTTCATATAATCATCTTTGTTGTTCATTACTTCCCACACTCTCTATTCCTACATATTCCCATTTTCCTGTATTCATTAAGTTGTTTTATTTGTTGCAGTTGTCTTTCTATTCCACATAGGCTGTAGTTACAATAGTTAAGGGTTTCCTTTTAACTTGTATTACTGTCCATGTTTAACTTCCCTTGTAGTTGTCTCATCAAATACTGTTCATATTTTACTTTGCTCATTTATTTAATGAAAACTGGTACACAGTCACTGCTTTGATTATAATGTTAATGTTAAAATGCAGTACCACCACACTCTCAAACTGTAGGTTCCCTCAAACACCTCGATTTTCCTGCATTTATTAATTTCTGTTTATCTTATTGATATTGCTTAAGTTCCTTATGTATTCTGTATTTCCATTGACAACTGTTTCTTCTTTTTTAATTGGTTGTGTATCACTCTCCATGTTTCATACTTCTTGATGCAGCCTTGTCTAGTACTAATTTTATCTTATTTTATTAGTATTCTTTATTAATAGAAACTGTTATGTAGGCATGCTATTCCTATTTTGTGCTAAAGGTTTTCCTGTCAACTCCATTGTTGTTTATGTACTGTTTCGTTTTTACTACTGCATTGCAAAGATGTTACTTTCTGTATGTTTCTACTTCAATCTAGAGGTGTTACTTCTCTTCCAATGTTGTGTGATAACTTCTTTGGTGATAATACTCAGTAAATGTCTGAAGATGGCATTGTAAGCCGAAAACCGGTTAGCAATAAAAGTAATATTGTAGAACAAAAGCAAACTGGTGCTTTTCACTTATTAAAATACAGTCTAGTAAAATGTAGGGCACAGTGGTCAGTACTTTACAAGCACCCAAAGTCACCCATTTGAAGACGGCTAAGAAGGACCTAATGCCGCATGTCTGGCTGGAAGAGGGTGCGCCACTGCCGCGTTGTGGACTTTACCAGACGCATCTTATTATATATCACTTCCAGCCAGCCATCTCTCCATCGTAGTATGCCTCCGTACCTCTACAGCGAGGTGATAAAATGCAGGGGGATGGCACACTGAACTAACTGAGGATGACGCCACGTCTCCTTGGCTGCTGAATCCTTCCATTGGCTTCCAGCAATAGCTTGTGCCCTGGCACCTAACAGAAAGAAACCTCCTTCCCTAGCATTTGGAGAAGCGCGTCCTGGTTATCGTGGATAATAGGCCGGGTAGAAGCACTGTACAGACTGAAGGACGCTCACGGAGTCGGAGGAATTTAGCAGGCACGGCGCGTCTCATCTGCTCCAACGACCTCAACATCTCAGATAATTCGGCTCTAGGCCGTTGTGCCCGAGCGGTTCTAGGCGCTTCAGTCTGGAACCGCGCGACCGCTACGGTCGCAGGTCCGAATCCTGCCTCGGGCATGGATGTGTGTGACATCCTTAGGTTATTTAGGATTAAGTAGTTCTAAGTTCTAGGGGACTGATGACCTCAGATGTTAAGTCCCATAGTGGTCAGAGCCATTTGAATCATTGGAATTCGGCACTGAAGACAATGAAGTCTACAGGAAACGGAATCTTGACGGTCAGAGAAAACAACAGAGCTGACAACGGAATCCCCTTGGTTAGGCCCATTGGTGAATACATCTACGAAGTAACGGTGGTCATTTAAAATGTCGAAAAATATCGAATTAGAAACATGATCAGAAGTCCAATCTTTCCTGTACTGTACTAAATCTAAAATTACTCTGTGGCTCTGCAGTATGTGGCATTCGGTTAAAACCCCTCTGAAGTGTATGGACCCCACACCAAAGGACTCCAGAACACCCTCTGTATGCACCCCACACGGTCTCGTTGGCCTTGGACTGTCCTTAATGAGGCGTCCCATGGCCGGACGAACAACGCTATGGTGTTCTGGGTAAGTGGGAGTAGCGAGGGACGTACACGCCTGATTCACCATTAGGAGTTGGTGCTGGATGGTAAGTGGCGTTTCACCAGTCTCACCACAGACACTGATATGTGGTTGGTCCTGTAAGAGCCTGTGGGCACTGTGATACCTTCATTGAGTATGGCGTTAACGGTCTTCAGGTAAAAAGGTCTCACTGACGCACACATAGCCCATACGCGATCACACGAGGGTTTTATGAAAGTAGCGCCCTGTCCGCTCCCCAGGACCAGTGGCTGGGACGCTTCAAGGTATTCAGTGCCTTCTGGGAACTTACTGTCAAGTCCGTCAGGCATGGCAATCACAACAGTTTGGAGTCGAAAACCAACCTCAGAGTCCTTAAAAGGGAGAATGGCGTCCCACATACGCAATTCAGGAAAATTAAAACTCAACAAGAACGATTAAAATGAACACCTATACACACATCCCCGCAGAAAATCTAAAACCATTCTTTGCAACCCTTGCTTCACCCTCCTCACTGTAAGTCGCAACTGACGACTCGCTGCTGAGATACTGGAGGAAGAACAGAAGATCGCAAAATGGTCCACAAATAAGGAGCATTGGATTGGACTCCTTACTGTGGACGTTATACTGTTAACAGCTATGACAAAGAGGGTCACAGTTAAAACACTGCCCGGGAGAAAACCATTGCCCTGCACATAACTGTCTCATAACATTTTTCACGGTAAATGATGACAGCCAAAACAGTTGCACGATAAAGATTTATTAAAATTCTTGACCAAGGTTTCGGTATATATAAATATACCTTCATCAGAAGTAAAAAATCTGAAATTACATCCTGCAATGAGGATTAATAAAACAATTGTCAATGCATTGACCCTGTGCCCATAATCATGTTGTACAAATGGAGATGTCTTAACTATTGACGACGCCTTCGGCAGAATTGTTTTATTAATCTCCATTGCAGGATGTAATTTTAGATTTCTTACTTCTGATGAAGGTATATTTATATATACCGAAACCTTGGTCAAGAATTTTAATAAATCTTTATCCTGCAGCTGTTTTGGCTGTCATCATTTACCGTGAAGAATTTCAACGGTTGCTGTTTCAGCCCTGTTTAAAATCTTGTCTGATAACTCGTCAAAGACTCTGTACCTGAAACAACGGCTTGAGAGGAGGGACCGTATGAAGATGGGGAGATGGCCACAAAAGCTCCAGTGGTGTAGCTGACTGAGAATATTTTGGTTACAATTTGTGTCGTACGCCTTACTGTTATCGAAAAATACCCTTAGACAGTGGGCGTTAGATAGAAAAAACCTGCTAGATTTCCGCCTGCAGTAGGGTCAAGTTGTCGATAGTTTATCGACATCTACTAAATATACGCGGACAGCTGGGTTTCTAATATATGTAATGTGTGAAAAGTGTGCATGACGTGCATGGTCTATCCTAGAGTTCGTGTGAAGTGTCGTAATCTGTAGAGTCTTCCAGTAGTAACGACCAATATTCAAGGATATGACAGGAACGATCATTCGAGGCAAAAATGTCTAATAAAGATGGGCTCTATAACGCACAATTTAAGAGAGAACTTCTTCGTCTTCGATACTGTGAAACAAATCTCTTCTATTGCAAGCTCTTTGCTTCCCATATTTGGGAAGAGGTAATATGTACCAAAACCAGAGAAAAATTGTATAGTAAAAGTGGGCCTAAAAATGCATAGCTTGAGAGCTTTAAGATCTTGTTCAGCAGAAGAGATGAGTTTCACAGTAACGAACTTGGAAAAGTGGTCATAGCTCTTAACGTATGCACTTTAGGGTCAATGGTTACTGGGATTGTTTTTCTTGTTTCGGTCCATACCCTCACCTCTTAAAATATAGAAAGCTAAGAGCTTACAGTAGAAAATATCAGTTTCATAACATCGAAGATGAAGAAGTACTCACAGTTCTTAAGGTACGGACATTGGGGCTGTAGTTACTAGGCTTTTTTGCTTCGAATGATCGTTGCTGTCATATCCCTGAAAACTGACATTCCTCCTGGGACGCAGTATATGTGCAGTTCCAGGGAGCTATAGCTTGTATAAAATTCCAGTTTATTCTTTTTTAACATCTTTCATTCACCGCCCCCGGTAGCTGAGTGGTCAGCGCGACAGGCTGTCAATCCTTAGGGCCCGGGTTCGATTCCCGGCTGGGTCGGAGATTTTCTCCGCTCAGGGACTGGGTGTTGTGTTGTCCTAATCATCATCATTTCATCCCCATCGACGCGCAAGTCGCCGAAGTGGCGTCAAATCGAAAGACTTGCACCAGACGAGCGGTGTACCCGACGGGAGGCCCTCGTCACAAGACATTTCATTTCATTCCCATTTCGCGAGAGCACGGCAGCCTGTTGCAGAACTTCGTTATTTCACCGAAACATCCAAGCCTGCTGGGTATGGGGCAAAGGGAATCACAATTCGAATGTTTGACATGGGATTGCGATTTCCGGCATTTGAATGATAGTCAGGAGATACCTCCCGAAAACTGTATTAGAACAGGAGCTAGAAGTACAGGGTTATTACGAATGATTGAAGCGATTTCACAGCTCTACAATAACTTAATTGTTTGAGATATTTTCACAATGCTTTGCACACACATACAAAAACTCAAAAAGTTATTTTAGGCATTCACAAATGTTCGATATGTGCCCCTTTAGTGATTCGGCAGACTTCAAGCCGGTAATCAAGTTCCTCCCACACTCGGCGCAGCATGTCCCTATCAATGAGTTCGATAGCATCGTTGATGCGAGCTCGCAATTCCGGCACGTATCTTGGTAGAGGAGGTTTAAACACTGAATCTTTCACATAACCCCACAGAAAGAAATCGCATGGGGTTAAGTCGGGAGAGCGTGGAGGCCCATGGCATGAATTGCTGATCATGATCTCCACCACGACCGATCCATCGATTTTCCAATCTCCTGTTTAAGAAATGCCGAACATCATGATGGAAATGCGGTGGAGCACCATCCTGTTGAAAGATGAAGTCGGCGCTGTCGGTCTCCAGTTGTGGCATGAGCCAATTTTCCAGCATGTCCAGATACACGTGTCCTGTAACGTTTTTTTCGCAGAAGAAAAAGGGGCCGTAAACTTTAAACCGTGAGATTGCACAAAACACGTTAACTTTTGGTGAATTGCGAATTTCCTGCACGAATGCGTGAGGATTCTCTACCACCCTGAATCGCACATTGTGTCTGTTCACTTCACCATTAAGAAAATATGTTGCTTCATCACTGAAAACAAGTTTCGCACTGAACGCATCCTCTTCCATGAGCTGTTGCAACTGCGTCGAAAATTCAAAGCGTTTGACTTTGTCATTGGGTGTCAGGGCTTGTAGCAATTGTAAACGGTAAGGCTTTTGCTTTAGCCTTTTCCGTAAGATTTTCCAAAACGTCGGCTGTGGTACGTTTAGTTCCCTACTTGCTTTATCGTCGACTTCCGCGGGCTACGCGTGAAACTTGCCCGCACGCGTTCAACCGTTTCTTCGCTCACTGCAGGCCGACCCGTTGATTTCCCCTTACAGAGGCATCCAGAAGCTTTAAACTGCGCATACCATCGCCGAATGGAGTTAGCAGTTGGTGGATCTTTGTTGAACTTCGTCCTGAAGTGTCGTTGCACTGTTATGACTGACTGATGTGAGTGCATTTCAAGCACGGCATACGCTTTCTCGGCTCCTGTCGCCATTCTGTCTCACCGCGCTCTCGAGCGCTCTGGCGGCAGAAACCTGAAGTGAGGCTTCAGCCGAACAAAACTTTGTGAGTTTTTCTACGTATCTGTAGTGTGTCTTGACCATATGTCAATGAATGGAGCTACAGTGAATTTATGAAATCGCTTCAATCATTTGTAATAGCCCTGTAATTTATATTTGTGACAATTTTGCCCTTTGCCCCAGACAATAATTAAAATTTTGAATCTGTGTATGTTTGTATATATACATGTGTGTTGCGTGTGTGAATTTGCTATGTTAATGCTCTATCCAAGAATTTACACTTGGTGTCGCAATATAATATCAGGTCATTAGAAATTTCCTGTGGTACATCAAAATATTAATACGTGAACACGAAAACTGAAGTACCGATTTTTAATATTAACTGTTGAAGGAGGCCAACTATTCTTATATAATTCGAAAAGTGCTTTGCCATAGATGTGCACACAGAAAAAATAGTGTGGTATGTAGCAGTGGTAAAAGAAAGTAGAAGCTTTCACATTCATAACACTGATGTTACATTCTCTATTACGTATTATAATCTCCAATACCTGAATACGGAAAGTTAAAAAGGTGCCAACCTCTGCCCTGCACACCGATCAAGTGCTATGATACACAAAAGTAAATTTTTTTTGTGAAATCGCATTCTAGGAGCTTTCACGTTTACATGGTTCTGAAACGCCCTGCTTAAAGTCCGCAGGACGGAAAAGGTAGTAGGAGTTGTGTAAAGGGGCCAAATGGGGGCTGTCAGTTACACTCAAACACATAACTTTATTTAGTTGTTCAAACATACAGCAATTTTTTTTAACTTAGTTATCGGCTGAATAGGCCATACTATCTTATGCCTTAAGGGCACAACCACTTAAATTTAAAAACGGCTGAAAGCCATTAACTTAAAATTGAGACTCAAAACAGAATATTTAGAAGGCAGAAGGCCTCACGTAAGTAAGTTCTATAACTTGGCTGAAGGCCCAACATATCTAACATTTGAAACGCAAACAAGTTTAATTGAAAGACGGCTGAAGGCACATGATTTAAGACTGCAGGTAAAATTAATTAAAAAAAAAAACACAAGGCAGAAGGCCTTATCTTAAATTAGGCTGAAGGCCCCACACAGTCTGATACTTGAAAGACAAGAACTTTAATTTAGAAACGGCTGAAGGCCGATTACTTAAACAACTAAAGTAACATTTAGTGGGCAGAAAGCCCAAAGCTTTATCTTTAAACAATATTTTACACATGCCGAAGGCCGAAACAATCTAAGATTTAAGAAGTAAGGAATTTATATTTTAAAGCGGCTCAAGGCCCGTTATTTAAAACCCAACTAAAAGCATACAAATTCAAACCATCGGCTACAAGCCATTAAAATACACAATCAAACACCAATAAGAAAAGGCAGTACAGCCAGCGGCGCTCAGAAGTTTCCGGGGGTCAGTCTGCACTTGAAATATTAACGTCCGCTTAGGGGAGACAGGTAGTCGGCCCAGCTATATCCAATCCGCCGGCAAACCAACCAAGAGACAGTCAACGGACCCACCGACAAGACGACTTGCTTTCCACCCGACCAGTACACAAGGAACTCCAAACCCAAAACGTAAAAGGCGTAGCCGCCCACAACCAAGTATGCATAAGCTGTCAAAACTATATACACGTGTTGGACAGCGACAACACCGTGAGGAAAGGAATTTTACGTCAGCGGCCAGGGCAGATAACCGGAGCGCTAACAGCCACAAGGCAGAAAATTCCGCTGGTGCACTTGGACTTCAAATAACCAAAATACAGTTAAACTCCAGCGGATGGTGGCCAAACTTTCGCCAACACGAACATTCGCTGTTGCTCACGGGATTACCCCAACAGACAACCATGTAAACCAACGGTACAATGTCAACAGTCTGGCTTCGGTAATTAAATCACCACTCAACTTAGATGTCCTGGGTCGGTGAGCCACGAACGTCGTAGCAGTCGGAACAACTCCCACACACTCCGACACTGCGTAGAGACCGCCACGCGGAGATTTCATGGATGATCCACACCAACCGACCGACTGCCGCCCACCGGCTAGCCGGAAACTATCAGCACCAGACAAAGATAGTACAAGGTGCGGATATCGATACACACCACTGCTGCCACTCGTAGAAAGAGGAAGAACCACGGCATACCCATAAAAACCGCGGGAAACCAAACGCAGGGTAACAGTCAAAGTTTAAACCAACGCATAAGCCTGGCCAGCACGGCTCAGATTCATTTTAGTAAAACATCCATACCGCGCAGCTAAAACACGACAACTACTGTGTCAATGATGTTGTCAGCAGTGTAAATCAGCAACCGTAGTAACGAAGTCTGCTAGTAACGTTATATGTTGGCGCCGTTATTTCGCTTACTTTTCTGTAAGAGTAACTATATGGCCACTTGCCGACATTATCAGACAATTTGAAGTAAGTTACTCATTTTTAATTTCTTCGCTTTGAATAATTGTAACTTCCTTTTACGCGGAAACTATATTTCTTTTAGGGTATCCCTAGAAGGACAATGCCAACAGGTCAGAGTGAAAGACAAAATTTTTGCGTACAGAAAGTAATAGCATGGTGGTCCTTCATAGCAATAATACATTTGTTTTACTTAACGATCATAATATTAAAGCGTAAGCATCGAAAATTAAAGTACGGAGTTTTAAAAATTAATTATACGAGGAGGTCAATGAAACCTCTATAATACAAAAGGAGTATATATAGTCATTAGGAAAGGTGAAAGAAAGTAAACATAGACATGAGAAACGTTTTCCTTTGTCTCTGACATTGCTATCAACTTCTACCACGTGTAGCGATCGGGAACTTTGATAGAAACGACACATGAAAGTAACAATGTTTCGTGAACTTGATATCTAGGGACGTTCACGTTTAAATGTTGCAGATAGTTCATTTACATTCAAACATGCATACTGGACAACTACAGTGACATAACTACTGCGTCGTTGATGTTGTCAAGAGTGGAAAACGAAACATAGTAACAAAGCCGCCGGGGACAATAAACGTCGTTTATTAGAGTTGTTTTTTCACTTACTTTGGTCTAAGAGTAAAGGGAACTAACTCAGTGTTCGTTTGCTGCTGTCACAACAAAAATTTAGAGTTTTCCTAGTTTTCAGTATCTTCATTTTGAGTTGCTACAACGCCCTTATTATAAGGAAACTATATTTATTTTAGGCTATGCCTCAGGAAAGTAATACCTGTAATGCAGATGCCGATAAAGGTAATTCTATTGTCATTCTGAAAGATACTTTTAAATATGCACTGAGCATAATTCCCAAGAATTTTGAGAACTGTAACTGCGATTTGATGAATTTACGGTGCTGATTTTGTATTGCAAATCTGAGGTGATTTAAAGCGATACAATGATTTCACATTGTGTTGACATAAGGGAAAAGTTGATTTGCCGACATTAACACAGCAGTTTTCAACGCAGCGTATCAAAGCTCCCTGAAAACAATTGAACAAGTAAAGAGAAGTCAAATAATTATTTGAAGAATACACGTAGCTACAATGAAGCGTCTTCCTTAGATCAGCCCTGCGGCTAAAATTTCAGACACTTTAAGATAAAAAACATTTGTTGTCACAGATCAGGTCCACTGACGCTATTGGCCGAATTTCGACTACAGGCGGTACTAGTAACTATAATTCTACTAATAATGTAGCAGAACACATGTATTATTTATCTTTGTATTTAGTACTCATAGACTGATTGTTGTTGTATACGTCACTTATCAAAATGTAGTGGTTTCATATTTAATATGAAATGTCGCGTGAAAATGCCGTTTCTGTCAGAGACTAAGTAGAAACAGTGAGATATCTGTTCTACTCTATTTTCCATCGATATGGGACTCACGCCATGTTCCTTTAACGGAAGAGACAGATGAGAAGAGCTGCACGATTCATTTGGTTACAGAAATACCACACTAGAGAAGGAGACTGCAAAATGTAGACTGTGCCTAACTATGCAACCACACGCCGTACGTCACAGTTCTCCGGGTTGTCGCATCTCAGGCGACAGTAGCGACACAGCTCCACTTCGCTACGACTTCTGCTGCAGTAACGAGGACATCACAATCAATCGACACAGCCGGCACTAGCTTGACTCATCCATCCACGTGGCTCCGCCCATCTTGCTAGTATTCATACGCCGGGCATCTTCTATAGGACTGACGTCTGCAGCTCTTGAGCAGTGCGAATCGAGCCTCTGTTACGACGAGTTTCCGAATACAGCGCGTTCAAACCATGACAACAGTAGTTGAACCAATTCCGAACTTGGCTACGACAGCGCTACCAATTACTGCAGACTGTGTGATTTCTCTCACTCCTTCACGGAACTGCCATGTACGAGTGACATTTATTGTAAAGGATCAAAATCATCTCACTGAGAAACTCTGCTGTCTTCCGTGTTCTTGTTTGCATCTTTCAAAAAATGTTCAAATGTGTGTGAAATTTTGTGGGACTTAACTGCTAAGGCCATCAGTCCCTAAGCTTACACACTTAATAACCTAAATTATCCTAAGGACAAACACACACACCCATGCCCGAGGGAGGACTCGAACCTCCGCCGGGACCAGCCGCACAGTCCATGACTGCAGCGCCTGAGACCGCTCGGATAATCCCGCGCGGCTGTTTGCATCTTTGTGGAAATAAATTTCTATTGTTATTACCCGGGCTGTTTCTCACTTTCAGCGTGCACTATCTCACAAAGGGATACTTTAGGGACGGTAGAAGGAAGATGTTTTACATTGCGGAGAATGTTACTCACAGAATTATAAAATTTCTCGTTGTAAAACGAGTCAAGAATCATAGTACTTCGGTTAAAGTACATGTAGCGCTAAAATAAAAAATACAAGGACGGAAAAAAATCGATACACCTAGACGCATTTGTGCGACATAAACGAAGGTTAGTGGGCCTGTTCCTACATCTGAAAGATAATGTCTCAAATTTGGCGCCAGTCGCATAAGAGTGGCTGTAGTAGCGCAACTATGAGGATACAAATAAAGTTTACTTTAAATACAAGTATAACTTTCGTGAGTGTTAATTACCTTTGTGACTGGATGTGGTGGTTTATGTTAATCAAGAATGTTTTTAAGCCGACAAAGACGGCGTTATCATCACTTCGCTGAGTTTTTATGGGGTCGGGTAACAGGGTTACGAAATGATGGGAGTTCCTCCTGCGATATTGCAGGAAGACTTGCAGACTGTACATGACTGCTAGCAGGGGTGGTCTCGAGAATGTACGGTTACAAGAAGATCCGGCTCCAGACGGCCACGTGGTGCAGGGAAGAGCACTATTTTCGACGTACGGCATCTGCATCTGCACCAGAAATTTGAGCAGTAATTGGCCCCACTTTGACACAACTATGTTACAAATCGGTTACCTGAAGGAAGTCTCTACAGTAATAAATTTTTGTGTCAGGATATTTTTTCCGTCAGTGTATAACATAGCAATTGGGTTTTGTAATTTGAATTACCTGTCATACAAAGAAATATTAATAGGAGACCAATCAAACACCCAACGTCGTGTAACACCCAAAATAAATGTAATCACATGTGGTAAGAGCACTGAACATTAACCGTTGTTTTAAAATACTGTAAATGTTTGTGATTAGAGCATATGATTTACTCATTGTTGATGTATGTAATGCCGGTTCTCTAAAATTTATGATTAGAGTTACGCGAAATGCATGTCCTCTTCACTCCATGGAATCATATGTGAGGTCACAAAGGATTTCCGTGACACTCGCGTGTTATCGAACCTATCAGGAGCTGCTTCTATATTTTCCTTCAATTTGATCTGGTGGGAACCTCAAACCCTCTTGCAGTCCTCAAGAAAGTGTGGAACAAATGTTCTGTACACTGCTTCTTTTATACAGTGACTGATAAAAGATTGCAGAGGATGAGAAGGCAACGAAATTAAATGTTACGGGTTGAGAGAGCTTGTGAGGATTTCGAAATCGAATCAGATTTAAAAAGAACTTTGCAATATGAGCTCTCTTACCAGTATGTTATTGCCCCTGGTCTGGTACTGACGTAGTCACTGAACCTTTGGAACGATCGTCATAAATCCGTTGCATCCTCCCCTGAGGCAAGCTATCCCATAACTGGTGTAACTGGTCCTTTATATCCTCGATACTGGCTCTGAGATGAGTCGACGTTCAATTTGGTCTCATGCAGGTCCTATTGGGGATAGGTTTGGCGATCTTGCTGTCCGCTGCAGTACCTCAGCATCACAAAGACAGTTCATATAGTTACGTGTCATGTATGGACAACTATTGGCCCACTGAAAAATGTCACCACGATTCTGTCGCATAAGAGGTAAAAGGTGAGGACTCAGTATGTGGTCTCACGTACCGTTGGGCCGTTAGAGTTTCCACAGTCACTACCAGCCGTAACCTGAAGTCACATTCGATGACTTTCTCTAACATAGAGCCAGGAGTAAGGCCACTGTAATTCTCCAAAACACTGGGAGAATGGGACACCTCGCAAGGTCGCCACCATACTTGCCCACAATGGTCATCGGAGTCTGTGCAGAGCCGTGAATCAGCTCTCTACACAGTGCGACGCCATTTGTCAGCAATCCATGCTTCCCGGTCACGGCAAAATCCAGATGCTACCGTTTGTGTGTTGGTGTTAAGGGCAGCCAGCGCATGGCATGATAATTCCCTAGTGAGCCTGCTGCTGGTCTCCAAACAACGGTGCATGATGAAACTGAGTTTTGCAAGGAGTCCATTACTTGCTCCCGGCTGGCAGCCGCAGATGTGAGGGGGTCACAAACTGCTTGGTGCACACTATGGTGGTCCTCCTTTGTGGTGGTCAGTCGTCGTCGGCTGGAACCTTGACGACGAGTAGGCCTGACGTTACTTTCCCACGCATTTTAACATCCGAATGTCCAACAAATCTGGACATCGCATGATTGGACCAGCCAGTCAAAAGCAGACCCACAGGAGCATGCGGCATCTCCGTGTCCTCCATAGTGGTCTCTCAACGTCTGACTCTGAGCACGCCCATTATATCTACATCTGCATCTACATTTATACTCCGCAAGCCACCCAACGGCGTGTGGCGGAGGGCACTTTACGTGCCACTGTCATTACCTCACTTTCCTGTTCCAGTCGCGGATGGTTCACGGGAAGAACGACTGCCGGCAAGCCTCCATGGGTGCTCGAATCTCTCTAATTTTACATTCGTGATCTCCTCGGGAGGTATAAGTAGGGGGAAGGAATATATTCGATACCTCATCCAGAAACGCACCATCTCGAAACCTGGACAGCAAGCTACACCGCGATGCAGAGCGCCTCTCTTGCATAGTCTGCCACTTGAGTTTGCTGAACATCTCCGTAACGCTATAACGCTTACCAAATAACCCTGTGACGAAACGCGCCACTCTTCTTTGGATCTTCTCTATCTGCTCTGTCAACCAGACCTGGTACGGATCCCACACTGATGAGCAGTACTCAAGTATAGGTAGAACGAGTGTTTTGTAAGCCAACTCCTTTGTCGATGGACTACATTTTCTAAGGACTGTCCCAATGAATCTCAACCTGGCATTGAGTGGTAACAACACGAAACATAAATAATAGTTATGCACTCTACTGCACCGCTCGACCTGTGACACAAAGTGGCAACTCTTAAACATTAAATTGCTCGCCGATGGTGCGTATGTGTATAATGTTACATTCACATCCGATCATGTCTTCTGGACCCCTCACCTTTTTTGTGATACAGTGTGTACACAGTGAGAAGTGGAATAACAAAGAGAAACAACGTAAGCACTGCAGACAAGAAATCTAAGAAAAGAGGGCGACATTATTCAGAATTTTCGTTCATGAAGCAGAGGATAAAAGATGATAATTAGCTGTAACTGAAAATCCCATCGAACAATAACGTTTGCAAAATAGTTACAAAAATCAGAGCTTTCTTTGTACTATCTGGAGCTGTTGTCAACTCTTTTTCACATAGTCATTGGTTCAGTATGTACAAGACTTGTATTGAGGTCCAGCAAAAGCAGAAGGTGTGATAGTGATAAAGGGAATGTATATTGTTTTAATCAAGAGTTAAACATAGTTAAATACATTTGTTTTTAACATCTCCTACCCTTAGGCTTCTTCCTTCTTCCTAAAAGGTGTAGGCGTTGATTAATCTTTCAACATGTGTAACAGTTCCTCCTTATTTTTAATTCCTTATTAGGGGCTCTGGTTACCGAAACGCTTGCCAATAATGCCTCCTGGGAAGCATCTGATAACAGTCGTACACTATACTGAACTTCAATCGCAAGAAGGTTGTGGGCTCACCAAGCATACTATAAATTCACTGATTAAATGAAACAAGGTGAATGACTTGTACAATCCAAGAAGATACAAAATACAATGATTTATATAGCCCAAAAATTTCAGGGAAAGTTCAGTAGTAATGTACATCATTAGATGGAAGGAAATCACTATGTGATAACTAACGTCAATTTATAGAGAAACATACTTGTAGAGACACCGTGTTGGTACACGAGAGAGTAGAAGCTGAGTGTATAAAATGAATCGTCACAGGTCTCTGACCAATCAGGATGACAGACAGTCTGATAAGTACTTGAATATGCAAGATAAAATATAACTTTTCAATGACGAACGTCAGTTGGTAGAATTCCACTATTGCAATATACAATGTGGCTATATTTGTCTGAACTGGCCAAACTGAGAGCTTTTTCGGAAATGAAAGTGAGATGTAATTATTTCAGGGCAGATTTTACGACCAATTGTAATATTAATTTCGAAAAGTCATCAACTTTTGTGTATTGCGATTGTCAATTCCAGGAGCTGCAATCTAAGACTGCGTTTCGACCACGGAAAGGTACTTGGATGAGTGGGACAGTCAGAAAGTTTCAGTTACCATCTGGAAAAAGAGAACTACGGCCACCATAAATGGCTTGGTGTCGTTTCTTCTCTAGATATTCAGCCTTCAATACGACACTTTTACTGAACGATCAATGACTCGGGAAAGACCTCTGTATTTTGGCTTTTCAAAAAACTTTCCACCCAGAAAATCACCTCGCTGTCATCCTGTAAATGCCTGCCACACATTGGGCTCATCTGAGTGAAGAGGAAGAAGCCACATGGTGCCATGTCAGGACAATAACGAGGAGTAAAGGAGAATCTCATGTAGTCCAAATAAACAGGATGAGGTATTTGTCCTTTGCTGCCGTGGAACTAAATCACTTGAGATTTTGTCTGCGCGTTCTCCTATAAACTCATCATCAGATACCGATAGAACGCTCGTGTAAACGGTCTGCCCCAAACAAGGATAATTTCTTAACACCTGCAGCGCATCTCGTTTGTTGTTGGGTTGTGTTCCTGAGAGGACGCCGTGAGTTTCCTGTACCACGACTCCATGATTAATGACTCGACTTCCCGTAACGTGGCTTGCCTGCATCCATTTCTGTCCTCTATATTGTGCAACGGCTCTCCCAAAGTAATTAAAAAATCAGCAACATTAGCACATGAAAACGGTTTCGGCTGGGCACAGTCTTTTCTGGAAAAATTTTACTACACTAAATAAAAAAGTAGGCTTCTGAAAAAAGAAAGATTAAAACACTTAAAAGTTGTTACAGGATGGTTTATTACACCGATCACATGATGAAATCATTTCATCTTAATAACACACGAAATGTTATTCACTGAAGCACTAGGAGTTATCCTAGATCAATAATCTGATGCGGCATTTGGTCCAAGAGACTTATGAAATGCATTCCTGCCTGATCCACTCATACTACTGAAGAATGCTCAGTATTGTAGAACTCTCAGTATAATGTCGTTTATTGAAACTGAACTACACTTCGCGAACAATCACTATATACACACAAAACAAATAACTTATAGACGATCATTCATCAAGAGCGCAGTGAGGTCCGGCTGAGCTGGTCCTATCTCGGCGAGGAACTGGCTGTACTGCTGCTGCACTGGCCGTACAAAGCCGGCGGAGTACTCCAACTTTCCCTGTATCTGTAAGGCGATCTCTGCAGAAAAAGGTTCGCATTAGTCTCTAGCAAGTTCTGTTTATTTCGAAGAATTGTTTTCCTCTTGGTTGCGCCTGCAGGTGCTTGTGTATGTTATATGGTACACAGGGGTGTCTGGAGTGTGGTCTGCCTGGCAGGGGCTGTCTGTGGCAGACGTGACATATCTCCCTTCCGGTGGTGGCGGTCGGAAGGGGGGGGGGGGGTGGAGCGGCGCGAAGGATCGATAGCTGCTACGTCGTGAAGATCTGTGGTTGCAGCTCCCCAGAGGAGGCTGTGGAGGCTGCCTCTTGGAGAATGCGGTCCTTAATGTCTTGCGATGCAAGCTGACTCGCGTACCGGTTGTGATGGCGGCATGGGTGGGACCAGTGGCATCAGTTTGTCTGCATCGGGGGCCATCGGCTGTTGGGGAGGTGCTGAAGAGGGGCCGGGCAGCTGGTTCGTAGGCTGAGGCTGCTGTGTTGGTGGTGTTGGTGGCGGCGACATGCCCTGAAACGTCACCCATGCAAAGAGTAGATGGCATTAGTAAAGGGGTCCGTGTAGGTGGTGCGGAATGGGTTGTAGAGGTGGCGGTGGTCCGCGTTGTAGGGTGCAGTGCAGGTGTCTCAGGGTAGCGAGGACACAATTGATTTCGATGGCGACGGACTATGTGGCCATCCAAGATGACATCAAAAAGTTGGCGACCCCGGGAACGCTGGATCCCGGTGGGCAGCCAACCCGCATTAGTGCCAAAACCTCGAGTCCAGACTAAGGAGCGAGGGAAGAACTGGGACCGTCCAGGAGGAATCTGAATTCGTGGAGAGGGCAAAGAAGATGTAGGAGGGTCCTGGGCTGGAGTGCTTCCGCTGGGCTTTTGTCCCCTATCGGAGTGGCTTGATAGGAACTGAGGAATAGCGTCAGAGCATCTTCAAGGGAGTGGTCTTTGGTATATTTGCGCATTTGTGTTCTGCTTCCCCATTGGATTGGGGATGGATGGGCTGGGTGAGAAGATGTTGGATGCCGTTGTCGGAGCAAAAGGAGAGGAAGTCCTGGCTTCGAAATTGTGGTCCATTGTATGTGACAATGGCTTTTGGTAATCTTTCCAAGAAAAATATATTTGTGAGGGCTGATAAGGTAGCGCGTGTGGTGATTGCTTAACAGCGAATGATGTATCAGAAATGGGAAAATGCAACCGTGACTAGCAGCCATTGGTGGCCCAGAAATGGGCCCGCGAAGTCAAGGTGGATGCGTTTCCAGGGACCGTTTGGAATAGGCCAGGGAAGTAATTTTTGGGGTGGACGGGGCAATTGTTGTGATGTCAGATGTGAGGCCAATCCAAAACACATGCCTTCTTGCAAGGGATTTGGTGTGCACGATCCCCCAATGCCCTTGGTGAAGAATGTGGAGGATTGTCGGCTGCAGGGATCTTGGAACGATGACCCCCATTTCTGCTGAATCTAAGTGAATGGGGACTCCATCCACCACTGAAAGCTGGTGTTGGATGGAATAGTACAACCGGAAGTGGCATTGATTCTGAGGAGGCGGTGAGGATGGCCAACCATGGAGAACATGGTGTCGGACGACTCGGAACAGGGAATCTTCTGGGGTGCCTGTAGCTACTTTGACAGCTGTAATGGGTAAGGCCTTCAGGGCCTCTTGGACGTCATCATCAATCTGAAAAACGAGGAGGTCCAACTGGTCAAAAGCAGGGTCTAGACCTTGTGGTAGACGTGACAAGGCGTCTGCATTGGCGTGCTGGGAGGTGGTACAGAAGTGCATGGTGTAGCGAAATTGGGATAGGAACAATGCCCAACGCTGGAGACGTTGGGATGTTTTGCTTAGTAAACACACGGAAGGCGCGAATAAAGAGAGGAGCGGTTTGTGGTCAGTAATAATGTGAAAGGACTTGCCATAGAGAAAGGGATAGAACTGAGGATAGGCAAAAACCATGGAAAGTGCTTCTTTCTCAATTTGGGAATATTTGATTTGTGCTGTGGAGAGAGCTTCTGAAATGTATGCTATGGGGCGCTCTGTGCCATCTAGCAATTTGTGAGACAGGATGGCTCCCACACCATACTCAGAGGCGTCCGTAGCAAGTATCAAAGGAAGATTAGGATCATAAGGCATGAGACATGCGGCGGATTAGAGTTGCTGTTTGAGGGTACGGAAGGCGGTCTCGCAGACTGGGGTCCAACAGAATGGGACATTTTTGTGGCAGAGATGGTACAGGGGTGCTGCCACTTCAGTTGCAGAAGGAACGAATTTCCTGTAATACGAAATTTTGCGAAAGAAGGATTTCAACTCATGAAGGTCCCGGGGAAGGGGCGGGTTGTTAATGGCGTCGAAATAAGAGAAAGATGGAGAAATGCCATTCTGGGAAATGATGTGACCCAGATAGGAAATAGATCGTTGGAAAAATGAACATTTAGAAATATTACACTTCAAAACTGCAATTCTGTAGGCGCCCCGGTGGTCCCAGGCGCCTACGGTGGACTGGTAGCCGAGCGGTGACCCCTCCTGTTGTCAGCATGCTAGGAAATGACTGTGGACACGTCAGAAACGCCAAAGAAACATTATTAATTCATGACACCTTTATTAATGCCGAGTACAATGTGGCCCATGTAACAAAGGCTGGCTGAGCTTGGTGATATCAATGACCTTCCCCGATTCCTCGCTGACTCGGAGTGATGACACCAGCTCCGGGCCACACCAGTATTGCTAGCGCAGCACTGCGTGCTGTGACGTAGTGGTGGAATGCCCTTCCTTAGGCCGCATGTGGCTGGCGGCGCCCAGATGGCCAGCTGGCTCAGCAGCAGACAGCAGGCCGCAGCACATAGGAGGCTCCGGGTTGGAGTCCTGGCGCTGTCGACACGAGAGGCGTTCATGTGGTGTGGAGTGTACTCTATCCCACCCCGTCTTCTTCCCTGGTCCTCCTGGTGGCTCGTCTGCGGGGGACGGGCGATACAGGCTGCAGTCCCCCAGCGTTGTCGGCTCACCCGGTTGTGACGGTGGATGCAAAGGGCCCAGGCCCCACACGATCTCGACGACGGCGCACTGATGTGGTCAGCATTGGCAGCGAGCGAATCTGCTGCGATGTCTGCTAATCCTGGGTTGATGATTGACAGCATCAGCAGAGAGGACCAGAGCTGGTACTGTCCCATCACGTCTGCTGCTGGATGGGCCACCCTTCCTGCAACATCTCTTTAATAAAGATTAACATGTTGATCACCAAGCTGAGCGCTATGCAGCGACCCAGTACACATCTAACTGCAAGTCTAACTGCGAGTGTCTTGTTGCTATCAAAGCTGGCGTAATTAAAGGTAGCACAAGCGACGTTCTGACGTCATGCTCGTTTGTAATGAACGCATTCGTTCCAATTATACTGCTCATTTATCCGTCGTACTCGCCCCTTAAGTGTTCTTGTGACAGAGTTACGTGTTGTTATGGCAGACTTAGTTATGAAATGCAGTACAGCTGACGCTCTACCTCTGTCTTACGTTCTACGAAGGACTCCATCTAACACACACCCACATGCTAAGCAATTCTCTCTCGCCTGTTGTGTGTAACCAGGCCACTGCCTCTGCGTGATGACACATTCCGATACATGTGCAATCCTCTTACCTCTTGGATAACCTACTGCCTCTGGCTCTCGGCATTGGCAATGAAACTTTGACAATATTCCACATTTCCAACTATTTACTATCCTGTGACACTACACATCCCCCTCCTTTAAGAAACTTCGTCCCGAATTTTACAATTCTGGACTTACTGGTTGTGCAACTATACTTCCTTATACTCTACAGGTATCTTACAACTACTCCTTCAACACTGTCAAACATTTCTTATCCACTAATAATCTATTTACACTTAATACTGATTCCAATCTTATCGTTGGTTATCTATTTATAATACGTTCCACTATTCCCAATCCATCCGATAGGTATTTGATGTATGGCTGTTATTTCAGAACGAGACATCTTTTTCTGTATACAAAAGTAAGTTGCACAAAGAAACACTAGAACTGAGATTATGCTAATCGTTGACATATCAAATATAATTGTGCTTTGCTTACATTTCTCCTGATATTGCTGCACGTGCTGCAGTAGTTGATTAACTGAGATCTGCTCTTTTTCTGAGATAATTTGGCTATCTAAAGATTATAGCAATGTGGGATCCAAGGACTCGTTAATAAACTCTGGATAATACAAGATAGGCTGTGTCACATTAATCATTGTTGTACCTGTGAAAGTAGCTTGTAGGTTAAAATGCTTCCCCACTATTTCACATCCTGTGCCATTATTCAATAACCCACTACCCTGCAATTCAAGCTTTGATATATCTGTCAATCTACCATTTCTGTAACAAGTGGCAACTACGGTCTCTAGCTCGAACACAGAGTAAATCCAATGTTCCCCAACTTTCTGAAATTCCCATATTCCCCAAGAACAACTGCATCTCACAAGAATGATGGTGGGTTGCCACCTCCTTTGCTCGACAAATAAAAACAGTTCCCCTGAAATAGTTTTTCAAATCTTCCGTAGATGTTACCACATGAGCCCTCCTCCATCTTGACATTAACAACACTTCCCGAGTTTGCACTTGCACCCACTTCCCAAGTGCACCCCATCTAATTGGATATGGGTGTACTGTATAACACTGGTACCGCGAATTGATACCCATCACTGGTATTTGCACTCCTACGTGTATACTCGCCTGATCCGTAATTACTCTCACTTTAGACATGCGATAGAATAACGGTAAATTCCTTTTCGCCGGAGGCACAACATGATGCACTCCTTCCGAGAATTCTTTCTGCGCTTTCAGCAACGCCTCAGCATCTGATCTGGACCTAACAAAGTGGTACTCAATTGCCCATGCACTGCGTGATGCATAGCTTCATATAACGCTTCCAATTCGACACGCGCATCATCCACCCTGTCTGTTAAAGCCCTCAATAAAGCTGCTACTTGTATTTTCCCGTCTATTGGGCTCAATATCGCCTGTATAGCCTCTATATCCCCATTCAACACTTTCCTGGTATTTGCTGCATACCGTTCCAGATATGACGTCAACTCCCGCACTGTTCTAGTGACATTCAATATCCCCTGCTCGACGTTACCTATACGTGTCCTGTGGCAATCCACTTTCGACTTTGTCTCCTCCACCAACTCCTACACTTCCCCCACCGTACTATTTTAGCTCCTTATATCTTCCTCGTCCGCGGTTCCAAACACTGTTTTCAGCAATTTTCCCCCTGCATCCAACCACCCTCGTTTCCTGCGAACGAGCGTTTGCGGGACCACTTCCGTTACTTGTTCCAGCTGCCTTCTCAGCTTTTCGTATGAGAGCTTCAATTCCTGATACTCGCTCCGTATGTCTTCAAACAACCCCTCCTTCTCTGTGGCCGCCTGTAGCGCCATAAACCTATCCTGTAATTTCCGTGCATCATTCCTCACTCTCCATATATTATACGCGAACACAATTGTCCACCTGCAGCTTGACAACACCACATCTAATTCCCTTGCAAACAAAATTCCCTTATCTAGTGGTGGCACCTGCGCACCTCTCCTCTGGAACAGTGTAGCAGTACCAGACTGACGATAAATTTCCCAGGCCACTTCCTCGCACGGCACCTGAAGGAAAAGGAAGCCATGTCAGTCGCTCCCTTCCTTACCACGTCTAAAACACACAAATGACAAGTAAAAACTACACATACCCTATTACCTAACAACAATAAATATGACATGTTCCTCCCCAAGGACACTTAATCTACTTATTCCTAGACCTAAGTGCGTAAGGAACGTTCCTCTGCTGCTCTTGTAGCTTCGGTACCCTCACACCCTTTGTTACTGCTGGAGGAATCTGCGATAATGCATCCACTGCGCCCTTAAACGGCTTAATGCTACTGACATGAACTACTGACGACTTGGTTGGTAACTGCTACTATTTCATTTACCTGATACGGTCCAGAATACTTCGTCAAAATCTTCTTCGTTTTACCCTTCGGAACATAAGGATTAGCCAACAATACCCATTGACCAATTCTGTATTGCGGCAATTTACCTGTTCTTTGCCCAATACTCTCTTGTTTCTCCAAAGCTTTAGTATTAGCACGCCGTACTCTTTGCCAAATCTCTCTCAATTTCTTGGCGAAATTCTTCACTGACTCATCCTGTGAACTTACCTGAGTGTTTAGCACATCAAATGGTGATGGCATTTTCCGACCATAAATTACCTCATACGGAGAGAGCCCCGTTCCTTTATGAAATTTCGCGTTATATGCGCTTGTCAGCAGATTTAAATACACGTCCCAATCGGTGTGTTCTGAATTTACATAATGACTAATCATCTTAACTAACGTCCTATGAACCCGTTCTGTTCGTCCATCCGACTGAGGATGAAATGGGCTTGTCCGCAATTTCTTAACTTTCAATAAACGGCATAACTGCTTCATCAGCTCCGACATAAAGTTACTACCCTGATCTGTAATTATAGTATCAGGCACACCATACTTCAGCAAACAGTTATTTACTAAGGCTTGCGCAACAGTGCTTGCCTTCTGATCTGGAATAGCTACCATTACCAGGTACTGGGAAAAATGATCTGATATTGTTAATACGTATCGATTACCCACTTGGGTCTTGTTAAATGCTCCTATTACGTCTAATCCGATGAATGCGAACGGACGATCCGCTTCAGGTAGTCTCTGTAACTAAATTTTCTGATGACTTGAATCTGCTCTCTGCGCACACGGTATATAATTTGGCACATACTGCTCTACATCATTGCGACGTGTCTTCCACCAAAACCTTTCAGGTACCCGTCTATCAGTCGTCCTTCTACCACCATGACCCGACAATACATGGTCGTGCGCTTGTTTCAACACTTCTTCCCTCAGCGACTCCATTACTATGACGCGTAGACCGCACTTCGTCTTCCTGCAAAGCAACCCATCCTGCATTTCAAACTACCGTTGCGTTCGGAACAATTGACACTCTCTGTCAGTGGCTTGCGCCTTTATCCACTCCTTCTCACTTATGCCCACAACTTGTACAGCTGCTATTTTTCTACTAAGCGCATCTGCATTCGTATGTTTTACCGCTGGTTTGTGAATTACCTCGTAGTCAAATTCACTTAGTTTCAGTACCCATCTCGTTAAACGACTCGAAGGATCTTTCAACGCCAACAACTACTTCAATGTTGCGTGGTCTGTAATCACCTTGAACTTACGCCAATATAAATAACAGCGAAAATACGAGATACCGTAAATCACTGCCAACATTTGTTCCTCTGTAGTTGAATCATTCTTCTCTTCCTTATTCAGTTGCCTGGACGCATAAGCTACTGGATGTTCCTGTCCATTAACCCTCTGAGAAAGAATACAACCTACAGCAATATTACTAGCATCACAAGATAGTATGAACTCTTGTTCGAAATCAGGAAGTATCAACACTGGGTCTGATATCAGTATCTGTTTGAGCTTCTCGAATGGCTCCTGACACTGTACTGTCCATTCAAACTTAACACCTTTCTTTAACAATCTTGTTAATGGATGTGCAATTTCCGCGAACCCCTTTACATATCGTCTGTAGTAATTATATATACCGACATATTGCTGAACTTGTTTAGTGGTCTGTGGTACTGGAAAACTACGCACAGCCGACGTTAGACGAGGATCCGTTCTTACCCCATCCCGATTGATAATATGCTCAAGATAAGTCACTTGCGTCTGAGCAAACTGACATTTCTCCACATTAAGCGTAATATTTGCTGCTCTTAGCTTACTAAATACTTCGTTAAGTCGTTCCACATGCTCTTATATGCGATAATGTAAGTGACCAAGGCCTGTTGTAAAGGCCGTCTTCGGTCTATCCTCGGGATTTACTTCTATCTGATGGTACCCACTCTTTAGATCTAGTGTCGAAAAATATTTACACCGACCTACGTTGTCCAATGTTTCCGTGATGTTAGGTATTGGATACGCATCTGTTACAGTTCGTGCGTTCAAAAAACGATAGTCACAACAAAACCTATACTTTTTAGTACCGTCCAATGACTTCTTAGGAACTACCACTATGTTGGCAGACCACGGGCTTTCACTGTTCTATATAATACCGTCCCTTAGCTGTTAATTAATAAATTCTTCCACTAGTGGTTGTAGTTGTTTCGCTGTCCTGTATGGTTTTCTATAGACCGGCGGACTATCAAAAATGGTTCAAATGGCTCTGAGCACTATGGGACTTAACTTCTAAGGTCATCAGTCCCCTAGAACTTAGAACTACTTAAACCTAACTAACCTAAAGACATCACACACATCCATGCCAGAGGCAGGATTCGAACTTGCGACCGCAGCTGTCGCGCGGTTCCAGACAGTAGCGCCGAGAACCGCTCGGCCACCCCGGCCGGCCGGCGGACTATCGCCAGTCGGTATACGGTGCTGCGTAATAGGAGTTGCTGGTAATGGACCTTCTGAATTTAACAAATCTAAATACTTTGATTACAAAGCTTCCATAGCTTTCCGATCACCATTCACCAAATGACGAATCGTATCACTTAGTACAGATGCTTTGACGGTTTGCTTGACGTTATAATCACCTTGGGATTCACCTATATCCTCATCGTCGAGTATTTCCAAACTTGCTACCACTGCACCCTTTGGGAGAGCCACTTCATCTGCCGCAAAATTATCTACACTGACCGGAATCATCAGGTCCCCATTTATATCCGTTACGCGCGCAAAGCTCCTCCAAATAAAACAATGCATTTAATCCAATGCTTCATTGCTCTGCAGTGACTCCACCACACATAGTCTCTGCTGTGGTACCTCGGTACCTACTGACAACCAAACTAACTTCCCTGTACCCGAAGGCACTTAGATATGCGTAATCATCTTTAATGCCCTTGTACGCGGTTCAATTGGCGACATCTTAGCAACGGATGCACCTCGCGACGTAGAAACATTTACAGCTGTTGTACCCATTGAAAACAAGTTTCCACTAAGTTCAAGTGTACGCTGTGAAAGACTAATTTTGGCATGTTGTTTATCGAGGTAGTCCAGCCCGTGAATCACAGAATGCCCTTGTCCCACAGTTGGCAACACTTCCATTTGCTCTCCGAACTTTACAGTTCCAGTCATAAAAACGAGCTGTGTTGTACCCAATGATTGCAACTCATTATTCCCTACTCCACGTAATCTATACCTAGGAGTACCTATTCTTCTCCTACCCACGAGGTCTAGACTAGCAACAGGTACATGTGCCCCTGTATCAATCAAAAACTTACATCTGTTATTCCTTACAACACCCATCAAGCAACAATCCGTCTCTGTACTAGTTTTCACCGTACTTCTGCTTACCCGGAATGTCTTCTGACGGACGAAACATTCCCGTTCCCGTTTAACGCTTTTTCCTGTTTATTCCCGTTACCATTCTGCTTACTACGACACTCATTCGCATTTGACCGTAGCGTTTACAAGCATAGCACTGCGGCTGTCTGCATTGAGCCTTCACGTAACATTTCCTCCCACAACGGTAACAATACCTCTCCGACGCAAAGATGCGTTTATCATTGCGAACCCTTGTTGCAATGTCTATCTCCTGCAGATGCGTTGCAATACGCAGTGCTGCAGCTAAATCCCCAGGATTCTCCATCCTAGCCCTACGAGAAAATTCTGCAGGAATTCCCCTGAGGAAAAAATCGAGGGCTCTGTTTTCCGCCTCTCGCAATAATACACGATCCGCATTAGGATTACCCGATAATTCATAGGTATGCGAATTAATTTTCCGTATCCTATCCGAAAAAGACTCCACTGCCTCATTGACCTTCTGTGTCAAATTAGCTAACTTCTCCCTAGAAAATCTTGCACTATTCTGCTTACGATATCTTTGTCGTAACCTATCTGCTAATTCTTCAAACGTGCTCGCCTTAGTAAGCATCTCATGGTACATCACGAACGTCTTGGCTTCCCCTGCAAGTCGCAAATTTGCCATACGTAACGAAGTTACGTCCGAAAAATTGCTCATTGCAGCTGTTGCCGAAACATAGTTAATGAACGCTGTGACACCCTC
This sequence comes from Schistocerca americana, assembly GCF_021461395.2. Classification (NCBI taxonomy): domain Eukaryota; kingdom Metazoa; phylum Arthropoda; class Insecta; order Orthoptera; family Acrididae; genus Schistocerca; species Schistocerca americana. The sequence goes on from NC_060119.1 coordinate 201,712,802, forward strand.
TGTTGTTTTACCCGAGAAAGGCATGATCAGGTTAGCTACTGAAGGATATACTGCAAGGTTGGACATTGCAACTGACTTGCACTCACTTGAACCCGTTTGTGACTCTTGCGCCGAACGCGAGGCCTCCATTTGCGTCATTAATTCTATATGACGTAACTTATGCTGCGCATTCTCTTCTAACAATTTTGAGACTTGCTCCATCAGAGCAGCTATACTTACTTCAATACTAACGGATCTTGTTTCCGGCATGATTTGAGCAAGTTACCAACAACTTACTCTATAGTGAATTTACTCCTCAGAACAATAACTACACTAGCCACTGAACTCCTTTGTCACAGTTGAGCACTACACACAAGAAGACAAACAAGACTCACAATGCACAACTAAATAAAACTAATCCTTCTGCCTTGTTATTGCACAGCGACACTCTCTACAATCTGCAGGCCAGTGCTGTAGTGGGCGGCTTGAACACTTCTGATACCAAATCCATATGCGGTGGGCGCGAGGACTTCTGATACCAAATCCGTAGGTGGTGGGCACGAGGACTTCTGACACCAAATCTGTAGGTGCCCCGGTGGTCCGAGTCGCCTAAGGTTGACTGGAAGCCGAGCGGTGACCCCTCCAGTTGTCAGGATGCTAGGAAATGATTGTAGACGCGTCAGAAACGCCAAAGAAACATTATTAATTCATGACACCTTTATTCCTGCCGAGTACAATGTGGTCCTCGTAACACAGGCGGGTTGAGCTTGGTGATATCAATGACCTTCCCCGAGTCCTCGCTGACTCGGTGCGATGACACCAGCTCTGGGCCGCACCAGTCTTGCTAGCGCAACGCCTCATGCTGTGAATGGAATGCCCTTACTTCGGCCGTGCGTGGCTGGCGGCGACCGGCTGGCCGGCCGGCTTGGCAGCAGACAGCAGGCCGCAGCACGTAGGAGGCTCCGGGTTGGAGCCCCGGCGCTGTCGGCACGAGAGGCGTTCTTGTAGTGCGGAGTGTACTCTATCCAACCCCATCTTCTTCCCTGCTCCTCCTGGTGGCTCGTCTGCAAGGGACGGGCGGAATGGGTTGCAATCCCCCAGCATCGTCGGTTCACTCGGTTGTGACGGCGGATGCACAGGGCCTAGGCCCCGTATGATCTCGACGACGGCTCACTGATGTGGTCAGCGCCTGCAGCGAGCGAGTCTGCCTGGGTTGATTATTGACAGCGGCAGCAGAGAGGACCAGAGCTGGTACTGTCCCCTCACGTCTGCTGCTGGATGGGCCGCCCTTACTGCAACATCTCCTAAATGAAGATTAACATTTCGATCACCGAGCTGAGCACTATGCAGCGACTCAGTACACATCTAACTGCAAGTCTAACTGCGAGTGCCTTGTTTCTATCAAAGCTGGCGTATTTAAAGGTAGCACTAGCGACGTCCTGACGTCATGCTCGTTTGTAATGAACGCATTCGTTCCACTTATACTGCTGATTTATCTGTCGTACTCGCCCCTTAGGTGTTCTTGTGACAGAGTTACATGTTGTTATGACAGACTTACGAGAAGTTATGAAATGCAGTACAGCTGACGCTATACCTCTGTCTTACACTCTACGAAAGTCTCCATCTAACACAAACCCACATGCTAAGCAATTCTCTCTCGCCTGTTGTGTGTAACCAGGCCACTGCCTCTGTGTGACGACACATTCCGATGCATGTACAATCCTCTTGGTCAACCTACTGCCTCTGGCTCTTGGTATAGGCAACAATAGTTTGACAATATTCCACATTTCCAACTCTTTACCATTCCGTGACACTACAATTGGAAGGCGGAGGAAGAGGAGGTGGAGGTTGGATATGTGTTCTTCGAAGGAGGATCCCGTGACGACTGTGTCGTCTAAGTAATTTATACAGCCCAGGATATCAGCGAGAAGTTGTTCAAGGTATCTTTGAAAGATTGCAGGAGCACTGGCTAAACCGAACATGAGTCGGTTTAGTTGGAAGAGGCCGAAAGAGGTATTTATAACACTGTAATGTTGGGACGAAAGATCAAGAGGAATTTGTAGATATGCTTCTGCTAGGTCGATTTCGGTAAAGTAGGAGCCCCCCGCCATTTTGCGAAAAAGATCTTCTGGTCGTGCGAGGGGATAGTCGTCAATGAGAAGCTGAGGGTTGACTGTAGACTTAAAGTCACTGCAGAGGCAAAGGCGGCGTCCTGGCTTGTGCATGATGACTAAAGGCGTGGACCACAGGCTGAACCGCACGGGCTGGAGGACCCCTTCATCTTGAAGACAATGGAGATCTTCTTTGAGCGGTTGTTGTAGTGCCACTGGTACCTGGCGTGCCCGTAAGTAGCGGGGCCGGGTGGCAGAACGGAGTTGGAGCGAGGCCTCAAAGCTCTTGGCGCAGCCTATGCCTGGTGAAAACAGGTCCTGGATTTCATTACAGAGTGCATCAATTTCAGGAAAAGGAACGTGCTGAGACACTAGGTGAACATCATCCACAATGGAATATCCGAATAAGCGGAAGGCGTCCAGTGCAAATAAGTCTGCTGTAGAGGAGTTGTTGACAGCCAGAAACGTGACTGGACGGTGAACCGATTTGTACTTGAGCCATGAATTGTCCTAGGAGAACTATCTCTTGCTTATTGTACGCCAGTAGGCGCTTAGGGGCTGGAGAGAGGGGTGGTGAACCAATGTTGGCATATGAAGTGTAATTAATCAAGGATACTGTTGCACCTGTGTCCACTTGCAGATGCAGAGGCTTCTCATTGATAGCGACATCTATAAAAAAATTTTGATGTCGGGGAGTTGTCTACCTGGTTGATGTCCATTGGGGTGTTGTTCAAGCCGTCTGGATATGGCCTGGGCTGGTGGTTGCTGGAGGTGGTTGTTTTTGCGCGACAAACAGCATCTAAATGGCCTTCCCTGCCGCAGTGTGTGCATTGCGCCCAGCGGTCTGGGCAATCTTCTCTATTATGTGTTGAATAGCAGGTGGGGCAGGAGGGCAGGCGGAGACGATCCCCACGACGACGTTGCCGGTTGTGTTGTTGCTGCAGTGGCTTCTGGCCTCGGCCGGGATGGTGCGATTCGGCGTCTTGTTGTGGAGGCGGTCTCCGACCGCGGCGGCGGTAGGAGCGTGGCGCTGAGCCCTGGATTGCTGCGACGTCTTCGGTGTCCGTCGTGGCGTCGTCACGGATTGCTGCTACATCTGCCCAGGATTCCAGCCGACGGTCGGCGGCTGTAGAAATTTCGAACTTCTAGGCTAGTTCTATGACCTGCTCGAGGGACGGGTCTTCTAACTTGAGGGCGTCGTGGGGGAAGGCAGCGTCTGGCGCTGCCTGTATCAAGTGGTCACGCACCATGTCATCAGCGTATGATTACTAGGAAAGATGTGTGTGAAACTTACATTTCCTGTTGAGACCTGGCAGCTCGGCGGCTCATTGGCGATAGGTCTGCTCGGGTTTCTTCCGGCATTGGTATAACTCGACGCGGGCTGCGAGTACATATACCGGCGTTTGTAGTAGGCATTTAACGTTGCACAGATGGCGGTGAAGGTGAGGGAGTCGGGGTACAACGGCTGTAGTTTCGTGAGCAGGACGTACATCTTCGATTGGTTCCACGACAAGAAAAAAGCGCGCTGCCTGTCTTCTTGGGTGACTTGATGAATCGTGAAGTGTTGCCGGATACGTCTTTCGTATGTTTCCCATTCTTCAACTTCATCGTTGAATGCTTGGAACGGCGGTGGCGTCGCGGGGCGTTGGAGGCTTCGAATTTCGGCGATCAGTTTTACCTGAGTTTCTAAGAACTGGTGCAGAAGTCCTTGAAAGAATTGTTGCCATTCCGTAGGTGCTGCTGTCGTAACCATGATGTTCGTCGGTTCGTTCCACTATATTTGTCGCCACTGAAGAATACTCAGTATTGTAGAACACTCAGTATAATGTCGTTTATTGAAACTGATCTACACTTCTCGAACAATCACTATATACACACAAAACAAATAACTTATAGACGATGATTCATCAAGAGCGTGGTGAGGTCCGGCGGAGCTGGTCCGCCGGCCGAAGTGGCCGTGCGGTTAAAGGCGCTGCAGTCTGGAACCGCAAGACCGCTACGGTCGCAGGTTCGAATCCTGCCTCGGGCATGGATGTTTGTGATGTCCTTAGGTTAGTTAGGTTTAACTAGTTCTAAGCTCTAGGGGACTAATGACCTCAGCAGTTGAGTCCCATAGTGCTCAGAGTCATTTTTGGAGCTGGTCCTAGCTCGGCGAGGAACTGGCTGTACTGCTGCTGCGCTGGCCTTATAAAGCCCGAGGAGGCCGGCGGAGTACTCCACTTTTCCTGTATCTGCGAGGCGACCTCTGCAGAAAAAGGTTCGCATTAGTCTCTAGCAAGTTCTGTTTATTTCGAAGAATTGTTTTCCTCTTGGTTGCGCCTGTAAGTGCTTGTGTATGTTATATGGTACACAGGGGTGTCTGGAGCGTAGTCTGCCTGGCAGGGGCCGTCTGTGGCAGACGTAAAAACTACCCCTGTCGTACGAAGTGCTCGTACGTCTACCACCTAGACCTGACACTAAGTGCTTTCCAGATCCCTTCTCCACCAACTGTCGTGTTACGTTCCGTCTCTGCTCATGCCCTGTTGCAGTACAAAGCGGGACATTCTGGTCAATTGCAGACCTATCAAAATGGCGTTGTTTGAGTTTTGCGAAGGGTACATCCTGATTCGTTGGTGACCAAAATTTTCGAACGCGAAGAGTGACTGATCCCAATTCACTTGAAACTGGTATCGTCTTTTGAAGAGTTACCAGCTCTTAGTGCCTCACGGGGGTGTGTGAGAAGCTGTCGGCTGGTACCAGATAGCCGGACGCCGTGCTCGAACTTTCAGACAGTGCTGACCCTACACTTGTCTTACATCAGTACTCTTTTGAAATTGTCGGGTATCACGAGACTCTAAGCCAACCGTGGCATTTAGTACTTCTGCTTACGCCAATAGTACACCATACCTTTCCACCAACTTATCACCTATCCACTACACGTCTTTTACTGCTTATTAATTATGGAAATATTTAGTTCAATCAACTATTTGTCTCTGTTAGTTAATACCTTTACATTCGGTTTGCATGGTTTTGCAGGACCACTTGCCTATCATTTCTTACTGGTAGCTTATCATCTGCAACCAAACGACATTGATGAGAAATTTTGTTGGGAGTTAACCTATAACATTATGCTTTAAAAGTAACTTAGTTTCTCGTACTATTTCACCGAAATGAAGTCTGACTGGGCTGGGACACACAACAACCACGATTATAATGCGTTTTGGTGAAGTGTAAAGTGTTTTTGCGACAAAATTTCTGAAAACGTGTGTTATGCTTAGTTGTGCTTCACAACACGTCACCAGGATACTCAAGGAAAGGGCTTGCCAGACAAAAATGTAAGTAAAAACGAATATATGCTACAAATATCGTGACAAACTAAATTACGTTTGAAGCATAAAGTAATAGGTTAACTCCCAGCAAAATTTCTCGTCAATATCGTCTGGTTGCAGATGACAAGCTACCAGCACGAATTAATAAGCAAGTGGTCCTGCAAAACCATGCAAACCAAGATGAAATATGGAACGCATGTGTACTGTCAGCACACTTTGCAATGCTTATGTGAAAATATCTGCAAAAAGAGAACAGAGTTGTGGCAACTCATAGTTCTTGTGTCACAACAATGTGCTCAGAAACTCAACTTGGTCATTTTATCAGTTTCTTGCTAAAAATCAGATTACCGTCCTCTTGCAACCTAGTTACTCGCCATTCATGACTCCTTCTGATTTCTTGTTATTTCCAAATTAAAATATGTACTGAAAGGACACCATTTTCAGAGTATTGATGACACCAAGGAAAATTGGTCACAGACTTTAAAGGCCATCTTAAATAAAGCTATACAGGACTGCTTCATGAATTAGAAATATCACTAGGAAATGTAAAGAGGTAAGGGGAGTACTTTGAAGCAGACGTCAATCAATAATCTGTAAAATTAATAACAAAGTTTTAAAAGAACTTTTATCATTTTCTGAACAGGCTTCATTCAATTAATTAATTTTGTAATCCCAAAACTGTAAGTGCTTGGAAAATATGATTAAAGACCATCAAGAAATTAATTCAAAAAGCTCAAAGTTAATGTTATGAAAAATAGGATTTTAAATGGAGTGCTTACAGAAAACCATGAAAAATTACACTTAGACGCAAAGCAAGCCGTAAAAACTGTTTCAGGTATCAAATATTACACTTTCTGATACTGTATGTAACATTTCTGATACTGTATGTAACATTTCATTCCACAGATACTATGTTTGACAAAATATTGTACTCGTTTTCTTACAGAGGAAAAGAGTTAATCACAAACGAGAATATCAAAACGTTTTTGTTACATGTAACATATTTTAAGTATTAGTGAAAGGCATAGGAAGAAAAGCTATACTTTATATTGATCAAAAAGTAAAACATAGCAAATAATTTTATTAGAAAGATGTTGATAAAATTCAACACTATCTGTTTCATCCCTTATCTCGGAATTGATGAAGAAGCAATATTTGAAATTTCTCAGCTATTATTAATATTGCTGTTAGACAATTACACATTAATCAGAGTCTTCTCTATTTCAGTGTTATTGGTAAGAAATTAGCTGCAGTCATACAGAGGCATTTCAAGAATCACTAGGTAAAAAACATCAAGTTAGTGATATGATTAAGCCAAATGCTGTACTTACCTATGTTACGAGTGATACAGGCTTCTTGGGGAAGTATCTTGATAAAAAATACCATATAATTATAGCAGGTGGTACTGGGAATAGTTGAGATTACAACCACAGCTACAGAGCTGGGGGAGATACCTCTAACACTGCTGAAAAAACAACATGCACCAGTGAGAAGGTAGTTTCACTTTTCCAGCGTTTCGATAGGCCATTAACGAAACATTATGTGAAAAATGTTGAGGAGCTCAGCAGAACTTTGTGGAAACCAGGCCAGTAAAACAATGAAATAAACAATGCAATGTTGATAAGCTGGTATCATCATATATGCCATGGCTTGCATTTAAACAGAGAAATGAGCCAGACAGCACCTACCCAGTCCCAGTAGTTTCTAATATTCACTATAGATCCTTTTTAGAATAAAAGAAAAACGCATTGTAAAAGTAGCTCTAGTTGATAATAACAAGTCAGACGCCAAAATCAGAAGTACAGACTCTGATAATCACCATTACTTAATGGCGATGGACATTAGTCCTTACTAATGTAAAACGGTTACCTTCTGAACAAGACAAATTTATATTAGTCAAAACCTAGGTAAGGAATTTCTTTATCCATTGCAACTAGTCAGCTGTTTATAATTTTATTACGTGAAACCATTGCTATTGTGCAGCTTTGTTTAAAAACTAGAAAAACAGTTCATTGTAGTTAAAACCATCCTCAGGGCACCAGTAGGAAGTATCCCAAAGCTTCTTGTTCAGTTATAAAGTGCCCCTACAAAACTTTACAAGAGCAGCAATAGCATTATTTTATGTGGGGATTCTAACATTGACTTTCCATCAACCAAAGTAACCACAAACAATGAGAGCATCGATGTCTCCCATTAACTTTCCGCCAATGATCTCATTCCCATAATGTTAGATGACTGCAGCTAGACGACAATCGATAGAGGTAGGGGTATAAATGTGGAAACCTGGTTGGTTATTTCTGTATAAAAGAAATATTTACTTCTCTTTTAGCTTCAGAAATTAGCAAAAGCTAATTCATAATGTTGTAGCAATGAATGTAATATAATGAAACACATAAAGTAAATATGTTAAAAATTAAAAAACATTTTCTGCTTGCACAACAACTCATTAATTTTTCAAGAAGTGTGGGTAATGTGGAAACGCCTTAAAATTGTGAGAAAATGACTACTTCAAACGAAAACTATTAAAAATGTTAGAAATTATTTTATTTCATATTAAGTTTAAATTACATAAAAATATTTTTAAACGCAACTGTAATAGAAAAATGCTTTGTAAGTGAAGTTCACTTGCAACAATCACATCTGCAAATATCTCCTTCATTTCTGGCACACAAAGAGTGACTTCACTCCTCACACTTAATCCACAATTTTCCCTGATCATCTATGGAAAATACGTCTCCACAAAAAATGCCAATGGCATATTCTTCTGTAGGTTGTTTTTCCCCGACTGAGAGATGCATATCTGACTCGCCTCAAGAGACAGTTGGTGCACTGGGCTCTTCATCTGAATCCTCAGATAACTTAAGCCGTTTTTTGCATGGTTTTCCAGGAGGAGCTTCATGTTTTTTTCTTGCTTTTGGCAGGTGCCTTAGGAAGCTTCTGTTTACCCTTCAGTAAAGAGACTTCAAGGCATGTTTCATAAGGCAAAGATGTCAAAACAGCTAATGAAACTGGCTTACGACACCTGCTGGAAACCGGCCTCTTTAGAGGAGGGATTTGCATGATGTCTTGTGGAGAGACACGAGTGTTTGATGAGGTACTTGACAACGATGTTGACCTTCTACTTCCTCTTTGGCCATCTTCACTTGGGCTGTCAGTTGTCACAGATATGAATGAGTTCTGAGTGTCTTCTTGTCTGAGATCATAACTTCCACCTGGAGATGCTGGATTCTCATAAGTTCCTCTCAGACTTCTGGCCTTATCTAAAGCTGACATGGCAGCTATAAAGTCAGTTACTCCAAAAACAGTCCAAACACACGGGAAAATTGCAGTCTCCAAACATCCTTTTGCAGCAACAGAGCCAGTCTGGCACTTTAGATTGTCGTTCCCTAACAACTCAGATATCTTATATGGTCCTAAGGACCGGCTGCTGTTCGCAACCATTGGCGAACATACTCAGCGTAATAGGTTTTAGAGTTCTCATAAAGGTCTTACAAGTGGCTTTCATGAGAGGTGTGAGGCAGGATGCTATCGACTGTAACATGGTTCCCCCTTGCACATTCTATAACTTGAAGGTTTCTGGCATGACTCTTATGCCCATCACGAATTAACAACACAGGAGATTCGTTTGAGGGATGTGCCTTAGAAATGAAGTGGTCAAACCACTCGGAGAAGAGCTCAGTTTGAATCCTGCCTGAAGGATGGCATTTACCAATTCTTCCAGGTGGTGCTCCTTTCAGTAGAGTATCAGTCCGGTTCTTTCTGGGGAAAATCATCATTCGAGGTATGAAAGTACCGCCAGCACTCATACAGCATATGATAGTCACCAGGGAACCTCGCTGAGGCCACCTATTTGACGTTTACCTTTCAGTCCAATTACATGTGGTATTCTGCTCTGAACGACAGAGAGCCCTATCTCGTTTACGTTGTACATACGATCAGCACTATAGGAGTGTTTACTGTACTCAGCTTCCAAAATGTCAAAAAACTTGTCTACAGCTTCTTTGTTGAACCCATTTGCTCTCGAGAATAAGGTTCCCATAGGTTTGTGGATTGTGAGTTTATTTCTGTATCTAAGAAGAAGGTCAAACCAAGCTGTACCTGCAGCATTTGAAGTAAAAGAATGGTTAATATTATTTCTTTCCGCTATCTGATATGCCATTCTCTCGACATCTAATCTGGTAAGGCCATAGAAGCGATTATTCATTTCAATGAGATACTATACCAACTGATTTTCAATAGCTTCAAGTAGTATAGGCTTACGTCCAAGTCTCAAAGAAACACATTCTTTGGGTGACATATCGCTATGCACAAATCTTTGACGTGTTCTCTGTGGTATGTCTAAAGCTTGTACTGCTCTTTGTAACCCCATCCATTAAGGCTATTATAGCCTCAATAATGTTTTCAGCATCCCACTTCTTCACAATAGCTCTTGGTTTCCGATCAGTTAGCTTTCGTGGCATCTAGAAAAGTTTCGAGAATGCCATCGTATGTATGCTTCCACATTACCTACACAATGGCCATTTCAAATTTCGGCAGATTAAATTAAGCAGCTATCCATTTAAGGTTGACAAAGATCTGCTAAAACATTCTATGCACCTCCCTTTATAAGCTATCAGACATAAAGAAATATAACTACAAAGTATGTACACTCCTGGAAATGGAAAAAAGAACACATTGACACCGGTGTGTCAGACCCACCATACTTGCTCCGGACACTGCGAGAGGGCTGTACAAGCAATGATCACACGCACGGCACAGCGGACACACCAGGAACCGCGGTGTTGGCCGTCGAATGGCGCTAGCTGCGCAGCATTTGTGCACCGCCGCCGTCAGTGTCAGCCAGTTTGCCGTGGCATACGGAGCTCCATTGCAGTCTTTAACACTGGTAGCATGCCGCGACAGCGTGGACGTGAACCGTATGTGCAGTTGACGGAGTTTGAGCGAGGGCATATAGTGGGCATGCGGGAGGCCGGGTGGACGTACCGCCGAATTGCTCAACACGTGGGGCGTGAGGTCTCCACAGTACATCGATGTTGTCGCCAGTGGTCGGCGGAAGGTGCACGTGCCCGTCGACCTGGGACCGGACCGCAGCGACGCACGGATGCGCGCCAAGACCGTAGGATCCTACGCAGTGCCATAGGGGACTGCACCGCCACTTCCCAGCAAATTAGGGACACTGTTGCTCCTGGGGTATCGGCGAGGACCATTCGCAACCGTCTCCATGAAGCTGGGCTACGGTCCCGCACACCGTTAGGCCGTCTTCCGCTCACGCCCCAACATCGCGCAGCCCGCCTCCAGTGGTGTCGCGACAGGCGTGAATGGAGGGACGAATGGAGACGTGTCGTCTTCAGCGATGAGAGTCGCTTCTGCCTTGGTGCCAATGATGGTCGTATGCGTGTTTGGCGCCGTGCAGGTGAGCGCCACAATCAGGACTGCATACGACCGAGGCACACAGGGCCAACACCCGGCATCATGGTGTGGGGAGCGATCTCCTACACTGGCCGTACACCACTGGTGATCGTCGAGGGGACACTGAATAGTGCACAGTACATCCAAACCGTCATCGAACCCATCGTTCTACCATTCCTAGACCGGCAAGGGAACTTGCTGTTCCAACAGGACAATGCACGTCCGCATATATCCCGTGCCACCCAACGTGCTCTAGAAGGTGTAAGTCAACTACCCTGGCCAGCAAGATGTCCGGATCTGTCCCCCATTGAGCATGTTTGGGACTGGATGAAGCGTCGTCTCACGTGGTCTGCACGTCCAGCACGAACGCTGGTCCAACTGAGGCGCCAGGTGGAAATGGCATGGCAAGCCGTTCCACAGGACAACATCCAGCATCTCTACGATCGCCTCCATGGAAGAATAGCAGCTTGCATTGCTGCGAAAGGTGGATATACACTGTACTAGTGCCGACATTGTGCATGCTCTGTTGCCTGTGTCTATGTGCCTGTGGTTCTGTCAGTGTGATCATGTGATGTATCTGACCCCAGGAATGTGTCAATAAAGTTTCCCCTTCCTGGGACAATGAATGCACGGTGTTCTTATTTCAATTTCCAGGAGTGTAGATAAATATAATACCACAACTTACCTCGAAAAAGGTTTAGAAAATGCGAGAACGTAAATTGCATCATTGTTACTGCGTCTGTTGCTCAAATGATTGCTAACCCTCTACTGTGACAAATAGTATTTATTGCAACAATTTCTGGCTGTCCCGGTAGAGTGCAGCACTCAGCAGGCCAGACACTAGACGTTTCCACATTACCCACACGTTTCCACATTTGCACCCCTACCTCTAACGTTTTCCTTGACCCTCAGAATATTACAATGTAAAAATATGAGCTGTAAGTAATGGCTACCTGATCATAAAGGTGAAATACGGAACATAAAACTCTGTAATAGAGGAACAGTTAGTGTACACATCCAAACTATGTATGTCAAAATAATAAACAACAAATAAACCAATACTTTCAGAAATAATCTTCAACAGGAAGAATGGGAAAGGTCTACCATCAAGATATTATGGATAAGAAATTTAACTTATTTTTAAGCCTTTTTCTCAAACACTTTGAAGCCAACTTCCTCAAAGACAAAACAAAACTGAGTGAAAGTAAGTGACAGAAGGAATGGATAGTTTCATGTATGAGAAAAAGGAAAATTTACTGAGAACAGAAGAACAGCACACACAGCAGTGAGTATATGCTGTAAGAGATAGTGTAAAATATTGAATTGTGTAATCAGGAAGAGATAAAAAACATACATTATGTACAAAAAATTAACAGGACAAACAATGAAACAGAAACTATGTGAAAAATCATAAAATCGGAAACAGCCAGTGAAAAAACATCAAAAGGAGTAGCACAGTACATAGAAAGTGGGACAAATCACAGTAATATGAAAATGGTAGCCCCTAGAATTCAATAAGTGTTTCCACTCTGTAGCTAAAACCATAAGAACACAAAGCACTCACCCTTCCTAAGAAGCCATAAAACTACATAATGTTTCCCAAAATACAACACTTCATATCTACAACATCCATTGAAATTGTGGAAACCATGACATCCCTGAAAAGCACCAACTCTTCAGGGTATGATGGAATATCATTGAGTGCATTAAAATTTTGTGGCGACATAATCAGCAACATATTGCGCTATTTATGTATGGAGTGTACAAAACCATCAATATTTCCTAATTGATTAAACATGTTACAGTGACGCCAATAAACAAAAACGATGATAGATAATTAATATTTATTAGCCCTTCTCTCTGTTGTTAATTTTTTTGAAAGCGTTTGAGAGGGTAGTTTACAACAGACTATACAAACAGCCAACACAAAATGGCTCCGTGACTATCTACCAGTTTTGCTTTTGCCAAGGTCTTTCCATAGAGGGGATTATATTCAGTCTTACAAAAGATATTCTAGATTAACTGAACTGTACAAGACATCTTGTAGAGATGCTCACTGATCTCATAAAAGCTTCCAACAGCATAAAAATAAGATAATAGTACAAAAACCAACCATTACCTTGGCTAACCCATACTTACTTAACAGGTGACAAAGATGCCCTAACAGATGCAGGTGAAATAATAAAATCATATTTAGTAAAATCGTATTAAATAAGATGTTCCCAAGGCTCAATTCTTGAATCATGGATCTTAATAGTGTACACTAATGATCTACCAGGATCAGTGAATTTCAATGCAGATATAGTAACGTTTGCTGATGATACTAATATCATTGTTAGGGGTATGAAATCCTTGATGCAACTTACAGCTGAAAAAATAGCATAAGAAATGCAAAACTGTTTCACTGCAAGTAGTCTATTATTAAACCACTCAAACACAAATGCAATGCTGTATCAGACAGCTAATAATAAGTTTCTAGGATTTAGAATAGATACAAATTGCCAGAAAATTAATGAAGTTCTATATATAAGATTTCTAGGTATGCAAATATATAGTAAATTAAGATGGAATGAAGATATTGATTAACTGCTCAAGAAAAGTACAATGTGTTTCACACTAAAAACTATTTTGCTCTATATTGACATGGAAACAATAATCTTATATTATTTTGCGTATATTAACTCTCTGATCTTATATGGTATAATATTCTGGGTAGTTGCTGCAGAAGAGGAAAAAGTTTGCAATACGGAAAAACGGGCTGTGAACTTGATGGGTGGTAATTCACATCAGGCTTCCTGTATATACTTATTCAAAAGACTTAAGATATGGAAAATGCAAAGTTGGTGCATCCATTCCTTGACAGAATTCATAATCAACAAAAAAAAATTTCCAAAGTATCTGTGACATTCAGAATCATAGCACAAGACACAAACAAAGCCGTCCAGTGACTTAGCTACTCTCAATATAGTATAAAATAGAGATATCCAGGCCAGCATAATAATTTCCAACAAACTCCTACAAAATATAAAAATGGACATTGGTCACCCTCATGTATTCAAGAGGAAAATGAAACAGTTCTTCATAAACGATACTACATGTAATTTAAATGAATTTGTAGAGGTATAAGGTTAATATAAGCTGTATTTTATTACAAGTGATGTAATTTCTATTCTAATGTATATCATACTGTATATTTCGTATGTACATTGTAATATGCTGTACTTTTTCTTTTCTTTTTTTGAAACCTTGAAAATAATAATACTGCATATCTTGTATCTATATTCTTTACGGTATACTTTGTTTTCTTCTTTTTTTTGTCCATATGACATTGCATTCATTGGCTATTCCAACTTTACACTACATCTTTGTAAAAAAATGTAATTGTACAGAACCAAATAAAAATCAAAGCTAATCGAATAATTAATAGACACATAGCAAACTTAATTATAACTATTTTTCAAAAGTGTTCGACCTTATTAATGAATCATATGCAGAAATATTATTTTCTTTATGTAATGGATAATTGCTTATATCACTGTCTATCTTGATTGAGCCTGAGTTTTTGCTTATGAGAGATGTATGTAGCATCATGCATTAGACGACAGTCATTTAATAAAACAAAACAAAGAAATACTTAATCTTTTGGAAGTGGTACTAGGATTCTTCTGTATTACACGGAAGTTCTAATGGTTCCTTTGAGTTTGATGTAATTACAATCTAGTAAGAAATTCATACAAATCTAAGATATTTACCTTAATATCCTAGAAAATGGCACATCATGTGGTAAAACGAATCTGTGTTCAATATCAAACATTATTTTGGTTCTTTGTAAGGCACATGGATATTTTCGTTAGTTTTAGAATAGCAAGAGAGGAATTAAAAAAGATAAATCAGTTGCTGAGCACCAAAACTGAACATTTCTTATCTAATCAGGAGGCCTATTAATATAAACGTTTTTAATAAGTACTGTGTAATTTAAATAAACCGAGTAACACTATGGGAGTTCATGACTGATAGTGTAACTCTAGAAAATTATATTTTTATAAAGAAATGCTCTTAGTAATAACTATAATTTTCTCACTAAATTCGTACTAACATCATTAGCGGTTTATCCCTGCAGCATAGGTGCCTTTAATAAAACTCTGATTCATTTAGGATATGACTTTTTTTTGTAGAACTTTAGATATTACATAAAACATAGAGCATTCACTATGAAATGCTACGATTTGTGAGAGACAATAAGATATAACAACATATGCTTGCAGACAAAGTAATTGAAAGTTGATTAGAAAAGCATGTCTCAGACAAAACTCACTATTTAAACAAAACATGAAATTTTTTGTGTTTTAGTATCGGTACTAGTGGTTATCAGTATTCTATACACGTTCTAATGGCTAACTTTAAGCTTGATTTACAGTTCGTACTCAATAAGAAACCCTAAAGAACCATCAAAATGCAGGATTATGTGGTAAAACAAATAGTTATCGCAAATGTTTGTAGTATGTAGTATGACACATACACTTCTGCAAGTTACTTTAAATAATCACAATTGATATCTTGATACATATACATAAATTCTTGGCCATCAAATTTGAAAACTTTGTAGCATGAATAATATAATGATATTGTTCACTAAACTGTGTGCTTTAATTACACATAATACTCTTATGAAAGCTGATGATTGATAGTGTGACTCGAAAATATTATGCAGCTGTAAACAGACTGTCAATGTAATTCCTTCCTGGGCATAAATAAAACATTTCTATGTAATTATACTAGCTTGCATTTCAGCCAATCTCCAAAGAAAATGTTTCCAAAGTGCAGTGCCATCTGACACAGGCTTAGCTATGGTTGAGGATCGGTATAACAGTTGTACAAACTATACATCATCAACTACATGGTATGCCTATACATTGGAGAATAAAACATTAAGTTATGTTAAAGATGCATTGAACAAAACACGTAAGTATTCATGTGTCCTCTCCACTACTACTGTTAGATTCATTCACATCCAAGTTAGGTTCATTTTCATCGTCTGCTCAGGAAATTAGTAACTGTCATCAAGAAAGGATGCATAGCTGACTGAAAGTCAACTAATGCGGAATCTTCACTTTTTTTCAAGCTGGTACCGCACTCCAAGTTACTGATTAATGGTCACTCACAAAACTGTATCCCTTGTATGCCACTACTTAGAAATTACAAGCTACCTTTTTTCTGTTTTTCATTTTCAGGTCTGGTACAGTGATCAACTGCTTCTCTCATATTGAGTATCAATGACTGATCCACTTTTCAGATGCTGAAAAGTGCAGGATATTGTTTAAAAGGAGTGATAACTGCGTCCCAGTCATCAGGGACTTGATTCTGTTTGTTACATTAAATCAAGGAAAACTCCTGACTGTTAGGCATAAAAGAATGACATCTTATGGAAAGAGGTATATTATTCGCTTGAATATTTTCTAGCTGTGTACCAGCTTATACAGAAAGAACAAACATTTATTCTGACCACAGTTTCCACCTTAAATCTATACAGTTCTCCTTCCAAACAGTGTCCACTTTCTTGTAATAAAGCAATGAAGAACAAAACTGAGGCTCCACTTGATGACGATGAGTCAGGCTTAAGTTAAGCTAAAGGCAGAAAGCGGCAGTTCTGACGTTGCACTTGACAACTGAAGCACGATTCAAGAAAAGTCAGGACACTTTCACAGCATTTGTCGATGTGGCAAAAGCCTTCGACAATACAAAGTGGTGAAAGGCGTCGACATGAGAAAAATAGGAGTAAACTGTAGGGAATGGTCGATAATATACAGTATGTACAAGAAATAAGAGGGAACAATAACAATGGAAGATCAAGAGTGTTGTGTTGGATTAAAAGTGTGTAAGACTTGAACATCGAAAAAAGAATGACAGAAATAATAGAAAGTTTAAAAAGTAGCAAATTAACAGTGAAAAAAAATCAGCGGTAAAATACACTGATGACATTGCGCCCTAAGTTTGAATGGTATGAATAGTTTAGAAATAGAAAATCTCTCTTATAATGTGGTACAGTAGAAATTAGATTAGAGATAGATTTAACTTCCAAACTGGGGACCACGATGTAGATGTGGTTTAAAAAATTTGCTACCTTGGAAGCGACGTAATTAATGATGGACGAAGCCAACGCATAAAAATTAGGCAATCGTAGTCAAAGGGGGCATTCATGGCCTAAATATGTGTGCTATTATCAAACATCGGCATTAATTTGAGGAAGAAATTTTTTGAGAATGCATGTTTGGAGCACAGTATTGCATGGTAGTGAATAATGGGCTGTAGGAAAACTGGAAACTAGGAGAATCTAAGCATTTGAGATATGTTGCTATAGTAAAATGTTAAAAATTAGGTAGATTTATAAGATAGAGGATGACATGATAACGTGCAGAAGCAGCGAAGATAGGAAAATGTGGACAATACTGACACAAAGAAGAGATGGGGTGATAGGACATGTGTTACTACGCCAGGGAATAACTTCAGAACGGATTACAACCAACAAATAATGCATCATATACACTCCTGGAAATGGAAAAAAGAACACATTGAAACCGGTGTGTCAGACCCACCATACTTGCTCCGGACACTGCGAGAGGGCTGTACAAGCAATGATCACACGCACGGCACAGCGGACACACCAGGAACCGCGGTGTTGGCCGTCGAATGGCGCTAGCTGCGCAGCATTTGTGCACCGCCGCCGTCAGTGTCAGCCAGTTTGCCGTGGCATACGGAGCTCCATCGCAGTCTTTAACACTGGTAGCATGCCGCGACAGCGTGGACGTGAACCGTATGTGCAGTTGGCGGACTTTGAGCGAGGGCGTATAGTGGGCATGCGGGAGGCCGGGTGGACGTACCGCCGAATTGCTCAACACGTGGGGCGTGAGGTCTCCACAGCACATCGATGTTGTCGCCAGTGGTCGGCGGAAGGTGCACGTGCCCGTCGACCTGGGACCGGACCGCAGCGACGCACGGATGCACGCCAAGACCGTAGGATCCTACGCAGTGCCGTAGGGGACCGCACCGCCACTTCCCAGCAAATTAGGGACACTGTTGCTCCTGGGGTATCGGCGAGGACCATTCGCAACCGTCTCCATGAAGCTGGGCCACGGTCCCGCACACCGTTAGGCCGTCTTCCGCTCACGCCCCAACATCGTGCAGCCCGCCTCCAGTGGTGTCGCGACAGGCGTGAATGGAGGGACGAATGGAGACGTGTCGTCTTCAGCGATGAGAGTCGCTTCTGCCTTGGTGCCAATGATGGTCGTATGCGTGTTTGGCGCCGTGCAGGTGAGCGCCACAATCAGGACTGCATACGACCGAGGCACACATGGCCAACACCCGGCATCATGGTGTGGGGAGCGATCTCCTACACTGGCCGTACACCACTGGTGATCGTCGAGGGGACACTGAATAGTGCACGGTACATCCAAACGGTCATCGAACCCATCGTTCTACCATTCCTAGACCGGCAAGGGAACTTGCTGTTCCAACAGGACAATGCACGTCCGCATGTATCCCGTGCCACCCAACGTGCTCTAGAAGGTGTAAGTCAACTACCCTGGCCAGCAAGATCTCCGGATCTGTCCCCCATTGAGCATGTTTGGGACTGGATGAAGCGTCGTCTCACGCGGTCTGCACGTCCAGCACGAACGCTGGTCCAACTGAGGCGCCAGGTGGAAATGGCATGGCAAGCCGTTCCACAGGACTACATCCAGCATCTCTACGATCGTCTCCATGGGAGAATAGCAGCCTGCATTGCTGCGAAAGGTGGATATACACTGTACTAGTGCCGACATTGTGCATGCTCTGTTGCCTGTGTCTATGTGCCTGTGGTTCTGCCAGTGTGATCATGTGATGTATCTGACCCCAGGAATGTGTCAATAAAGTTTCCCCTTCCTGGGACAATGAATTCACGGTGTTCTTATTTCAATTTCCAGGAGTGTAGAATGAAAGAACTACTCTGATAAGATGTTGGAACACAGGAGAAATTTATGGCCAGCCACATAGAATGTCTGAAGACTGCTGACAATAAAGAAGTCACTTCGTTGTACCTCGTCATGGTAACTCCTTCATTATGGTTTCATCACAGAAGGTCGTCAACACTGAAAACATAAAATTATAGCTGTCTCGGATAGAGTAAAGCTTTAAGTCTTAGCTGAGGTCCACTAATATTTTTAATGTAATCGGAAAATGTAATTGTCACTAATATGCACTCCGTCTTCAGGCCACAAGTGGCCCATCAGGACCATCCGACCGCTGTGTCATCCTCAGTTTAGGATGTGGATATGAGGGGCGTGTGGTCAGCACGCCGCTCTCCCGGTAGTTATAGCGGTTTTCTTTGACTGGAGCCGCTACTTGCCTGTCGATAATTCTGCGTCAAGTGTATTTTTGCTTCATAAAAAGCTTCATCAACACCACAAACAGCATTTATGTGTGTCTCTAACCTGAGCAAGAAGAACAAGTGCCAGAGGATATCCAGATGGTATGCAAAAATTATTGGACCCTTCGCTGCAGGGCACATTAGTTTGATACTCGTTCAGAAAAAATATCAGCAATTTTCCCCACAGTTGGAGATCAATGCAGGCTAAATGGATTTTTAGGGAATGAATAACGAGAAATCTTTGGTTTAAAAAGGGTATACAATGTACTGTAAGATGTTTGGGTTGCCAAGGTATGCATGGACATTGTTATTACGTTTTCCTTTGTATTCTGACATGTATGACCAGACACTGCTGTATAGCATCGGCAGTCTCCCGGACTTAATAACAAAAAGATTTGTGGTGTTAAAAAAAGGGGCACAGACAGAGAACTTGTAGCATCATCGCCACTTGCTTCCTCTCTATGACCTATTCTGTGGCGTCGTTATTGTTTCAGCTAGCAGCTATGATAAGATGAACACAACAAGCAGTCTTGAATATTTTTTAAATGTGTTCTATAGCGTCTATACGAGATAAGTTATTCTGTTTAATTTAACTGACTGAAAGTATCACAGTCTTATTATGAGTGATACTAATGAGTGTCAAGAAGAGCAAATGGAGAAATGTACTGGAGGAGAGTAGGAAAAATTGGAGACAGTGCTTATCTGTAGTCATCTCCAAAATGTTTGTGGAAACATTTCTCCCAAGTGACTTACGTGATACTTGCCCATCAGCTAATTCTTCTTTATTAGGTTTTCCTTTCTTTCTATATGTTGCAGTTTTTCAATGTACTAGACACTGGCTTCGGAATTAACTACAGGAAAAATGATATTGTGGCCTCAAAAATAATTTTAGAATTAAGGACATTGAAAATTAATACAATCCAGTGCCTGAACGAATGACCCACTTGACAATTTGGAAGGCGCCATTAAACATTCAGGTTGCTTTTTCTACAGCTTCTACACAAAAGACAGCTTGTCAAATGGCGGAGGCTCTTTTTTTTCAGAAAAGTTTTTGATAAGGGTGTTTTTTAGAGCCATCAGTCAATATGCTGTAATATAACATGACAAGGCATGCAAATGGCGAGTCCCAACTATGGCTACTTCAATGCATGAACACACAGAAGTGAAAAGCAATTACAGAGATTGGCTTTTCTAATGGGCTGCTCAGCTGTAACTGTATTCACGAAAAATAACTTTCTACTTAGTGAAAAATATTGGCCAAGAAAACTCTATGTACTTTTATTGAATTGCATAGCTGCATTTCCAAATGGTGGTAAATAGTATATTAGATAGTCATTGGTTAAGTACTACAGTTTAAAATTGTATGTTGTATGCCAGAAAAGCATGGACACAATCATCACAAAGCGCGTTACTGAAGTATTCAGGAAGTATTTATAACAGTTATAAGAACGGTAAATAAAGAATGCAACATTACTACAAAGATTTAAGAGATGTAATTATCAGAGATTAGTTTAATATTAATATCATAACTATATTCATCATACATTTGAAATGCTGTACTACTGCTTACAATATGTTCTACTATTGCTTATAATATGCTCTACTATTGCTTATAATATGCTCCACTAGTTCTATAACGGTCACACAGTCCCACACTTCGTGTTGAGGGTTTGAGAATAACATTAGTTTTTATCCTAGAAGTACAAACCATATTTGTAGAAGTACAGCAATTAGGCTATTCTATCAGTTGGTTACTCTGTTAACAATTCTATCGACGAACACAAGAAAGTAACTTATAAAAACATGTTAGGACACAATAGTTTCGTCCAAAATTTTCCACATGGGTCTTTTGTTGCAAGATTTTCCTAACGAAATTTGAGTCCTGTACTGCATACAAATTTCCATATAACAGTATCATCAAAGATTCAGGTGTGAGTTCGTGTTTGTAAATTGTGAAAAGAATTGTATTGATAAGAATACACTTTGTTCAAAACTAATAATTCTCAGTTTAATGTGAACGGGATTGCTAAATACTAGAATGCGTCTTATCTCAAGAAAAGGAAGAGTGCTTTTTCGTATCTGGAGACACATCGGTTCGTCTCAGGGTGTTCGTAACTGTAATGCATTTTACTTACCTGTATACATATCTGGCCTCTTGGCAACTGGAATATGTTTAATTTTTCACTATTGTTTGTGAGACAAATTACAAATTTCGAGTGATATCCATTTCCTCTGCCACTGATAACGTATTAAATATGTGTAGTTGTTATGTGTAAGAGTGGTAAGACCTTCCTTCTGCAGTGTAGTTTCTCATTTGTGTTTTTATGGGAAAGAAAATGGAGGATAGGAGGGCAAAACATTATTCATACATGCAATGCACTCCTCAGAAGTAACACCAAAAGTTTTCGCAATTTATCAGGCACAGCGGAAGTGTAACTGGCACTCACAACGAATCACTGGGACTTACGTACAGTGTGGACAGTCTGCGTGCCAGGAAGCGTTGCCACCACATGTAATGTCATCACCATAGACCAGATAACAACTGTGGAGGAGTACCATATTGTGAACTGAGATTCTGTTCGCTTTCACTCATTTTGCACAAGGCTGCTCAGCTTGTTTAGTAGAATGGGTAAGTCAAATGTGTATAGAATGGACATAATGGATTAAGCAATATGTCAGAAACACTTGGCAATATGAGAGTGGATGCTGTGTCATACATGTGAGGGTGATAATGTGTTGGGCCACTAAATAGAAATAGTTTAAGTACAGTAAAACTTGCAGAAGAAAGACTCCACAAGGCAGATTACAAGAAAGATGTTTTAGCAAATGATGGTGATAGAGTGTCAGGGAGAAGCCCCCAAAACTGAAACACAATATTAAAATAATTTAAGATGAGTAACTACTAATTTTTTACAGAGATCGGAGGATGGGAATAGAGTTAAGAACTAGAGATAATGAAGAACAGCTAACTCCCATAATTGAATAATGAAATTTATAAATATTAGCCCAACTCTAGTTTGCTTACAGCAGTTTGGATATTCTCTTGAGGAGCGAGAGAAATTTTTCACCATAATGCACAATTTTTGGTATTAGGAGTGAAACTGGACAAGTATTATAACATATGTGACGGTTGCACGAAGAGCGGCAACAAATAGATCGAGATCAATGTCAAAGAAACCTACAGCAGAAAAACGCATCCTCTCCACAGACATACAAAGATAGTTATAGTTCGCTAGTGACGGTGACAGTGTCTGAATTCTTTCCAGTAACATTCTTGCTGTGCCAGCGCGATCTATTGCTGAAGAGCATATCCAACAGGTGGCCAACAGGCAGCTGGTGGAATAAAACAGTAGCGCACTGAGTACTAGTACATCACCATGCCCTTCCTTTTCCCACGAACGCCAGTACTTGACTTTTAGCACAAGTGCGTAGGTCAGGTAGACGATCTGTATCATCGTGTTGAGCACGGACAGCAGCACCGCCGGACCATAGTGCTGTCCGCAGAGCCGGGCGACGCGGTGCAGCGCCAGCCGGGCGCGCTGCAGCCGCCGCAGCTCGCCCTCCACTGCCCACCGCTGCCTTCCAGATGTTACCGCCTCCTCCAGATCCGCCTCGCTGTGTACAGGCGGCTGCACACTCCTCAGCAGCTGAGTGTTGACCCTGCCCATCCGGTCTCGCACTGCCATCACTATTCCGTAGAACTGAACCTGCCAAATGCCGGAGTATACAGCAAAGAAATTTAGAATTTTTCTTCTCCATGTTTTTTCAGTTCTGTCAACTGCAGTGTATATAACGCAAATACTAAATAACATAAAAACGTAAGCAAGAAGGAAAATCGTTGCTACTCGCGTTCTCATAAACACCTTCCTCCTTTTACGTTGGCTGTGAGCTAGCACTTTGTCTACCATTTCCAGTAAATTAACAATACCACATAAGTACTTGTTTCCAGTAACAAGACATGTGGTTAACACTGCAGCGGACTGCAACCAAAGCAAGACTGAGACAAACATCATAGGAACCTTCAACGTAGGAAAACTGTCTGGTACTGGGAGAGTACAAGATTGAGTATGGCTGCAGTATGAGCCACAGGCTACAGTGCCAGCCAACCACACTATAGTTGCGATGTGCCATATTTTAAAACTGGATGTAATATTTCCTTCATTTCTAATGGGTGACGAGAATCCACACATCTGGCTCACCACATGTAAGGGTCTAACAGCGGTGAAAAAGCTGTGATTACTCATTAAAGGCCTTGAATATCTAAGATGAATCATGACGACTCTGCCACTGTTCTATAGGAATTGTGTGTCGTTTGGCAATAAGATACTTAATCAGGCTTAAAGCACTTCGTACTTCGAGAGATAACTGTCACAGTATCCCTCGCATTAATTACGTAACTAATATCTTTGTATATCAGAAAGATAAAGTGACTGATATAACCACTCGTTAGCGACCTATAACATTACTGGTTCAGCTATTGCTTGCCCTCAGCGAACACTAGAGAGACTGATGATCAAATGGTAAACGAATGTCCTTACATGGGACGACACCCGTAATGAGATATTGATTGTGTGTCGCCTGAGCGACCTGTTAAATGATTCAAAGTCTAATTTCGCTAATTACATGTCACGTAGGTGACGACGGACTACTTCCGCTATCCTTTCCCCCACTAACTTCTTTCTTGCATCATCATTATCGTCTTGATGGATTAGGCCTTCTCCCTTTTCCACCTCAGTATTATTCACCCCATCTGCTTGATAACGTCCCACGTTTTTGCTACCTACTGGGTTATATAGCATTACAGCTGTAGTTATTCTGTTATTAAATTTCCAGTCAAAAAGGTCTTTCTATTTCAGTCTGCACTTTTCACTTATATTAGTAATGGGTACTACGTTTAGCACTTCTAATAGCGGTGTTTATTTAATGGCCCAATAATGAATATTCCGCTACAGATTGCAGCAGCTTCGTGTTTTATGTTTCGTTTAATTGCAGTTGATTTGACGTTGCGCTCCAACATTCGGGAGGCAGGGCTATTACTTTGTAAAGCTTAACTAATGTTCTGTCTGTATGTTATGTTTTAATGTACGTTGTGTGGTTCCACATCTGAATCTGGCCAGTTTTAGCACTACATCATCTGACCTGGAAAATTTAAAACTGCATGATAGATATTTAATCTTTCTCACTTATTCATTTATTTGTCCGTGCATAACACTTGTCTACCCTATGGGTTCCAATCCTTGAAATTCCATCACATTCGTGTTATATATTAATATTCTCATTCAGCCTTTAGTGGCAATTTGACTCAAGTACAGTAATTCGAGCCATTTTCTCATATTCCTCTTTTATAAGCTGATCATCAGCAAATAGCAGCTTCATGGTTTTAAAATTCTCATTTCTTAATGTGTCAATCAATCACTTATGAATGTAATAGCCAATATGAACAAAAGTGTTGGTGACAAACGGCAGTCTTATCTAACTCTTTGACTAACATCAGTAATTTCTGTCCCATTCTTTACAGTAAGGATCCTTGTTTTATTATTTTTGAATAATTATTGAATTGCTGTAGTCAGATGTGCTGGAACTCCCGTTTCATGTACAGATTTTCATAGTATTTTTCGTTTTATCTTGTAAAACACCATTTCCTATTCGATAAAACGGTAAGAATTTGGTAATCTCTGCTAATTTCTTTTCTCAGTTGCTTGTGCCAAAGTGGAAACATAATCACAAGTTCCAACTCTTCTGAAACTGTGTTGTACCTCTGACATACATGCTTCTAATGTGGGTTTAATCTCTCATTTGTAACTTGCGCATGTTGTTTGTAAGACGAATTTGGTGCACATATTTCTTGGTAGTTTACCATTGTTATCTTTGTCCTGTAAAAAGGGCATATCTAAGCTGCATTCCATTCACCTGTTACATGTCCGTTTATAAATCTAAAAGCATATGCATTAAATGATCAGATATTTAATCAACTCCTTGTTTACATTAACAGTCTCCAGCGACTATTTGTTCATGGATCAGTTTTTGCAGTTCTTCGATTGTTAGTTGATATACAGAGTGAATGGTATCGGTAGTTGCCTCTGATTATTCATTATCAGTCCATAAACATTTAAAGTAAGTTATCCATTCCTTTTCAGATATTATTTGTAATAGTGAAGAATCTCGTTCTTGTTTATTCAGGTGGTTCATGGTTTTATATGCTTTGTTCTGTTTTCATGAATATTTTGTTCTTTTGCACTCACATATCGATCCCAACTTCCTGTTAAATTTTATGTATATCATCATGTTTCATGTTTTCCGTCGTTCCTCACTGCTTCTATATTCTTGCGATATGATTCATCTAAAGCAACTAAATAGGAAGCTGTTTTAATGTGCCACAAACGTTTCACTTCTTTTTATTTAGGACCCATCTTCATTGACCTGTAATGCAGTCTGTTTTCGTTTATAATAGTTGAGTTATACAATAACTGAACATTTGTTAATACATTACAATTGTTTGATATACTTTTGTTGTTACGAAAGAAACTGCTATCTGTAATCTAAAAGTAATATTTATTTCTCTGTACGATTTGTGATCTTATTAGTGCATATGTGCTGTCCTGGAGTTATTCTCGACTTGTGCACACAGAATGTCCGATTTTCGGCTTTCTATGAACAGATTTAGACTTAACATGTTACTCTGACCAATCACTGTGTTTCAGTTTGGATTGTTTACTGTACATACCATTGCCAACTGTCACTCTGAGGTTTGTCACTCTTTTGTTTGTGTTGTGGTGTCTCAAGTAGTTTAATACTCTTTCATTTGTTTTGTGTGTATGCAGTGAGATGTTTCCTTTTTCATTTTATTCTGGGTATATTATACATCTCTGATTGATCTTGTTTTACTGGTTAACATGATCAATGAGTAGCTATTTATATTGATTTTGTCATTTATCACTTCCTTGTTCATTGTAAGGACTGCTTGTATGTGAAAGTTTTTGCGAATTGTAGCTTTCTTTTAGTACTCATCCTAAAAATTTTCAGGCCCTCTGCTATGTTAGATGATTTATGTGCATGCGTTACTAGGTGTTCAGCAAAGGTAGAAAGGATATTTTCACGTTTCCAGCTTCTTACATATTACGCATATCTAGTTTTTAAATTTCTGCCTATCATTTCCAGATGTACTGATCTGCAGTTTTGATCGTTATACTGCTATACATCAGCACCTTGGTGTTTCTATCAATATTTGTAAATGTGAATTGAGTGTATTTCTTTTCTGTATGCTGTGTGTAATCTTTGTTTCGTCAGTACATTAGCTGTTCTGTGTGGTTATTTGTGTCTGTACATTAATGTGTTCTGTTTCTTTTTGGAAGTCATGTCATGCATGTTTGTGTTCTGTGTGTTTGTGTACACTCTACTGTCTGTGTTGTTTGTGGAGATTTGTGGTTTTTATTTTCATTTTGCTTTAGTTTTGTTTGGATTTTTTGGTTGTGTTTTTGTGTTATGTGGGCGTTATATCTATTCGTTTTGGCTGTGTTGTTTCTGATTCTTTTTCGTAGTTTTCTCTGCTGAGTGGGATTGGATTAATGTCAATGTGTCAAATGTGTCAGTGTGTCAAAAATCTGGTAATTTGTGATTATATGTCTGGTTTAATGTGATATGTATATAACGGAATTTGTGCTCTTCGCTTTCAGTAAATGTTAAATCTGTGTTTATTGTCATTGCTATTTACTTTTTATTTTTAGCCAGCTGGAGTGGCCGTGTGGTTCTTGGCGATACAGTCTGGAGCCGAGCGACCACTATGGTTGCAGGTTCGAATTCCTGCCTGGGGCATGGATGTGTGTGATATCCTTAGGTTAGTTAGGTTTAATTAGTTCTAAGTTCTAGGCGACTGATGACTTCAGATGTTAAGTCGCATAGTGCTCAGAGCCATTTGAACCATATTTATTTTTTATTGTGAATGTATACTTTTGATGTCTGTATGTAACTGATTCATTTTCTCTATTGGTTCATTTACCATACAGTTTATATTATCTACAAATCTTTAAGAGTAAATAATTTTGTATGGTTTCTTTATCCTTATAGTATCAAATGTTCCTGATATAGGGATTCACACTTGGAGGTCATCTTTTGGCAAGCTGTGTTCCTTTTCAAACTGGAAGTAATTTTGTGATGTGCTTATTCGACAGGTTTTCATTATTTCTCTAATATTATCTGCAGGTATTTTGTTGTGTGTCAGTGGATTCTTTAGATTAGATTAGGTTAGTACTTGTTCGATAGATCATGATACAATACTTCGTAATCATGTGGGATGTGTCAGTTTAATAAAAGGTGTCTATACAAGATATTACATTACACAAAATATTACATGACACTCATTATTTTTAGTTTTTTTTGCGGTTGGGAAATAACCCACTTATTATATCCAAAATTTCATCTAATGAGGAGATGGAGTTGCCATTAAGAAATTATTTTCATTTCCTTTTAAATGCTATATGGCTATCTGTCAGACTTTTGATGCAATTAGGTAAGTAACCAAAGACTTTTGTGGCAGCATAATTTACCCCCTTCTGAGCCAAAATTAGATTTAACCATGAGAAGTGAAGATCATCTTTTCTCCTAGTGTTGTAGCCATGTACACTGCTATTACTTTTGAATTCGTTCAGATTGTTAATAACAAATTTCATAATTAATATTCGGCAGAAATCAAACCTGCATTAGGATCGGACTATATAACTCTTGTGCAGAAATGTGTGCAGTGTACTGCTGCATCCATTTTCAATAAGTTACCACTAGAATTCAAAAATCTTAGCAGTAATCAACGCACTTTCAAATCGAAACTGAACAGTTTCCTCATGGATCACACCTTCTATTCTGCCGAAGAGTTCCTTGAAAAATTAAGCTGATTCTTGTTGTCTTGTTGATTGTGTTTACTTAAAATTAAGGCCTGAATTCTTTTGGGTTCATAAACATTTTACTTTCATCTGTTATTACTTTCATGTTGTAATTTCATATACTGACATGTTCCATGACCTTGGAGATTTGCTCCTCAATTTGGTCCTACGGAACTTAACGTGTAAATAAAGAAAATAAAGTGTGCACTATAAGGCACTTTCGCTTTCTAAGGTCAATGGAGGGGTGTCCCTCAAACAATGCAAAAAAATCCGCCAAGGCAGAGCAATAAAAATGTCGGAAACTTAGAGACCTTCCTATGAAATGCAGAAGGTCTGAAAAGCGCGATGAACATTGATCGAAATGACTTTCTACAAGTATACGACACATTAGACCTAAAAGAAAGATTTTAACAGAAGACTACCAGTACACATAATACCTGCGTAGTTCCAACCAAACGAAACAGCTGTTGATACTGTACATGAAATAGGCTAGCTGATCGCCCACAGTAAGTGTGATAAACCACTAATCACTGCTGGAGATTTAAACTGAAGAAGGGATATACAAAATTACAAAGCATAAAAATAATACAAAGTTATAGGAGGTGGGCTTCATACCATTTAACAATCTCAACGAACCATCAGATATTTTCTTCACCGGCAAAATCACAGTACATAGCGCCTTTGGAAGGGACCCAATCAGGGGCTGTATAACATCTCTCTGAATGGGAAACCAACCATCACTTCGGAAACATATCCCTCCGGAAATGAGCACCTAAGGAGAATTTCGGAACATGCAAGGAAAGGAGGAACAAGCACCTTAAAGAATAAAAGGAATCAGGAAAGTGAAAGCAAAACCAGAACAGGTAAAATATATTGATACGCTAACGGGCATCATATGACTAAAGTTAGCAGTACAACACTAACAAAACTCCTTTTAACAAACCGCCATACCTAGCAATAGAATAAGATAGAAACAATGGTCCAAAACAGATTGCTACAGACTGAGGGTAGACATATCGGAAGGATACACCAGCTACGACTGTCTGCAGAAAACCCAGCACTATTCAGAACTTTCGCCGGAAAACGATCATTCTGCAAGAAAACTTTAAAAGAAAAGAAAAGAACGTTCTGTGAAAGAGAAGGAAAGGATATGTTGGCAGGTGCCACGTGAAGCCCATACAATGCGCGACGCTCCAGGAACGAGCCAAAACACACTACATCGTTATGAAAGAATGAGAGGCACACTTCGACAACATACGTCACAAAAACGGACTAAACGGAAAACCAAACGTCAAACAGGAGACATTGCCGTAGACAGCTGCGGAATGAGTTCCGTTGGCTATAGAAGGGGGGACATTTGCTATTAATGGCACCAAGAACAGAATCACGTTAGGCCCTGACAGACTGTGAACATCTGACAGTGAAATGATCGCATGGCACTGATGGCCCCATCCTGGGAAGCTCGGCCGCCGAGTTGCTATTCTTATGTCAGGGGACGCCACACTGGGCGAGCTGCGCGTCGATGATGAGTTGATGAGGACAACACAGCACCCAGCCCACGAGCGGAGAAAATCGCCAACGCAGCCAGAGAACCAATCTGGGCCTGCTGCATGGTAGGCAAACACCATACCACTCAGCTAAGCAGACAGTCGCTGAGAACTTATAAAAGACGCAACGCAAGTACGGGCACCAGGATGGGAAAAAACTTTATAGTAAATGCATAGAAACAACCTCTGTTCCAGAACTGTGGAGACAATCAGTAATAACAGTGCTGTATAAAGGGAAAGGAGACCACAAGGACCCCAGTATGTATATAGGAGTGGCATAAGAAACATTGACTTTCAAAGCACTAAATAAATAACAAGGGAAAGAAGAAAAGACACAATCGACGAATATCTCATCCAAAAGTAAACGGGATTCAAGAAAGGAAGATGAACTCTACAACAATATAACTCGTGCTAGCGTACGTGCAGGAAGCCCTTGAAGAGAGGAAAGTTGTGTGTACTATTTATAGACTTCACAAAACCCTTATAGACAAAAGCCTTATAAACAGAAAGCTAGTAATAAAAAGAGGAAACCCTAGCAAAAACAACATATGGAAACTATTCTAAAGCGCAATACTGCGATCGAATAAAATGAAAACATAACAACCTCTCTCTATGAGAGTCTACGAGACTCCAATCGAACGGAGTACTACAGGAAGATCTACTAAGTCCTTTACTGTTTACATTTGCAGCAAAGAAACTGTAAGATTATCCCACAGGGAGGTTGTAGTCTTATACGCATATGCGGACGGTAATACAACAGGTTCAAAAGACATTACATAGCTGCAAGAAACAATAAACGATTAGGGAGATTGGTGCGTCAAGCACGACTTCAAAGTAAACGTGGCAGAAAGAGGAATGACGCTGTTCAGAAATGGAGGAACATAATCTCTACTGAAAGAGATCGTCATAAGGAGAAGAAACTAAAAATTGTAGCAGACTTCGAATCCTTGGGTGTCACAATACCAATCAATGCTAAATATTTCGTATGACGTGTAAGAAAGCAATGCAAGCAATAATGGCTGTTCACGATACGTCAAACCCCTCAGCCTAGAGACAGCAGAGCCAAAATCCCGCCGATACTGACCTACGACCTACAAATCATTGGACCACATCTCACAGCGAAAAACGCAATGCCAGAAACATTAAAGGTGATCTATGTAAGGAAAGCGATCAAAATGTCCAAAACCACGCAGTCCAGACTCATATACCAGCTGGTAGGAAAATGCTTTCTCACTGAAGATCTACGGCCAATCCTGATGCCATCCAACACCAGCAGTTTAGGAAGACTGCCATAATCCTTGAACGAAAAAAGGTAAGGCATATCGACAAAAATTTCGGTACTGGGCCATGGTACACCAAACATGGACAAAGTAAAACTTGGAGATGAGATACATTATTAGCAGAACCGCAGTCCACACTTTGCACCAACTTATCTCGAACAACTCACTATAAACCAAACGCAATGTATGAATGTAAACTGTGTAACCGAATATGTGAACGTCAGCAAGTACCGTATTTTACGGTCTATAAGAGGCGACGGGATATAAGACGCATCTTAATTTTTAAGTAACCTTCAAAAAAAAATATTTAATATTTTTATTATTAGATTGCAAACCTGGACTAAGAAAAATCATAGTTTGTTAAACCGAACTGAGCCTTAAAATCGCTGAAAATCGTCATCTTCTTGATTGGTCATTTTGCATTCGGTCCTCTATTTGCATATTTAGTGTTTCTGATTTTTTCTCAATTCTTCTTAATACCTCGCCACTGGCAATTGTTTTTTCTGTTGGTGGACGGTCGGAACGCCGCTCAACTGCTCTGTTTCCTGATTCTTCTGCAATTTATAGCCCGTGTTATATGAATATCTTTTATTTGTTTCCATTACGAAACTGGCAACTGAGAAATATTGTACTATTACCAACATCACAAATTACTTTCAATTCAAGTTCACTGGCACCGCAGACTGCAATGACGCATCATATGCTAGCGAGTGTTCCGTGTTTGTGATGGCGGGGCAGGAGGCAGACAGTGTTAGAAAACTTGTGAACCGCCGCAACTCTTGTGAGTTGCATCGGTGCGCTGCTGCTGCCAGTTGAATCCAATGTAGCCAGATAGAGATGGGTTTCCCGTTCCATCGAATACATGACCATTTTTAAGACTGGCGGGAAATTCAGTTCATACTCTGGACACCATTATACCAATTTCCAGTACGGGACGCACCTGAAGTTTGGGGGCAATTTTTTGAAGACAAAAGTGCGTCTTACAGTCCGTAAAATACGGTAGGGCTCGGCACTAAAATGACTCGTTCAGTAAGTGACCATGCAAACCGCAATATGTAAAATCTCTAGATTCTTGTATTATTGTACTGGTACTTTGATGCTATTTGGCTGTAATGCATGTACTTTTATAAACGGCTGATTTGGTAAGTTTTATGACTAGCTATCAAATGACACATGAGCGTTATAGCGTCATGATTGTATTCTGTGTTATTAAATTTGTAAGGTATAATGTACTTTTCTATCTTCCATTGCGAATGTCTTGCAACACAATTGTCGGATGGAGATCCTGATACACCAATAATTATTTTTCTGTATTCCTTGTAAGCTGATGGCACATAGACAGCCTACATTTACAGTCTCAATCTTTGATATCTACACCTTCATCTCGATACGTACTACTCAAACTACCGTACGGTGTATGGCGGAGCATATCTTGTACCACTGATAGTCTTTCCCTATTCAGTTCCACCCGCAAATGGAGCGAGGAAGAAACCCATTGTCTTTACATGTCCATACGAACCCTGACATAACTTCTCTTGTCCTCGCTGTATTATGGTGGCAGCGGGATCTATCTACAATCTGTCACAAATAACAGTTCTAAACATTCTCGGTAGTAGTTTGTGAAAAATATCATCTGTCCAGGGATACACATTTGAGTTCACGTAATATTTCGAGGTGTTGATGGTTGATTAATTGTCGTAGTCTGCGTTCAGAATGGATGCCGTTTTCCATATTTGACTACTTGCAATAGTCCACCTCGCTAGCTGTTCACAACAGGCGTCTAGCCGCAGCAGAAATGGGCACCATGGGCTACCAAAGGCTCCGATAGACGTCTCTGTTGTCACGGTGTCGTGATCCAAATTTTTGGTACACATTCGTTAAACTAGATAAGTAGGCTTTAAGATCGGAAGATCATGGCAAACTACTGTAATCCTTCGTAATGGTAATATCCTAGAATGGATTTCATATTTAAATGTGAGAAGTGTTGAAAGTCTGAGAGCGATTTTGCTGTGCGCAGTGGCTGCGCGGTTCGAGGCGCCATGTCACGCCGTAGGTTAGAGTCCTCCCATGGGCATGGGTGTGTGTGTTGTTTTTAGCATAAGTTAGTTTCAGTTAATCGTAGTTGAAGTAGTGTGTAAGTCTAGGGACCGATGACATCAGCAGTTTGGTCCCTTAACAATTCCCACACCCACGCTTAGAGAACTTTTCAGGCACGCGCATACTGAAGTGTCTTATATTTTTTCCAGTACACCATAAAGTCAATGGTTGTGAAAGAATTACTTTTTGTCCCTTTTCCGAATGCAAATTCAGTAACAAAAACAGTCCACAACATGTCCGTCAATGGCTGATTACAATGAAACCAAAAGTTTGTGATTAAAGGACTCAAATAAAAAAGGAAGCTAATTCCAGATTTGTAAATAGCATTCACTAAAAACAATTAAAGAGAAAGTGTGTAAAAGATCATCACTAGTGAAAGAAATAAGCGTAATCAAACCTGAGGATACAAATTCGACAGCAAAAACCCTCCAGAACATTCCTTTTAAACTGTGATTTTCACCGATTAGAAAGTTTGTGACTAGACACTGTAACCTTCGGAAAATAGAAGACTCAGATAGAAAAGGAAGCTAATTCCAGATTCGTAAACAGTGTGCTGGAAAGGCTGTTAATGAGGATGTCTACGACACAATCGTTCTTCTAAGTTTAAGATACTGTGCAAATATATAGGACAGATACACAATATTTATAGCAGAAGATACAGAATGAGTCCAATCACGTCAGTAGAAATCATCACTAGCTTGTTTTACTTGTGTGAGACCGTCGAAAAGATGCCGAAAAATATGAATTGGCAGATGCTTGAAGAGAGTCGCAAACTATTAGGGAGAGCCAGCTTACAAAGTTTCAAGAACCAATACAGAGTGAAGAAACTAGAGATGAGGTTCAGCCGTCTACATATCATACCCAAAGTGACCACGAAGTCAAGATTAGACTAGTTAATGCATGCACCAGTGCATTTATTTACTACTTCTCCTAATACATATGTAAATAAGGGATATGAAGTTAACAGATTCTCATTATTAAACAAACAAAAGGCAGCAGTGATTTCCAAAATTGCAAGATGTGTAGCAGCTGAACATGTAATGACCTGCTGCTTTAATTCATCTACTAGAATGGCTGCAGCAATTAGGATTATGATGTCATGAGAAAAGAGACATCTATCAGTATCTTCAGTAGTCCAGAGTGACTGTTTCTGCTGCACTAGCTGTCCAGTTTGCAAAGGTGTAGAACAATAGCAGCCCACTGGGACTCTATTAATGATTATCTATTCAGCATCTGACCACATAAAGGAGTCAGAAACGATCTTGGCGCAGAGAATCGTTGATTACTGTGCAGAATGAACAGTAATTCTGAAAGGAAAGGTCACAACTAAAGGAAAAAAGCGGAAGTTCCAAAACGAAAACTCGTGCCCAGTCTTCACTGACTTAATCAATACTATAGAAAAAGTATATGAATAAACTTAGCTGAAGTGCACAAGAACCACACTATTTGATGCAAAGTTACTTGAGCTATACGAAGGTCGGTTCTGCGCTAAATGGAAGTGGTCACTGTAATCTCAGGATTTCAACGTTAAGGTCACCCATTCTTTTACTTGATGGCCGCCTATTTAGGAAGGGCATAATGTTGCAAAAACAAAATTCATTTTCTTAGTTTTCCTCGACGCATGGAAGCGAATTGTGGCTTCAGTTTATTGAGAATTTCAGCATACTATTTTGTTGAGAGGGTTTTATCATGTTTCAGGTATTCAATATGGAGGATTTCATCTTTATTCCAAAATAATGATGCAAGCAACTTGTCTGCTGATCTTTATGTTTTGAACTTCCTTGGCATTGGAGAACCACTGTGTCTCCATTCTTTGGTCTGAACTCCGGTCTCTGGATCATAACTGTATATCCATGTTTCATTCA
The DNA here is from genome assembly GCF_021461395.2 of Schistocerca americana. Taxonomy (NCBI): domain Eukaryota; kingdom Metazoa; phylum Arthropoda; class Insecta; order Orthoptera; family Acrididae; genus Schistocerca; species Schistocerca americana. Next base: position 201,747,672 of record NC_060119.1, read on the forward strand.
CAGTGAAGAGACGATACAAAAGCTACACAGGATCCCGACAAAATTGTATCAGAACAGACTGTGAAGATATCACTTGTGTACACATTTGATCTGCATTAAGACATTTGGGAACTCATCTGACGGAGTGCTTTTTGACATTCATAATCTCATGAACAACACGACCCACATGTTCTTGGGATATGCTCAGGATGTCTGCCACCTTTTTAGCAGGTTTCATCCCATCATCAAGAATTATAGAATGAACAGCATCTATGGATTCCGCAAAGGGCTTTCCAGAATGTTCTTTACCTACATTGCTGAAATACTTTGTTTTAAAGGCAGCAGCTAAATTCTCAATAATGGAGTAGGAAGGATTCTTATCACAATATTTACGAGACATATCATCATATATTTGTTTGGTTATACTCCCAATTTCCAAAAAGATACTTAATGACAGCACGACTCTCTTTCACAATGAGTTCTCTATCATACTGTGTCAGCTCGCTTCAAACTTGCACAGAAAAATAATATTTGTTTGGTCATACCCCCAATTTCCAAAGAGATACTTAATGACAGCAGAACTCTCTTTCACATTGAGTTCTTTATCATACTGTGTCAGCTCGCTTCAAAGTTGCACAGAAAAATAAAAACCAATGTCACTTCTAGGCACTTACTATCACTTTAAATGTAAGGAACAAGATTTAATCGCAAAACATCATCCATTATCCCTAGGAACTGCCAAGACACTCCTTGTGTACAGACCTACAGATGTATATTAGGTTGCCTTCCTTGCATCAATCACTCGACCAATAGCTCCAACTTAAAACTACATCCAAACAACTCCTAGCTTCTGGAAATATTTACTCAATGTGTACATAAACTTCTCAACTGTTCCATAATTACTTAAGACAGTAGGTGTCATCTTTAGAAAACTATAGCGCTTTACAGGGTAAATCTTTAAGTTTAAAGAAAATCTTGGTAATCAATGGCATTATGTTTGAATGACACTGCTAGTTGTATGAATCGTTTCCTAATAAATTGTAAACGTTTATGAGTTGTCGAGTGCCATGTCTGCAATGAAAATACCACCAAAAATACTTGCTTCCCCATAAACTATTTTCGTAGCTCCTCAATGAAGTAAAATTCATTTCTCAATGTTCGTGATATGGAAGAGTTTACGAAATTACTAATCGTAGACTTGTTATTTTTCTAGTAATTTACACCTGCACGGAAATTAGAAGTTAATTATAACCTGTGGACACGTTCACATTGAAGCTTTCTTTTAATTGTAGGTCTGTATGACTGAACATTCAAGTACTTCATCACTAGTAGTTTATATTTTATCTGCCTAAAACTGAATATCACATCTGACTAAGACTGAAGTGAGAAAGAAAAAAAACTGCTGAAACATAGGTGATGTGGTGTTTTGTCTTGTAACAAGGGAGTTTGCAGTAGACTAGCTTGGACCTGATCTGATTATTCTAGTTCTGAGTATCTAGCAAAATCTTGAGACAGAATGTCAGTTTTAACAAAAATGATCAAAGCTGTGAACATAGGCGGCATGTGATGAAGAAGTTCAGGAAGCATTGATTGATATACCGATTAACAAGATCATACAAAGGGAAAATGGGAACACATTATTCTCATACATCAGATTTAGATGCATTACTTTTAGGTAAATGTACACATGTATTTCACATAGTGGAGGCCAGTACAAAAGCACTTTGGTACAAAGGCAAACTCCTCCTTGAAACGAAGCTCAAAAAGCATACTATCCTTTCCTCATAGCAATCCATCATATTCTGCACACATAGAAAGCTCAATAGTTTCGTTTCTGTACAGTTAATCTAAGAAAAGCATATCGAGATTGACTCAAAGAATTATCCTGTGCTTTATGACATTGCATCCCACTTTCTTAAAACCACATGGATCTAGGCCTCATGAACCACAGCCTTGTGAGACAAACTGCTCAGTGGACATTAGACACCATATGGTATGCTTCATCTCAGATGTAGAAGGACAAATAGTTCTACAAAATGTTAAGAGCCTAAACTATTAACTGAGATGGAAGAAAAGCAATGGAAAATACCTGGTTGGTCTTTATTTTCAATAGATAGTTTAAAATTAAATATTAAAATCAAATTTTTGTTTCTTCTTATATTATTTTATCAGAACCAATTATTGATAAAAAGCATTATTTACTGTAAAAATGCGTAACAAAAATGTTTTCTTTATTCAATATAATAAGCATTATATCCCTTACAACGTGATTCAGAAGAAGATACCAATACAAAAATATTGGATTAGAACAGAATCAAAGAAAGTAAATTAATTATCCTGTTCAGCTAACAGATATTTCATATTTTGAAAAGAAATCAAATATTTCGATTAATGTTCATTCATTCGAAAACCAAGATGAAGAAGAAAAAGTTATCTTGTATCAACTTTAAATAAACCAAATAAACTAGAAAAACATGTAAACCTCCAGTTAATTTGAAAGGAAAATAATTCACATTTTTGTTGTATGAAATATTTGTCTAGATTGATTGAGTCTCAAGCAACTACACCCAAAACAAAAATTTATATATATGTGGATGTTTAAGCTATTTTTATTCACAAGAAAAATTAGATATTCACGAAAACGATTGTAAAGAACATAAAGAAGAAAAAATAGACATTGCTGCAAAATGTCAAAATATGAAATTAAAAATTATAATAATAAGTGACATGTATCTTTGTAATTTTAAATATTTAGATTGTTTATGAAAATATATCCAAACTTGTCAATTAAATCCTGCAAAATCTTTTATTAACAAATATGAAAAACACTTACAAATTTCATTTAGGTATTACTCTAAAGATTCTAATGCAGATTATAAAGACCCTGAACTCATACAGGTAGAGCTGCAGCTAAAAAATCGTAGTAATACTAAAGGGAGAAACAAGATAAACTGTTAGAATATATTCCAATGTAAATGACTAAAGAAGCTGTAATAAAGTAGAAAAATTAAGGATTGTCGCATTTGTGAAAAAGAATTTACTTTTGGTAAAAAGAAAGTAATAGATCACTGTCACTTAACAGAAAATATCTTAAAGGTGCACATGAAGGTTGTACTCTTAATTATAAAATATCCTACTAATATCCCAAATTTTATTTTAATTTAACAAACTACAATGTTCCTTTGTTTATTAAAAATTTAGCAATTGATAATAACGATATTAATGGAATTCCAAAAGAAAAACAAAAACATATTTCTTTTAGAAAACATATTGAAGATGGACTACCTTTATGATTTTTAGATGAATTATTAGTGATAAAATAACTTCTACCTTTACAGATCAATTTAGAGAAACAGCAAAAGATTTTGAAAGTGGACAATAGGATTTAATAATTGAAAAAAGAGTTTATCTCTGTCAGTATATGGATCCTGATGAAAATTACTACAAAAACAATCACCCAAAACAGGATGTTTTTATTCACAACTGAATAAAGATAATATCTCCGATAAACTTTATAAAGCAGTAAAACCACTTTGAAAAAAATTCAATTATGAATGTACAAAAATATAAATATATCTGATGTTTTAATTTTAGGAGGTATTTTTGAAATTAGTTAGAGATTCAAGTATTAAATGTTATAAATTTGATACATCTTAGAATGTTACTGCAAATGATTTATCTTAGATTCCAATGTTAAAAATGACAAAAACGAAATTAGATTTATCACATGATTATGTTAAGGTTTTATTTCTGGAAAAAGGAATTTGAGGTAGAAATTCACCAAACATTGAAAGGTTTGCAAAATCAAGTAACAAATATACGAAAAACTTTGAACCAAAGCACAATCAAATTTCATTGCATAAGTGGATAAAAATGATTTATGTGGTTGGGCCATCTCTCAATTTCAACCATTTCAATTTTTGTATGGTTGGATCCCAAATGTTAAAATGATAAGAAAGAACATAAATTACCTGATAGTTTTATGTGCAGTTATATTTTAGAAGTCCATTTTGGATATCCAGAAAAGTTACATGATTCACATAACGATGTACCTTGAGCACCCAAAGGAAGAAATCAATTACTAACTTCTATAAATAATAAGAAAAATACGTTCTATATTATAGAAATCGTAAACAATGTTTAAATCTTGTATTAAAATGAAGGAAAAGTCATAGAATCTTATCATTTGAAGTCAGATTGATTTAATAAATAAATTCGTTTTAATACAGAAATGAGGAAAACAGGCGAGTAATGATATTGTAAAAGATTTATACAATTTAATGACTAGTTCAGAGTTTGGAAAAACAATGTATTGTAATAGAAAGTGACAAAATATTGTAATCATAACAGATCCTGGAAAATATATAAATCGCTTGCATACTACAGCACTTTAAAAAAAAATTGGGAGCAATTCATATGAAGAAAATTTAAATCAATGTTCAATAAAACGAATATAAACTGGAGTAAGTATCCTAGATATCTCGAAAATAAAAATGTATAATTCTCGTAATAATATAATGGAAGCAAAATTTGTGGATAATATTGTTTTAAGAATGCTATTTCATTCATTTATGATATAAGAATAGCAGATTTTTATAAAGATATGAAATCAATGATAAACAAATTAGACATCAGTTGCCAACCAAACGATCATATTTATGAAATTCTGGAATTAAGAAAAGAATTTTTAAGAAAAATGAAAGATGAAATTATTCAAAATTTATGTTAGAAAACATTAGCTTTATATGAAAAATTTACACGTATAAAGTAGGTGAAAAAGACGAAAATAACCTAGAGGAGTTAAGAAATCAGTTGTGAAAAGTAAAATTACTTTTGATGAGTAAAACCTTTTTACTAACAACATAAAGCAATACAGAAAAATGAATCAGATTAGATCATCTAAACATAAATTTTATACAGTTGAGGGTAGTAAAATTAGTTTAAGTTCTGATGACAAGTATATTGTTTTCTAAAATGGAAATAATACTTTACAATATGGTCATTACACATGAAATCCAAATAAAATAAA